>NW_024582060.1:5786888-5828535 GCF_017639235.1 Corvus kubaryi | reverse complement strand
GAGGAGGAGGAGGAGGAGGAGGAGGAGGAGGAGGAGGAGGAAGAAGAGGAGGAGGAGGAGGAGGAGGAAGAAGAGAAGGAGGAGGAGGAGGAGGAAGAAGAGAAGGAGGAGGAGGAGGAGGAAGAAGAGAAGGAGGAGGAGGAGGAGACAGAGGGGGTTAAAAGGACTTTTATCTTTTTTTTTTCCTGTCAGGTGCATTACCAAAAAAAAAAAAAAAATTATTTCTCTTTAAACTGTAGCACAAAACAACAAAACACATTCACAAGCCACTTGTTGGCACTGTGTACCTGAGTGAGAATTTCTAGAACATTGTAGAACAAACAGCCATAAAGTTTATTTGAAAAAAAAATAATAATAATAAAAGGTCGACGGGTAAGACTTCAGTGCTTGGGTATAGCAGCTGAATTACTGGCATTATTTTACCCATAGCTTATATCATTCTGTTGTTGTTGTCGTTGTCTTTGTTTCCTTTCTTCTGAGCCTTTTTTCTTCTGATGCAGGCTGATGTCTATTAGTCAGCTGATGTCCCAACTAGTTAAGACTAACAGTTAAAGTAACAGTCAGTGTATGAGAAAGTTAATGTGCTTGGCCACTGGCAAGGGTAAACCAGATGGGGCTTTATTTTTTTTTTTCTCCTTGAAGTCCTGCAGGTCATGAGACATTGGGACCCCAATCAGTTGGCTTGCCCCGCAATGTGGTTTTCACTGTCACTGCCATAGTCCGCATCGGGGTCGTCCTCCTCCTCATCGTACTCATCGTAGATCTCTCCGTTGACGTCATCAGGCTGCATCTCCTCCTTGATGTGTGGCTCCTCGCCCTTGATTCCATAAGTGCTCTGGATGACGGGCATGCCAGGCTCTGGGCTGCTGGACACGCTCGAGTGCTCCGAGGGCAGGTGTGGGGAAGGCATTCCCGCCATGGCAATGGCTCCTGGGTACACTACACCCGCGGTGGCAATGGGGATCTGTGCTTGTTGCCTGACAGGAAGAAAAGAATAAAAGGAGTTGGAATGCTGCATGGAATAAAAGGAGGGTAAGTTCAACAGCATATATTGTTGGGCATGCAGAGGAATTCTTATATCAATATTCCAGACTCACTAAACGATGCTCCACAAATGAACATCAAACCCAAATCAATTCCACTGATAAGAAAACCCAATCTCTGTTAACATCCCTAGCCGTACCTGAACTACACAGCTTCAGCTTGCCTGCTTGGGGGTAAAATTCTTTTCTGGATCAGCTGGGTGCCAGCCAAAAATAAACATTCTTGCCAACTGTGGACCAACTCAAAACCTGTATATTTTGAAAATCTTCCTTTTAAATAATCCAATCTGCTATCAGGACTAGACATAAAAGTCACAGTAACTAGACATAAACTGCCAACAGGAGAGAGGCAGCAAGGTCTAGGTAGATTGCACAGGAATGGGAAGGTGCTGCAGAAAAATGCCACCGGCTGAGGAGAAAGCAGAGACAATGTTTACTCCACATTCATTCAGAGACCTGGTCATTTCTAGGGAGAGGAACAGCGGGCTTTCTGGAGCTAACATGGGTTTGTAGGATGGATCTCTAAAGGCCTCCCACTGGAAAGTGATAGTTTCCACTGGGAGCAGCCCTTGTGAAAAGCAGATTCTTTGAAGGAAGGTGGATAAAATTGGGAAAAGGCAGACTTAAAATGGAAGTGGGCATTATTTAAAAATAAATAAAAAGCAAGCCAGAAACGTGAGCATTTGAGAAAATCTTCTACAGATGCCTTTATACAGCATCTAAGCCTTGGAAACCTGTCTGCAGTAACAAAAGAAGAATTATTCCAGGCCACAGAAATTCCCTTTGCATCAAGAACTGCAGCTGTGTTACACTAGTGTTTTGTTTCCCTGAAAAGCTTCAGAGTTCCAACAAGCCTAGAGGTTTAAAATTCATGCTCCTTTTGTTTCCTTGCTGCATGAAGTAATTCCATTGCAGTAATACTCTTCAGTACATGCTGCACATTGTAATGTCATCAGCGGTGTGTCCATCTGCTCTGAAAAGCCTTGCCACAGGAGACAGGGCAGAGTCTCTTGAGATGAACATTCTTAATTAAGAATGAAACCCTTCCCTGTTCCCCTGCTTGCCTGTGCCCTTGCTGCACAGTAAGCCTCACACAGTACAGTGATCCTGAAAGACTTTCCTCTGCCAAACAGCTTTATACTTGTTTGGAATTGCTTGCTGCATTTTCAGATACTTCCTGCCTGCCATCCGAGCAAGGCCTCCCTCCACAGAGCCCTTATTTCCGTGTTTCTGAAACAACTCAAGTTGTCTCAGCTGAAGATACAGCTCTTAAAGTAGGGAGCAGATCTAAGTTGTGTTTTATTCTTAATTCAGTAGGAAGGCTTTTGTTTTCTGAGTCAGCATCTCTGCAACAAGATACAACACACTTAAATTGGTTTTAATATTTAACAATAGGAACACTTTGCACTTAAATGGTGCTTTTCAGAGTGCTTTTCAAATATTAAATAATTTAAGAATAGTATTTTTCCACTTCCGTGGGATGTCCAGCCTAGAGGATCTTGCAGCAGTCCTCAGATAGTAATGTATTAGGGCTCTCAGCAGGCCACGCTTGCCACACTACCCCTGAAGATGAGGACACTTAAATAGGGAACATATAAAAATTCCCAATCCTTCCCACTGTGATGCCTTCAGCACAGCCACAGCTCCTGTTAAACCAAGCACTTATTGTGGTGCCCAGGCAGAAGCTGGGCTGGTGTTTAGGAGTTTAGCCCTAAATGACGTGTACTGGCAGATGCAACAGATGGGGAACTTAAACCAGGAATACAACTGTAGTGTTGTGACTGGCGGTATCACACACCGACCCCACTGCACACCCCACAGCCACTCTGTCAGCAGCTTCCATAAAGATTGCACCCCAGGTTCTGTGCTCTGGTGTCCTAGTGCAAATTACCTCCAGAAATGTCTTGATTTCGATGTCAGCCTTGTTTGGAAAGCTGAATTTCTGTATGCGGAATGTTACAAGGTTAATTTTTTTCCTGTGATGAGGCATGCATGTTAACCAGATAAGCAGTGTTTTGGGGGCTCTGTTGCCACCTATTCTTTTTCCATAAGGCCCCCTCCTCTTTTTTTAATCTCTTGATGCTGAATGTTGGCTGACTTCCCTGTGTTTGTTTCAGTGCTTACCACTGGGATCACGGGACCTGCCAGCACCACAGGGTTAAGCAGCTCAAATTTCTCTGCTGAGCAGCTTATTCTAACAATGCACACTGTAGCTGTTTAAAACACAGTCTGATGACACTTAACAGTCACTGGATAGATGGTCTCTCCTTTATTGCTACTTCTAGCCATTAACTAATGAGATGTGCAACCCAGTTAATATTGAAAGGATTCCAAATTCAGATGAAACAGAACACAAATTCCATTATTTTGAAGGGTTGCTCTCGTTGCTGGTTTTGCTTTTTTTTTTAAGATCCATGTTTAGCTTTTAATTTTCTCAAGTGAATACAGGAATATTGTGGAATATTTGATTACTTCTGATTCTTTTTGATCTGCTGTAACCAAAACCAAGGACTATCTGCAGAAGGAAAATATATGCTAGTCTTCTAGGCATATTTTATTCTAATCATATCAAACTTATCTATTAGCTGTTTATCAGAACTGGTCTTCTTAAAATTTCTGCTCAATAGAAAGCATTTAACTTGCTGGACTATAAGACACTACCTGGAAGGACAAATGAACAATGCAGACAACTTCATGCTTGATATGAATCAACTGAGCCAAGCCCATATTCCAGCTCAAGTTCAGTGTGTTCAGCAGTCCTTCTGCAGACCATTTGCCACAGATCATGCCGAGTGCAAACCTGTATTTTTGGCTTTTGGATCAAGAGGCACTAACACAGATTCCTTCAGATACTCTCTCTGAGGCCTCATAATAGTTATAAGGCTTTACTAGAAGACTTATGTTTCATTAGAAAACTTTAAAGCTTTTTTTTTTTCACGATCAGAGTGGAAATGGGACAGTTGGCTGAGGCTTTAAGATGAGTATAAAGCAGAGCCAACAAAAAGATTCCTAAAACTGCATTACCTCCTCCTGGAACACATTGTTATGAAGTGTAAGTCTCATTTTCTGTTAGCAATATCTAACGCTCGTGTCAATAAACTATAACATTTACCACATGGAATTAAGAATTCTCCCTGATTTTTATTTTCAGTTTTTGATGAAATGAGTAGTTGAAAGGTCCCATACCCAACATTAAAGTACTGCCTCATCTCCTGGCGTCTGTTGCGCATGATGGCCTTGTACTCGCCAATGCGTAGTTTTTTGCCATCTACAAGGCAGGTACGCTTCGGCCTGGGCTTGTATTTGTAGTCTGGGTATTTCTCCAGGTGCTGTTTGCTGAGCCGGGCCTGCTCCTCATAGTATGGCTGCTTCTCTAGATTTGTCATAGCTTTCCAGCGAGATCCTGTCACCAAGGAAAAAAAAAAAGATGAGACGCTACTCATCCCCAAACACTGAAAGGCAGAGAAACAAGTAGGTCACCCAGAACAAGACACCTAAGGCCATTTTGCTTTGGGCTGGGAATCTGTCAGAGATTCTAGATAGGGTTCAGGTCTTGTTTGTATTTGACTCATAAACCTCCTGGGTATGGCCAAGATGCAGAGAGAGATGGCACTGGAAATTTTGACTCAATATTTTACTGAAATTTATCTACCTTACAATACCTTTCAAGTGGGCAGTAAAACTATTATCCTTATAATGGGCAATCCCTGACACTTTGTTTCAGGAAACAAGGCAGTATATTTTGGAGGAATGGACACACAGTCTGCTCTGCTGTGTCCCCACACCTTCCCTGGGCCATGCGCCTGTTTACACCTCCTGTTCAGAGAAGGCTCCACTCTATGTGCTGTGGTCTGGTCCCTGTGATCCATGGCTGGATCAAGGCATCAGATCTGGGTATGCAAATATCCACATCTTAATCATTCCTGACAAACACTGGGTCTTTTGGGCTCCCAGGCTGGTGAGAAGCAAAATAGGATCTGACTGTAAATGCTCTGCAGTCAGGTACAGGAGACTGCAAAGACCCTAAAGCAATGCCTCTAAAACCCATAAACTATCCCATATGTGTCAGTGGGGTTTTAACTCCAAGACCATGTCCTGGGAAACATTGCCAGCCCCAACTTAAAGAATTTACTGTGTGTCATGAAGGAAAAAGCACTGGGGTACTGGCACATCTCTCCCTGGAGCTGCACTATGGCTTCATTGCTGGCAGCCTCGTTTTCTGCCTATGTTAATGTGGATATTTGAGATAGGGATATAGTGAAGACTTCAAAATTGTTTTCAAATGCCTGCTGAAAGTTATAAACTAATATTTCTTAAAGGATACAACATGGGAGCAGAAAGTAAAAGTTCTTGAATCAGTTGCCCTACTTTATTTTTCCATTAAATATAGAAGTGCTTCAGGGTAAGATACATTTCAAATAACAGGAATAGTTCAAACTGTGAAACCTGTGGCCTAGAAAGAAAACTTTATTGGAAAATAGTCAATTTTCCCACTGGAAAATGTTTGAATAGTTTCTCAGTTTAATGGGTTCGTAATGCCATATGTCATACTTGACTTCCTCTTGTTCCTCATTTTTTATGGTTACTTACACTGTACTTAGCTCATGCTATTACTCACACTGGTCTTATCCGACTGTACCCCCAAGACTCGCAGTAGAGAGAGTGCAGTTATCCTTTCCCCAGGAAAGAAAACAGTTTCATTCCCTCTAGAAAGGCCCCTTCTGATTATTGACACCATTTTCCCCATTACTCTTTGAATCTTTATTCCATGCTGCAGTCTGGGCTTCTGGAGAGAAGAGCTGGTACTGCCTGACCTCACATCCAGAGATAAGCAATGCATAAACAATGATATCTTCGTCCTGAAGAGGAGCAGTGGATATTCCTTTCTTAGCAAACATTGCTTTGAAGTCAAAACCATGATGTTTACAACCTATAGCATGCAGAGATCCCCGCAGCTAGTCCTGGACTGGGAAATGGTTTAATGACATTGTTACTAGCTTAGGCCCAGCACCATAACTGCATGGCTAGATGGCTTTTAGGGTTTGGACTGAAACTCCTGCACATCACTTCTTATGCCATAGAGAGGTAGTGTCTGTGCCTGGGGATCTGTGGCAGGGCTCTGTGTTACATAGGGCAGCATCCCTGTGACCAGAATCCTGCTCAGCAGCTTTGTCTCCTGCAGAGAAATTATTCCAAGCTTTTTCTGGCAAAGAGAGTGGCTAGAAAAATGACACCGACTTTCCACATGTAGTACCTCCTGGATCTGGGGATGAATGACACAGTGATAAACACATGGACACTGTCAAAACACTGCACACCAACTAATGCTGCATAAGAAGGAAATATAGATTGGGCCTGTGTTGAACAATGTTAAGAATTCAGGGTAAAGCAGATGAGCTCTGGAAGATGCCCAGATGTGAGCGTGCTTTCAAATTCTGCCTTGTAGGCACTGACACACTGGTGTTTCAGCAAAGAAAATCCTAATAGTTAGCCTAAATCTAGAGTTGTCTAATCACAGACCTGCTGAAGACCCTAGGAAAACAGCCCCAGTTCCTTTTCCTGATGCTGCATCAGGTTTTTTTTATGAATAGAAAAGCTGAAAACCTCGGTCTTTAAACAAATCTTGACATTTGCTTTATATGCTGTGAAAGGATCTGCAATGTAGGGTCTCACACATGTTTGAGACAGACGGATGGACAGAAAGGTAGAAATTAAAGTCAGCTGTTGCAAAACTACCATGAAAATGCTCTATTCCAGCACAGTTTCTCTTCTGCTGTGCCAGTTCACTTGCTGCAAACGTACAGTCAGGTCTGGGCAAGCAGATTCCTACCCCCTCATGTGACAAGAAGTAGTAGGTGAAGTTAGGCAAACACCACAAGTCCTTGCAGGATCAGGGCCATAAGAAGGGAAATTTTGATGCATAATATCTATACATACAGTTACACATACAATATTTATTACATAAATGTCATTTGTTACACTTTTTCTTCCTGAGCTGCTCACTGAAATACAGCAAAAATCCTGGCAGTTTCACCTGTCTTCCCAGAAAATTTTTAATAGCTGCCTTCTGCAGTGATACCTCCCTCTTACTACGACTTTACTGTTCTTACAAAATATACTAAATATATTTGACTAGTATGTTTTGAAGTATCATACATAATTAAACAAACAATGCTGTCAAAATAAATTTTAAAAAAGGGCATATTTTCTGATGATAAACCATCGTTCTTTATATTTTATCATTTTCACTTATTTTCTTAGTAATTTACATAATACAATCAATTCTCTGAACAGTCTTAATCTGAAATTATGAAGGATATATAACTCTGATCTTTGAATTTCCACCCACAGGGCAAGCTATGAATGAGTACCATCAATCAATGTAATAAAACTTTTAAAAAATACCTTATATTTGGACAAAATATGCTTGTAGTAGCTTTGTCATTGTCTATAAACACACACAGGCAGGCATGGGTACCTATGCACAGTGCCAAATCCAAGCCCAAACAAAGTGTGATTGTAGAAACTTTCTTTTTAAGGGAAGATTTACACTCTTGGGTGAGCTTTCTGCTCACCATCTGTGCTGGAAAGCTTTGAGTGGGTCAAGTATGCAAGGCTTTTCTCCTTGACTATGAAAACAAGAGCCCATTCCCCTCCCTCGATGTATGCATAAGGACAAGCAGGACTCTTGCACAATTCTCCCTGATATGGTGCCTGAAGTATTCAGGAAAAAAAAGCAAATTCAAAGACTTTGCAGCACTGAGCACAGCTCCTGTCCCTAAACTGAGCTAGGGCAGTCAGAGCTGTGCCCACACAGCTGTGTGAGACTGTGAACACATCTGGAGAGGGCAAATACTTGAGTCCAGGGCAGAAAAGAGATGCTCTCACCCATGCCCAGACACTTGTGCTCAGACACACACGTGCATGTTCAGAGCTCTGCTTACTGCTAATTTTAAGCCAAGTTTCTCTGACAAGAATTTTCAGCTGTTTGCAACACTCTCTAACTTTCAGTCCATCAGACAGATTTTTCAATCTGAATACCTGAATCAGGCTGATTTTATGTTTAAAAAACACTCTGACATACACAAACACTTGTATAATGTATAGGTATGAGTAATATTTGTGTAAACACATGTATACACGCCAAGAGAATTTCTTAAGCTAGTAATTAACTTAATTTTTTCCAAAAATCTTGATGCTGATTTCTTGATGAAATTAATTCAAATATTTACCAAAATATCTAAACAATGCATTATTAAATTGATAGGGCCCAGCAGTCCCATTTTAGCACTTTTGGAACAATTTACTAAAAAAATCATTATCCACAAGTTTAAGTTGCAATGAACAGATGGATGACAAACGTATGCACAGACAAATTTAGTGAAAAATCCATGTATCTAATTTTTATGCTCAAAACATAATACCACAGTGTCAAACATAATCCCTAAAGAATTCTAGTGCTGGGAAGGGGACCTCCTCTCATTTTACTATAAAAATGACCCTCGATTGGTGAGAACTCCATCTAAGCTACTCTGCATGACAACGAGCTCTCTGACCTCAATGTGTAGCAGTGCTGCTGGAAAAATGGGAAGGAAAAATTGTGGCTTTCTAATAAGGAGACCCTAATACCTGGCTGAACTACGAGCTTCTGGTTGGTCACCCTACGCCAGTTAACAGACAGCTCCCCTGCTGACTTCAAAAGACTGGCCTTTTGCAGTTGAGGGAACTCCTTTGTAATGTTTCTGTCAAGAAGGAAGATGCCAGGACATCCCTCTCTGTCGCACAGGTAGAATGAAAAAAATCAAATGTGATGCTGTAAAGAAATAGAAACATCATCTTTCACTGTCTCAGACCTTGCTTTTCCCCATATCTGGCAGAAAAACGGAGAGTTTGGAGTCAGCTATACTGTCTGTCACCTCAACAGGATCTGTAATGAATTTGCACATTTTACTCCAACTACTGTATATCTAATCAGAAAAAGATGTCTCCATATCTCCCTGATCTAGCGCCAAATAGTAAAAGGTGATTCCTTATGTTAACAATTTCAGCAGAATGGCTTATTAAAACCAGATTTTAGGGTATTATAAAATGCTTAGAAGCCCTTTAAAATGTCAACCAGGATCCCCAGAGACTGCGTAAAATGTCAGCCCAGCTCAAGCGCCTGTTTTAAGCAGAATGAATTAGCAGCGTGCTGTCGGAGGTTGTTATCCAAAACAATCAGTTAAGAGGGAAAACATCAAGCTCTCTTTGTATTTTGTGTATGAAAAGGGCCATTCAGAATGATCTTGTAGATATCTGAAGCTGATTATTTAAAAACAGGTTTAACCAGGTCTACTCTCAATTTAGGAACAGACCAAAACTATTACTGCCCTGTCCTCCGGCTAATCACATCATACACCTCTGACCAGTATAATCCCTTTTAACCAGTATAAGGTTATTTTGCCATCAACATAACCAATTTAGCCTTCTAATCCTGTTCCCATAACTAATCTAATAATCTCATACCACCCTTTAAATCATGGGTTAATATCATCACATCTGCCATCCATGGCAATACATTTTGCTTCTCCAACCAATTTATCTCATTTCCACTTGCACCCTGCTAACTTTTCATAATACCACTCTAATCAAGGTAAGCCTCAAACCTCTGACCAATCTAAACTCGGCATATTTATCAGCCCTGCAGCTGGTTAATGCTGCCATCATAATTGCACTACATCTCTTGAGTAGCCTGCAAAACCAGTGAGATCTGCAGCACAGGTAAACATGTTCCCTGCTCAGCCACTGGCCTGAGAGATGCTTAGGTCCTGTAGCTGTTTTTTTCAGTAAAAATGCAGTATCTCTAATTTGGTCACAAATGTATTACTTTTCTGCAGGAAAGTAATTCATTGGCCTCAGTGAGCCTCATTAGTAACCTACTGTATCAGCCAGCACATCACAGAGGAGTAACTTTGGACAGAACATGGTCCTGAGAATCTGATCAAGTAGGGAAAAGTTGGAAGACTTTGGCAGGAGATTCAGTAGATGATGTTCAGGACAAGTGTTGTTCAGGATGTGAAGAGCAGAGAATATGGCAATCAGAGGTTTTTTTTAAAATTTCAGGATTCTTTTCAATATATGGAAGAATGAAGAACCACCCACTGTAGGAGAAGATCAGGTTCGAGACACAAGTCCATGGGACCTGCTGAGATACATCTGCAGGTCCTGAGGGAACTGACAGATGAACTGGTTAAGCCACTGTTCGTCCTCATGGAGAAGTTGTGGCAGTCCAGTGAAGTTACTGCTCTCTGAGAAAGGAGAAACGTAACCCCCATATTTAATAAGGAAAACTCGGGAACTATGAGCTACTCCGTCTCTCCTCTGTGCACAGCAAATCACCACCACAATCTCAATAATTACAAAGACACAAGAACATTTCAGGCTGTGGTTAATGCATACTGCTGGGCAGCACATGCGAAGCTCTTATTACTGTTATCCTTGGTGCAGTGACTGAGGAGCAAGAGAGAAAGAAACAATTCTATTGTGTCAAGTGCTCAGCTCAACTCAGAATTTTTTCAAGCTTCACTCTGGAAGAGAAGTGCTCTATCATTCTTACCTAGTATCTTGCTGATGTTGGAGTTGTGCATGTCAGGGAAAGCTTGAAGGATCTTCCTCCGTTCATCCTTAGCCCACACCATGAACGCATTCATTGGGCGCTTGATGTGAGGCTCATTGCTGCCACGCCCTCGGGATTCCCGGTAAATCCGAGACTCTGAAACTCCTGCGCTTCCTAAAAAGCAAGAGGAAAACATTTCCAGCTTGTATTTCAGTATGCAGCTTCCTGTGCCATCAATAACTTAGGTCAGGTGCTGCACATTCAATGAGTCAGTGTTCACAATAGGTTAATGGTTAATATATTGTATATTGTCTAGTTTAGTTATTCTATTCATTCAGTACCACATAGTATAGACCTGATGAAGAGTTTTGATGTTTATTTTAAATACAAAGCATTAAACAGCTTTTCTAAGCCATCTTTTACTGCTTAATTACATAAATCAAATATATACTTATCAATGCAGGTTTACTTTTTATTTTCTTCCTTTCTTGCTTACAGAATGCTGGTCATATTATGTTACCAATCTTCTACCTTTTCTGTGACAGAAAGGGGGTGATAGATGACAATACTGGGGATTTCTTCTTAAGCAATTCTGTAACCAGCGAATGAGTATTTACATACTTGCCTGTTTTTGTGCTTACATCTCCTTAACAATATATGCAATAGCAGAGAAACAAATAAACATTATGCTCACTTCATCAAGCCAATAAAGCTCCCATAGATGCAGAGCACACAGCACTTACGGAGGACCAGGTCTACACTTCATGGATTCCCTGTGTGATCACACTTACCCCACATGTATTTGCTTCCATTAGTCCCTTTTATTATCAGAAATACATTTTTGGTCCCATCTTGAGACTTTCAGTGGACAGAGGGAAGGCTAAAAATCATCTCCAGACTTAAAACACCCCACAATCAATCACTTCTTCCTGCCTTGTTTCATAGCCACTTATTGCTAACAGATCATACTCCTCATGGGTTTCCAAAGAACTTGGATTCTCCCTCAGATCCTGTTGATATGCACACACAAACCTGGAAATAAGGAAAAGCCATCTGTACTGACCGTCAGAATCTCCACTCATGTTGAAATCCATCATTGTGTGGCTGAACTTCCCATCTTCACTCTGTTTTACTGCCAGCTGCTGAGTCAGGGTCTCCAGTGTCGTTTTGTCCTATATGGGCAAGACGACAGGATTTGGATCAGGAAAATATTTAAATATTGTAACTTGATAGGAAAGCTAGATAACTATTCGCAACAGTTTACTGAGCCATGTATTGAATAAATAATACTTTTTCTGGAAGAGATATGGTTACAGACTCTATCATAAAGTCCTTTCTAAAACTTGCTTATTAGCTAGTGATAAGCAAACTCCATAGTGTTGAAAAGATTGGCTTAGTTAGGCATGATAAAATTGGTTGCACATCTGAAGAATACTTCAACTCTCTACGTCCCTGAGACTGCAAAGCTGGCCTGGAAGTTTAGGTGATGCATGGTCTTTTGCAACGTATTTATTGTTTCACTCTATTTCTAGCCTGCAATCGAAGTGCAGAGACATGGATGGCTTTGCCCTGTTTCTATTTTAAAAGGCAGCAAATTTAGGAAGCAGCCCATAGGAAAAAAAACACCCTACAGTTCAAACTTATTCAGGCCCTGGGAAAGGTTCAGCCTGAATTAAGCATGATCTTCGGGCAGCAGTTTGTGTTCTTGTCCAGACTGTTTTGTCCAACCCTACTAACACCCCGTCCATGATTCATCTGGTCAGAACTATGAACCCTGGATTGCAACAGGCTGGTGTGTGCTGCCAATTAATCTGTCAGGCTGCACTGGTGTCTAAAGACACTGCCAGAACGACATGCTAGGGCAATTAATTCCAATGTTCTCTTCACAACACCTCACTTCCCCCCAAACCATTTGACTTTACAAACACAAAGGTGTTCCATTTTCCAACTGTTTTTGTTTTCCCAATGGCTTTTGCTCATGAGCATTCTATCTTCCAGACAATCATATGTTTAAAAATACACCTTTCAGGAAAGCAATAATAACATTTCAAAATCTCAGGCGCTGTGCCTTTTGCAAAGCTAAGAAAATGACATGATACAGCATGATAATGAAGTGGCTCCAGTCGAAAGAATTCTTTTGAGCTTCTTCCTGAAAGAAAAGATTTCTGTTTCCTTGCTCTATTCTGCTCCTGTTGACTGTAAAAGATCAATGAACTAAAAAAAACTTCCAGATTTCTCATGGCAACTGTTCCATGTAGCCTAATAATGTCACCGGGTTGCATTACAGAAGAAAACAGAAAAGAGAACAATGCGAATACAGAAATGCTTCCTGTAATGTGATGTCCCTGCATCTGCAATTCAAAGAATGGTTCAAATTCATGTAAGTCATTGCACAAAGATTTTCTCAAGGAGAGTTGAAAACAAGGCTAATCTGCTCAACTTTGTATGTTCACAGAGTTTAGGGAATATGAGGTTAACTTTCCTATTCCTCACATTCATTTTCACTAAAAACCCTTTCATACTTCTGGTGCTCTGTCTATACCCTGACACTTCACCACGGAAAGCATGTGAGATGAGTTTTCCTCTTGGTTTTTGCAGGAAAAGCTCATGCAACAGACTCAGCCTATCCCAAGCAAAAGGGTTTCCATAACACTACCAGGCACAGCAGATCCAGAAAGCTTGGAGAAGCTTCAAATAAGCACCTGAACTATTCAGGCATTTCGCTTTACCAAACTCTTTGATCCACCATTTATAACTCAGCTCTCATTTCCAAAGTAGCCTGTCAGAAGTTAAAAAGTCAGGAATAAGTTCACTTTGTATTTCTTCCAAATGGATTGCATGGATATATAATAGAAGTCAACAGTTTTTCCTTCAGAAAAAAAAGAATCTATTTACTGTCAACTTCGCAGTGCTAGAGTTCAAAAATTTTTATGTCAGGAATCATTTTAAAACACTGCCACCAAGCTAGAATATGAAAGAACATTTTCTCTTGTTGGCTATATTATGGGGGAAGGGAGTTACTCTGTTGAAGACTTTTTTTGAAGCATGTGTAAACCTCTCAGAGAAACAGAGCTGAGAGTGCAAAGGGCATGGGCTTAACAGCTTTTTCTTTAGGCAGTAAACGCAGCTCTTGGAGTTGGAGGCAGTTCCATTCCCAACCACACTCCATTGACATGATCTGACTGAGTCCTGAGGTCAGTGGATACTCCAAAATGCCACCTGCAAGGCACACTCCAGGTACGGCTTGTTCATCAGAGCCTGACTTAACCAGTCCATGTATGCTCTGCTGCAATCCACCTTGGACGGAGTTCTACATTTTGAGGTACAGCCATGCTGGATGAAGTGAGGGAGAAAAGGTGTCATGGAAGAGGGGCCGTGAAGGAATGTCAGATGAGCATGGAGCTCCCAGGCTGCTCCGTGCAGCCCTGCACATGGAGGTGGCTCTCTGGAGAACTGGAACATGATGAGCACTGAAACCACCCTTTTAACATGGTGTCAAATTTACTCCTTGCTACTTAAATGTATAATTCAACCAGCAATGATAAAATGGCAGCTAAAAAGAAGTTCTGCATGACATTGCTCTGGAAACAGAGGATCAAAGCAGCCAGCTGTACTCTTCTGTTGTTAATGCTCAGAAATGTTTTAAATCTAAAAAGCACGAAGGCAATAGTAAGTCTAAGGCCTGCCCTTGCCTGAGCCTCTGCAACAGCACTTCTCCTATGAGGAAAGGCTATGAGAGTTGGGATTGTTCAGCCTGGAAAAGAGAAGGTTTTATGGTGATCTAATTGTGGCCTTTCAGTACCTGAAGGAAGCCAACAACAAAGATGGAGAGAGACTATTTACAAGGGCCTGAAGTGACAGGACAAGGGGCAATAGCTTCACACTGAAAGGCAGTAGGTTTAGATTAGATGTTAGGGACAAATTCTCTGATGTGAGGGTGGTGAGGCTCTGGGTCTGGCTCCCCAGAGAAGTTATGGATGTCCCATTCCTGGAAGTGTTCGGCCAGGCTGGATGGGGCTCTCAGCAACCTGGTCTAGTGGAAGAGGTCCCTGCCTGTGGCAGGGGGTTTAGAGGCAGATGATCTTCCTTCCAACTCAAGCCATTAAAAAAAAAAAACAAACCAGACCACCCAACTGCCCCCCTCAAAAACCCAAACAAAACAGTATTAGGAGAGCAGAAAGAGATCAGCAACACCCTGACAAGATGCAAAAGTCTGACTGTAGGTCAGCAGCATTATGATTTCCTGTCCTACGCCCTTCCCATTAAACACACAGCACCCGATTTTCCCCAATCCTGACATAGAGAAACACTTTTACAATCACTAAATATTTGAAAGGGACTAAGCAGCATTCCCATGTTGTTTTGCTTAAAAGCATTCAGTTGATGACTTACTGCTTTTCGTTTGATGGAAGCACCTACTTACCTTTTCTACAGTCTTTCAGTTTATGGGCAAGTATTTATGGAACCTCCAAAGAAACAAAGGAGAATTTCTTTTCTTCTCTGACCCCAATAAACTGGCAACCTGCTGATATTGCTATTCCAGCCTCCTCTCAGAGAATCATAGAATGGTTTGGGTTGGAAGGGACCTTAGAGATCAACCAGTTCCACCACACTCCGCGCCACCCCCCCCCGCCCCCCGCAACCCACAACAGACAGGGACATCTACATAATAACTTCAGACAAGAAGTCCACAATGATTTGAAGTTTATACAAAATCAGGATCTATTAATCATCATTATCATAATTCAGAAACAAATTACACATTCCCAAAACTGCCACCACTCTGCTGTGTTGGATTAGCTGTGTAAACAGTAGCAAGATGAGGCCCCACCCAGTGATAACAGGTGGGTTATAAGTATGTTGGGTCCAGCAGAACATACCTTTGTTTCAGGTATGAAATGCTATTCATCCTATGAAAAATGCCAGGTGGCACCTACTGCAGCCTAGAACTACTATTGCTAGGAATGACAGGCAAGGTTTGTCCAAACCAAGGAAAGAGGTGTAACGAATTGCTTGTGAGACCTGCTAAAAATCAGACAGCACAAAGCAGCAAAAATAAAACAGCAAGGAGCACTTCTGCCCTTCCAGGAGAAGAAACACAGCCATCTCTTACTAAACATGAAGTGATCCCAAATCTCTGAATTTTATATCACACCTCAGAAGGCTGAAAGACATTTTATAAATATCTTATTTCTTTATGAAGGGCTTCCTAATCATCATTCTATTGGAGCGTAGGAGAGACTCTCCACAGGGGCAGCAAGAGCTCTGTTGACTGGATCATTTAAAATTCCAATGAACAGACCAGAGGAGATAATACTGTAGAGAGCATTCAATCCCACAATAGCCCAATTGTTCAAAGTATAACCAGAGAGGTTTCATCAACAGCCACAATGTGATGAAAGTTTCTAAAACTTTATTAATCAAAGAAATTAACCTGCCAAAAAAGACTGATTTGTACCACAACTCCTAGAAATGCTCTAATTATATTTAAAAGAACAAAAACACATACACACATGGAATGTGTCATGTAAAAAAAAAATATAAAAAATGACTAAGCACCACAAGTCAGACTCAGTTTTGTGGTCAGCTGCAAAAGTTAGTTGGCTCTCTGTCATGGATAGCTGTGATAGTTTAACAAAACATTGATCTAAAAATGACAAGAACTTGGTTGCAGTCTCTTTCATAGAAGAAACATAAAACAAGAAGAGTCAAAACATATGTAGAACAGCCTGATCCTGTTTGCCAGAACTCCTCCCACTACTACATAAAAGTGAAGCAAAACCTTGGAAGGTTTGAGAAATAAAAACATCCTGATAGATTTGCCTACTGTCCTCCGCCCTCACTGCTCCCATTTTGTACTGGTTCATAGTACCAGCGTTCAGGGTGAACCTGAGACCATTTACACACTTCCATTCCTGAAGGACTCTCCAGTCCTTCCAGTATACTGTGAATGCTGGGCATATGGCAGTGGATCCCTCCTCCCCCTCATTGAGACATCCTTTTGGCTGGGGTATTTGGCAAACTCTGCCGGCACTCTGAACTCCGTTAGAGTCGCATTTTGGCAAGAGCTGTTTTTCCGATTGCATAATTCAAGGTTAAGCACTTTTACTGAAGCAGTCCACTCTCCACTTTGCTGCTCCCCTCAACCCTACCCCCATTTTTCCTGACAGGAATATTTCTCTTCTCAGTTTTGATGCCTGCAGAGAAACAGCCAGTGTAGGATTCCAGAGGAGAAGTGTTCAGGAACATCACTTCACATTTCTGCTTTTCATATCCCAACGGAACTGGGATATGAACAAACAAAAAAAAGCTAGAGAGAGCCGAACACAGTTACCTATGGACTACAAGGAGGAACTTGCTGATCATTTCTTGCACCTAAGAATTCCATACACACTGAATGACACAGCCTGCTACCTTTGCTCAGTGTCGAAACATTAAAAAGAAACAGACGGTTGCCTGCTATTGTCCTTTTGCGTGTCTCATTTCTTCCCTTCCTCTCCAGCTACAGTTTGTCCAGCTATTTCCCATATCTAAATGCTAAGGATAGTATTTTCAAATAGATTTGAGTTTTGAGGAGGTAGTTTTTATCTTAGATTGCTGAGCAGGACCAGTGACAGCATCTGATGTGGTTTGTGGTGCTGAGGCGCATCTCCTTCCCCAGCAAGAGCCTGTAAATATCAGCCCTTTCAATGCATACCTTGGTCGACATACACCAAATCTTAACGTTTTGGGCAGATTAGTTGCTATGATCGCACAAAATGTAAGTTCAGTTTATGACAGAAAAACATATTTAATTATCAGACATGCTGGTGGCACCAGGTGCTATCCATTCAACCTTGTGGTATTTTCCTTAGCTCTCCAAGAAGGTCTTACACTCCATCTAAACGAGTGAAGACTTTGCAAAAGTAATCTTTCTGTGCAATCCCTCTGCCTCTTGTAAAAATAAACATCAGAATAGCCTGAGTTCTAAAACCCTCATCCACAGTCTTACCAAGTGTGGAAAAAATGAGGTAGGCAGGCATTATGGATGACAGAAAGCTGGAAGAACTTAGGGGAACAACTGGCAATAGTGAGAGCTGTGCCCAGAGGTTTGCACATGATGAATTATTTGCATTCCAGACTCTGCTCCTGCATATTAATGCCATGGTACTTCAAAACAGCTACTGTGCACGCTGTCTATGCCCCAGTCCAAATCTTGTTATGGCCCAGATCTTGTTACACCTCTAACTGCTGTAAGAGAACTTCCAGCTGTTTTCAGAGGGATCTTTGATTTAGATTTGGGTTTTTCTGTGTCACCTTGCCCAAGTGTTCTTCACTCATCAGTGAATTACCCACCACATTTCACAAAGAAAGGCAGGATTATTAATTCTGTTTACCAGAAGGGAAACTGAGTCACACATTATGGGACTTGCCAAAGGTTCCTAAGAAAGACTGCTAAACATTTTAGTAACTAAAACTAGCACCCCCAGATCTTGCCAAAAAATTACCATCTCAAGCTTGTAATTTCTTTATGAGTGTGGAATTGTGACTCTTGCTGATGGCACATGGTACCAAGGAAAGCAAAATAAAAATAAAGCAGTTATAGATCCACCATTGCAATGGACCTTGCTTCAGTAATGCTCGCAGGGCTGTAAAACTCGTAAAAAGCACATGCATAAATGATAAAATAGAGCGAGACTTTCAAATGTTGACTTGGTAATTGTTAAACCCCTTCTGGCTGCACAATTTTATAGTCTTCTACTGTACTAATGAAAAGGCAAGAAACAACAAAGAAGGGTTTTAGCCTTCCAATTACATAAACTTTGTGGACCACCAAAGAAGATGAAAGATTATTTATAATGTCACAGCAAGTTATCATTTGGGAGATTTTTTTGTTGTTGTTGCATCAAAGTTGAGTATGAAGAAACAATGTATTTACCACCCCCTCAGCTCTTTCAATCTTGCTTATCCAAGATCTCTATTTTTCATGGAATAATCCACCCACAGAATCTAAAAGCAGCATTAGAAGCAAGAAAATAAAAGAACATTCTTTATTTGTGGCTCTTCCTGATTTTATGGTACTTTTTTCAAAATTATGCAGTCTAAGTTGGGGCTACATCACTTGGTAGAGGAACCATATCTTTTGGTTTACAATACATATTAAAATCCATATTGCTTTAATACTGCCTAGAAATCACTGCATCTGATTTGTAATCTGCATGAAGTGTTATACAGACTCAGTAGAAAAGTTCCTTATGAGGTGTTACAGGGAAAAGATCAGAGTGACAAAGAAGACCTAGACATTTAATTACTCTTCTCTCAGGAACAGACACCAATTCACAGAAAGAATTTACTGAAACTTATACAGTCATTTTCTTTGTTGTGCATTGTAGACACAGGGCTTTGGTTTCTAAGGGTTCTCAAGTCAGTACCTTTAAAAGCACTGAAGGCATGACAGAGTCCACTGAAATTAAAAGAGGAAAATCCTCAATAACTTGGCAAGGGTCAGGCCCCTAAGGTTTGGGTTTTTTTTTTAAATTCTGTATTTGAGAAAGAATTACTTCCTTCATAAAATGTATTATTTGGCTTGGAAACAAACTGATGGGAAGTAGCAATTCTAGAGGACACTGAAGTCCTGCTTTTCTTTGGTTATGATCTCTGAAAGATAGTGCTAGTCAGGGCTTTTACATGAAAATGCATATAGGACTGGCCCAGCCCATTATTTTGAAGAAGGAATAAAAAGGAAAAGGAAATCAAAGCAGAATGATGAGATGCTGTTTCCTTCTTAGGAAAATTGTTACAGCACGGGCATAGTTGACCTCAACCAGATCCAGCTGTAATCTGCTGACTGCAAATAGGTTAAGAGTTCCATGACCCAGTTTCTCATCCAGACTGCTTCCTGGGCTGACACAGCCTGTAACTCTCTGTGAATTGTTCAGTTGCTGCACCTTAATTTCCTGAACTCCACAGGATGGAGATAGTGATGCTTTCCCACCATTGTGAGGAGTTTTAAGGTCTCTGGATGAAATGTGCTATGTAAATTTTAATCAGGGACTTCAGCGAGTCAGAAAGCTGGTACAGCTGAACAGTGTGGAAAGAAAATGCTAACTGCGGGAGAGAGGTGGCACACCAAAAATGAACGAGAGGAAAATCACAACCCACGCAGGATTTCCTGGGAAGGAGGGTCTGCATGCATGCAAATAGAAAGCAAGAACACAGTTTCTGCTTTCCTGGCAATTGTTTAATAAACAATGGGTGACTCAACTGCATAGCAGCAATATAGCCATTACAGACTATTTTTTTTTCCATTTTTCCCTAGAAGGTATTCAAATTATGAAGGGTGATGTACCTTTGCTTACACCTCTTCCAGCCCTGCAGAACAGGTCAGGCGGATCTCTCAGGAGCTCAAATGGACACAGTTCACAGAAGAACCAGGCCCAGCTTCTATTACACTGAAGAGAGGTACTGCACTGATGCTGGAGTCCATCAATGTGCTGAAAGCCCCAGTGATTTGAGACATGTGATTATGTAAAAATAATAAAAAAATCTCAGGAAGTAATAAGCTCTCATGGCTGTGGGGCACAGGTTAGAACTTAAACCCAAGGACTCAAAAAGCTCAAAAGTCATAACGAGAACTCCCCATCACTTGTATGTTATTTTTTAAGGAGGAAGTTGATCCATCTTTATTGGGTTTCATAAAACTTCCACTACAGTATAAACAGCTGCAGTCCTCCCTGGTCCATACTAGGCTGTGAATGTTTCCAATCTCCGCCCTTTGGAATGAACCAAGTCTTAATTTCCATTTGGACTTCAGCAGCTACAAGGGTCTAGGGTTCTTCCCTTACCTCTCTGCCTGCTGTTCTCCTTAACTTCAACTGGAGTTTCACACACACACATCTGTGGGCAGAATCTGTCCCTCCCTCCATAGGCTTCATTTTTTATTAGCTAACCCTGCCCATGCAACCCTGCCATCACAAGGCACTAAAAACACACATAAACATCCATACTTAATCTTGTCTTTGAAAAATGGATCTGGGCATTTAATAAATGATGGTCAACCAGGAGAAGGAAAAAAAAATAGTGGTGTTTTAAAATAAAGAGCTAAAATCCTTGGAGGAATAAAAAAAGTCCTCACTGCAGAATCTCTCCCTCTCGTGCGTAGGCACTTGCTAACTGGGAGTAGTGGCACTGTGACAAAAGCAGCAAAACCAAAGGCAGGCTTTACTAAAGGAAAAGGGGGGAGGGGAGTTCTTCCACTGGCCATCTGTGAAAACAAGGCATGTGGCCATTAAATGCAGAGGCTGTAAATATAAATATACACAAGCTCCACAAAGCAAATGGCAAAAAAAATGAAAGGGGGGACAGGAGGGGGGGAACAGATAATAAATGGATAAACTTTCAGCTGAAGTAAATCAAAATGTTTATTCTTAGTGCTGGGCAAAACCAATTTTGATCTTTGCAGTGTGCAAGCATGATCTGTGTTTTTTTAAATTAAATTTGTGAAAAGTTTCAGGAGAAATTGCAGTGGGTACAGCAGCCCTGTTGAACAGGACTCCTTGACCACAAATGATCCCGTTGAGGCTGCTGACTGGGCTTACTGGAAGTCTGACATCTGGGTGATGGATGGATGATGACATAATACCTGCTTCACTTGTCACACATTTGAAAACTTTGTGCTCTGTGCTGATAGCATGGACAAAGAGGACTGCAGCCCCCATACAAGAATTTCTGCTGGCAAAGAACCTCAGTGAAACAAACTTGGAAAGAGAGTAGGGAGAGGCAAAATAAGACGGGGATATACAGTTGTTAGGGTAACATTAAGTCTTGTGCTGTGGGACTCTTAACAGTCTGCAAGACACAACCTGGTCCCCACATTGCACAACCATTAGTCCAAACGGATCTCTGCTCACACTGCGAGAACAAAAACATTACACTGATCAGCTTTTCTAAGGTTTTACAGGCCAGTGAGGAATAGAGTGGGATACAGGACATATCTATTAGGTCTGCTGAACTTGCAGGGAGAAGTGTGAACGTGTGTAATAGCTATGGGTGACACAGCCTCTGCTAGTCCTTGAGAATGCTGAAGTGTTTTTCCAGTAAAATACTACAGAGATTATGAAAATGGGCAGGTTTCAACTCTTGCAGAGTGATTTGGTTTATGATGTTAGTACTGTGCCTCTTGACTAATTGTCAGTGGGTTTCTCCTGTTTGGGAAGCCTGGCTTGCACCAGGTCCCAGTTTCAGTCACTACAACTTACTCAATCTAGTCTGACTCACAGTCTTTCAGTGTCTGCAGCAAGCACAGCATTAGTCTGTTTTACCAACCCTTCTCTTTTCTTCTCCTGGCTGCCCTTCTGTCCTGCAATTTTCTCTTGACTTTCTGGTTCAAATCTAACCATTAGGAGAAGGAAGAAAAAGCTATTGAAGCAAAAATCTCTACTACAAGAAAAATTTAAATGCCATGTGTTAAACTAACTACTCCTTATGTGTTTAGTAAACTGAGTTCCAGTGTTTTATTTCACAAAGGCAGCAGGATCTGCAGGTTTGAGATTCTTAATATTTCCCTCCTTCCCAAAGGGAGAGCAGGGACAAAATTCATTTCAGCTCAGTGGATCACCGTGGTTTCTAAAGAGTTAACTTTGCTCTCCTCATCCATCAGGCAGCTATGGAGGCATCAGGAAGGAATGATAGATGTAAAATTATTACAGGGCTGCCACCCGACATACTTTCTGCCATTTGTAACTAACGCTGGAACTGACACACTTTTTTCATTATTAAACATCCACATTAAGTCAACATTGGTCACTGTCATTTCATGTTTGGCACTTTCTTAAGGGGAAGAGGGAGAGGTGGGGGTGGGAGTGCAGAGGATGGTGGGAGGAGGGGTGAGTGGGAATGGGAGGAAAGACATCCTGAACCCAGTGTTCCATAAGCATGAGTAATAGGCTCCTGCTTACAATGCTGGAATAAATATTGTTACAAATAGCTCTTTAGTCACAGCCCAGTAGACAAGTACATGTCAGAGCCTTTTAAAAGGACACACTCCAAGCAATAACAGGGAGAACTTGTACCACAGGTTAAGACACACCCCCAGCACAGGGGGTGTATTTGAATGTACTCAGCTTGGAGTGTGACTCCATCCCTACACATCAGAAAGCCTCTGGTGGCTGTGTGTCCTTACACAGCTGTCCCAGCGCCTGCCAGCATTCAGAAACCAATTTGTGCCAGTGCACACTGACACGTGTTCAAACTGAGGGCTTGTATGCCCTCTTCCTCCTTTGTCACAGAGTACATCCCTGAGAGTCTGGCTGCAGTCGGGGAATTACTGGCTAGTGTTGTGCATGTTTGTGCTGTGTATCCCTGAAGGAGTGCACTGTAGGCTGGGATGCGTGCACACACATGCTGGCTCTTTGTGTTTGTGTACATCTCCCTTGCAGTTTTGGGGCTGGACAGAGAGGCCAGAGTTCCCTGGCTGATGCTGCCTGTTGTGATGCTGCCTGCTTGCCCCAGCTGACAACCTGAGCTCTGAGCTATGTGTGTAACAGGTAAGATTGTTTATGTATAGTATGTATCAAGCTATAATTAACTGTAGATGACAATTACAAATAAAACCATGCTCTTGGGTTTCCAAGAAACCAGAAAAACATATACACGCTCTTGTCATTTATACAGGGAAATGTTTCCAAGAAAAGTAATGTAAAAATATGTTTTACTGCATTTGCAATTAAAATAGGTTTTAGTAAAATCCATGTTCATCGTGATGCTCATAGTTTTTACAGTAATCCTCTGAAAATCAAATCCGTCAAGATGGTCCAAGTTGGATGCCCAAAAAGTGACTCACCCAAATAATCTTAGCCATTTTTAAAAATCTTTTCTTATGTATGACTCCTTTTATACAGTTTCGCTCTAATTCCACAAAGTTCCTGTCTAACTACTGCCTTAGCTGGCATGTCTGGCTGTCCACAGGGATCAACACATCTGAGAACATGAGCAAGATAACAGGACACATATGAAGAGCCCGAAGAGCTTTAACAGAGACTCCCAAAGATGGTTTCCAGCCCCAAGGCTGCCCAGCTACCCCTGGCAGATGAACCCCCACCAGGAGTCTCACATATATATTGGGAATGGCACAGAGTCCACCTCCACTGAAAGGCTGCAGAAGCAATTCATGCAGCAAAAAGCTCAACAGGTCTCAGAGAATCATAGGTCTCCAAAAGTACACTACCCACTGCAGCAAAGAAGGGAGAAAAATTTGGGACAGCCCCAAACAGATGTTTGTTACCTATAAATGAGGTTACTCTACAGGAAGGAGAGTCTTTCCTCTGTACATCAGCACAGACATAATGTGCATTTCTAAGTACTAATATGCCCAGGGACACATAGATATATATTAGGATAACCCTCTCTTAATTCCACCTCCCATCTCCAATTCTCTGGCCAGGAAGCAAAAGTCACAGACAGGATGTCTCGAAAGTTTAGGGCTGCCACTAAGTCCCATGGTGGGACCTTGAGCTTCTGAAAGGGAAACTCTGTAATAAAACTGTAGCACTATTTCTTGCTATCCACTCTCCCAACTATCTAATTCTCTGCCTTTGAAAACAGAGAAAACCAGAATAAAGTTTAATTAAAAATGGCAATACTTGCTTTCCTCTCAAATCTTGCTGTTAGGAAAAAAACTTTAAAGTCCTAGACCAAAAAGACACTTTAGAGAAGTTGGATTGTTTGCCTGGACGTGAACTTCACATACTAAAATAAATCACAGAATCACAGAATCAATTAGGTTGGAAAACACTTCTGAGATCATTGAGTCCAAATCAGTGAGCCCCAATAAAATTTTGGCATTAATTGTATCAAAAACACCAAAGCCTACAGTTGCTTTAGAAAAATTTTCAATTGAGCAAACCATTTTTTTTCCCTGCTACCTTGTAAAAGATCTCCTGTCTGCCCTCCACGAGCCCACCAGGAGGTACGAATTAGAGAGGAAAATAAACTTCAGCTGAGGTTAAGGGTGCGAAGTGAAAACAGAAGGAATAAGGAGAATCCCAAGAATAGGAAAGTAACAGAATAAAGTGAATGCAGATGGTTCCACTCCTGTTACTTAATCAAAAGGCTGTGCAGAGTCACTAGAGCCAGCATAAAGTCATGTGTTAGAACAACAGCTGATCTGTATTAAAGAAGATTAACTCGCAATGCCATGGTGGAGGGCCTGGGATTATTTTATGTGCTTCCATTGCCGAACAAGCCGTCAGCACAATTACTGCCCTCCGATGTGAATGACTGATCTGTAACCACAGCTAAACAGCATGCTGCTTAGGGGCCTGGGTGCTTCATGAAGATGAATTTCCATACCATCAAAGTGCTTTTAATGGGCTTCCTGATCCAACCACAAGGCCTGCTTTGCAAGTATACAGAACTCAGGATGAAGGCTTCCTGTCCAAAAGGATTTGGTCGGTTGTCACTTGACAATTCCCAGCCAGCACAAGGGAGGAGAGGGGGGAGATAGGTAGAGTTCTCTCTGCTTTGGAGGATTAAAAAAAAAAAAAAAAAAAAAAAGGAAAAAGGGAAAAAAAAAAGGGTACAGATGCTTTCTGAATTCAACCAACTGCTGTATCCACAGCTGAATTCAATGCGCTTAACAAATAACGGCAATTTAGCTATGCTTGCGAGGAATAGCTTGAGTCACTTTGCATTAGCATCTGGCTGAGTGTTAAAGTCATTTCTACATGGGGAGCAGAGAAAAGGAATTTCTGCTCCGAGCATCCTTTCAAGAATGCTTAAATATTTGAATATAAATTCCTTTGTGCTTGTGATCACTTCTTATATCTGACACTCTGCTTTTCCCTTTTCCCTTCTGGTGCTCTTCTCTGTGAAATGCCATAAACATGCTCTATCCCTTTCTTTCTCTCTCCCCATAGCAGCACCTCTTTCTTCTGAGACAGAGTGTATGTACTGCCAGATACCTATTACACTGACCTCTTTTCTCCTTCCCCTTCCTCTCCAGAAAGTGCATGAAATTGGAGTAATTTCTACACCACTGACACCCAGGATAGGCTGATGAAAAAAGTACAGCGGTGAGAGACTCACGTGTACATTTAACATTCATTACACAGGCTGCTGGCTTCTCACAGCTTATTGATCAAACTCCATCTAAAACCAGGGAAAATGGAAAGCTATCCAAATTAGCAATCTGCTCATTCTGGACGATACTGTTTGACTCACAAGCTTCTTAGGATGACTGGATTTCAAGTTCCTGCTAAACAGCTGATCATTTTTATTCAATCTATTTACCTGCCTGTCTCAGTGAATTGCACAAGACCTTACAGTGGAAGTGGTTTCAATAAAATGCAGTTGACACCAAATGTGACAACGGGGATCCTTGTACTGCACAATGACGGCTGTATCACCTCAGAAAATATTGCAGGGAAGGAGAGGAACAGAGGAGAAAGTCCTGCTAAGCACACGATGTTGAGACGCACACTAGAGTTGGGATGCGTATCTTAGGTGGCAGCATTATAAGGGCAACTCAGTATAAATGTGGCAGCAAGCACTGGCAGTTCTATTTATCCTCCATAAGCCAGGGTAGCACACAGAAGGACATCGGGCACTTACAGAGAAAAGCAGCAAATCACGACCTCACTGACACACATGACAGTTAGAGCCCATACAAATTTTACTAGAGAATATCCACTTTGTTGGTATTTTGTTATAGCACAGCTTTACAGGCCAGTACAAAAGCAGAAGGTGGTAAGGCCCATACATTCTGCTGCCTCTAAGCTTCACTGCAAATATTTGGTGCAGTTTGTGTTGTCAATTCTCTGCTTTTTCAATTTTGTTAAGTCATCTAACATGACATGACAGTGCTACATTGCAATGGTCACAAAATATCATATATGACAACCTCACAAGGCTAAATACCCAGAAGCTGAGCCTGAGTATCAGCAAAGCTTATGTTCCTAAAGAAGCTTGAGTATTTTCAAATCCAGCTCATCTCACAAACACATGTAAGCATTTCCATAAAGCAAGATTTCCACTTAGACTCAGAGATTTCCAAGATCACCTTCTCTTAATACATGTTGACAGGCTGGAACAGAGAATTAGTGGCCTCCAAAATTCTTGTGAGAGCTTTAACTATCTCTACCTCCTCCCCACTCTCACCCAGGGGTCTCCAGGCCTCTCTTTCATTTCATCTTTTGGTTGTGGTTTTCATTTTGCTTTTCACTTTTTTTGAACTATTCTGTTTCAAAAACAGGAAAGGAAAAATAGAGTGAGAAAAAGGAGGAAGAGAAGGGAGGAAGAACCTGGGTATCTGTGGGGAGAGGCAAATTCCTACTCTGACCCTTTGCAGAAGGAGTCTGGGAAACTCACTTTTTCTGTCCTGCAGTTATTGAGACCCAGGCTGTTCACCACGGCCACCTTCCCATCCAGCACCTGCTGCTCCCTCCGAAGTTGCTCCTTCATCTGTCGGGCCTCCTGGATTGCCTTGGTAACAGCATCGTGGTCATTTAAATAACCTGATGACGTG
Organism: Corvus kubaryi; assembly: GCF_017639235.1. Classification (NCBI taxonomy): domain Eukaryota; kingdom Metazoa; phylum Chordata; class Aves; order Passeriformes; family Corvidae; genus Corvus; species Corvus kubaryi. The sequence continues at coordinate 5,801,396 of NW_024582060.1, read as the reverse complement.
ATAGAAGAAAGGATGTCTTAAAAAAAGAAAGTTACAAGAAAACACTTTAGCTTTCATCAATGGAACGCAGAGTTTATCATTATTAATGAGAAAGAGTTAAAAGGCAATGCCCACAAACCTGTCAGTGCTCAGTAATTCTGTTGTTGTTATGATAGAGCCACCTGGACGTAAAGCATGAGAAACCTCGGTGCCAAAATACTCGTTCTTGCTATTTGATCCTATTAGTTTCAATATTTCCCTGACACTGCAGAGGTTAGCCCTGTGGTTTGTATGCAGCAGGATGTAACCGGGTAAGAGTTAGGGGAAGCTTTGATCATGCCAGCAATCCCAAACTCTTAAAAATAGACCGTTTCATTCTTCCCCTTCTTAAAACTTGTGAATACATTAAAATAAACCACAGGTGGCGGTGGTTTGCTATACATATGAAATGCATAATGGCTGGGAAGAGAAACCTCATCCACTGAATGCTCCCCGCCACCACCTGTCATTCACAAATGTACAAGAAACCACAGCTACACGGACCTACATTCCCACTCCTATTCACGCTGCTAATAGTAGGTCAAATGTCCACTGTTTTGCCACAAATTTACAGCCTAGGGCTTAGCCTTGGTAGTCACTGCATTATTTCCTTTTAAAATGTTACAAGCATCACTAGCACAGCTAATACTATTTAATTTTAAATGTGACACTTTGTCATTTTTTTCCTTTAATGTACTGTAGACCATACTTATTATGATCTGCATGTGATTTGTAGGATAGAATACTGATGGGAGACTCCAAGCCCTAGTCTGTTTTTTCAAATATTAAAGGAGAGGCTAATATCTATTGATCTCCCTCTCCCCCTCCACATCCCCACACGTGTGCACACACACACACACACACACACTTCTTTCTGTCTTTTAACTAGGGCATAAAAATGGCATAAAATGAATCTGTAATATGAAATTGCCCAGAAAAGGGACTTCTGTTTGTGACATGAGGCTAAATCTATCCAGATCCATTGGTGAATTGTGACAGATGGAGGGACTGTGAGACAGAAGGCAGGCACTAATCACACACAAAATGACCGGCTTGCCTCAACATGTTCCATGGATTCCAGCAAACTTTACACCCTAATCCATTTTTAGAACAAAAAACATCTGGGCCATAAATCCTCTAATCTGCCAAAACACGCTATTAAATCCCATGATTTGTTGAAAAACACTAAGATTAAAGAAAGGAAATATAAAATGGCTAACTGCCGTGTTAGGAAAGTGTTATTAATACTCTTTCTTTGTCTCAATTATGAATGTTCTGTTCCTAAAGAGCCTTGTCTAATCATGTCAGATTACACATCCTTGTTGTATTGCTAGACTCTTCTATCTGATCCACTGATTGCCAAAAAACATAGGACATTGTCTTGCTGCTTAAAACATTTCAGGGGAAGAAGCTGATGTCAGATTAGTTCAGTGCTGTGCTGCTGTCAGGATTTTAGTTTGATTTGGGCTTTTATTGTTTGTTTTTTTTTTTGGACTGCAGAAAGAGCAGGACTGGTACTCCCATCTTCCTTGGAGAGCAAAAGCTAGAAAGAAAAGTTTCTGTGTGGTTTGACTATTGTTAATTGTACTGACAGCTAGTTTTGGCTAAAACCCCAGGAACCCTGAGAGTTTTATATGAAATAACTTGATCCACATTGCTTTTATTAAATGACCCAGTTCAGTAATTCCCAGCGAATGGAATTAGAGTAATTCCAGTTTTCCCAGCATAAGGAAGAATATAGTCTGCACCAGTACAGTGCTACCAGTCGATTTTTTTTTTCATCTCCATTTTACCAACTTGCTTGGTTTCTTCCCCAGTTTGCATCTGCTAACCTTTGCATCTGAACAACCTTGCATGTAGTCAGAATAAATTAAAAAGGAAGGAAATAAACAAACAAACAGCAGTATTAGTGCTGCTTTTGCTCTTGTCTAGGTATAATACTTTCAATCTGTAAGAGAGCCAAATTTGCCTAGGAACTGGAATGCATGCCCTTCTCCAGACTATTTGGCTTTTCCTGAATACTGCTATCTTTGAGACAGTTTGGCACATGACAGTGAATAAAAGCAAGCACTCCTTATGTTTTTCAGTAGCTGCCAAGATGCTGGTGTGCAGGGAAATGATTAATATAGAAGCGAGTTGAATGTAAATTATTGTTGTTTAGGGTAGGTGGTGAATTACTGACAGAGAGGGGAACTGCATTACATAAAATGCACTTAGTTCCAAGGATTGCCAAACTAGCACAGAGATGTTGCAGATAATGGCAAAGAGCAGAGAGAAGTTGTTTCTGTTTTTAGTACACGGACATATGCCTGTTCCCAAAAAGAAATGCTTGGATTTAAAGTCATACATGAAGCCATGACATTTGTGACTGCTCAGTCTGCAGCACAATTTATACACTATAGGGATAGCTCTGGAAAGGGTTGTGGAGCTGTATGCCTGAGTGCAGCTATGCTGATAATCTCTGAGGCTCTGAGTTCATGTCCTCCAAAGAAAACTGAACAAATACACAGGCATTTCTCCATGTCATGGGGTCCAAGGAGCCTGAAGAACTGCTTTCAGAGAATGGTTTTAATTTGAAGTTACTGGTGGTGAAAAGTGACAGCTCAGCCACATCCCAGCAAGGTGGGCTGTGCACACCTAGGAGAGACAACTTGTGCCTTGTGCTGACAGCTCCAATCATTCCAGTGGTGGAGGTAACTGACTGACAAATGACTGAGTGTTTCCCAGTGACTTTTTGTAGAGGGATTTATCACTCAGGATTAGAAAGTGATGCAGTTTCTCTACCGTGTCAGGGACCTTTGTAGCTTTGCTAAAAACGCTGTCAAAATTTTTCATGGTGTAGCTCCTGCTGGAAGGTGACTTGAAATTTCATGCTCACTTCAAGATCACCAAATAGTTTCATCATGGCAATGAGTCCTACTTGCTGTAACTTCTGTTGGATCTGGCCTAGCAGTTAGCAGGAGATGCTGTAGGGTGTTCAGGAGCTTTTCTTTCTTGTAGTCTTCCAGTAAAGGATAAACCTTTGCTAGAAGTACACTGTGTCCATCCAGCTCTTGCACCAGTTAAAGACAGCTTATCTTACATATACAGCATGCACAGTGATACTGCTCAGCAACCTCAAAAAGCCACTTTCTACCTTTGTAGCTGAGAGATGTACAGCAGTGAACTCCATGTCATTAACAATAACTTAAGTATGTTATCTTTTGCTCCACAGTTTTCCATGGTTTATTAATGGTATAACACATTAATTCTTCTTACAAGAGTGACCTTTAAAGCTCTATTCATCCTCACAGCTTTTATCCAATTACATTATCACTCATTAAAGGTACAGCATTTCAAAATCTGCACCTTGTTAAAAGAAGGAAATTGCAGGGGTCTCAAACCTATGGAAAATATCAGGTGTGTAGGGAAAGAAGATTGAAGAGGGGAGAACAAGCAATGTCTTGCCACTGAGATGTGAGTCAGATGCTTACTTTCCATCAAAATATGATGCTCCCTCTACTTAAGGACAAAAAACCTAATGTGAAAAAATTGAAATTCGATGCATTGTGCATGGAGAGCAGCAGGGTCAAGCAAATCAAAGATGAAATACATTATTATGTACCACAGTTAAAGAGTGTAGGGTTAATAACAATACAGACATTAACAATTAGTAATGTGATATTTAAAAAATATTTATATAATTGTAATGTGTCATACCAAATAAATTTCAGTGCATAGCACTGCTGTATCACAGACATAGCTTCTATTAGGTTTGACCTATGGCTTCTTTTGGGGTTTTTTGTGCTATCCCTGAAAGTGGCCAAGCAGGAGATGCTTTAGGAGAGGAACATGACAGACAGTAGAAAAAGTACATCTGCCTCACTTAATTCCTAAAACAGAGCTTCATTTACATAATGAAATCTTGATTCAGGTTATACTCAATCACATCATGGAGTACAACATTTCAGTTACAAGGATCAAGAATGGGGTGTGTACACATTTTCCTTATACACACAAAGAGCGGTCCCTTTAACACATCAGATTTATGAAATTACCACTAAGACTGTTATTATTTAGATAGTCTTTAGGCAAAGACATAATTTTGGCAGGAGGAAGAATTACACTATTTTCTGGAACAATGGTAAAACCAGACAGTCAAGACTTTTTGCAACATAAACCAACAAATTTCAGGTTTTTTTGAACGAACCTGGTGATTGCTTTGCTTATTACACCAAGGTAAAATAATATTCCATTCAGCATTTGGACAGACTAGGGACTAAACTTGTAATTTTGGAAAGATACAGACTTTTAACTTCAAGGGATATTTTTGAAGGTTTATCCATCACTTTTAGATGACATAGTATACTATCATGGGTCTTCAATGACCACCATTAGACAGGTCACTGTCTTTAATGTGTGCCATTAAACAAACAGCATTTATTAACTTCTATTGATAAAGCAGCATCTGAAATAACATAGGTCTTCGTTTTCTGACTCTGTAAAAGTTAAGATACCCCTCCTGAAAGGAAAAGTCTCTGCGAGTTTCTTCACTGACACCAACCAACTGGAGTATTATGGTCAAACTGTGACAGCTCCTGGCCCACTGCCTGGCAGTGGCTGATAAAAACTCCCTTTCCATTAGGACCTATCCCTTGTTATGAGTGGGTGTCCTGGGGTGATGTTATGAGGCTGCTTTATCCCTTAACCGTCCGCTCAACGCCCAAGGATGCTGTGCCATTAAGATGGACCCGGGGACAGGACTGGAGCCACGGACCCGAGGGGGCAGTTGAACAGCTCAACCCAACGGCTCGGGGGTTCCAGGGGCTCGGGGGGGAGTGAGCTGGGAGCACTGTGCTGCTTTTCTGGGTTTCCTTTGTGTTCCAGCTAGCTGGGAAAAGGTTCTGTTGGGTTTTTTTCTTGTTATTTTTTCCGCTTTCCTTCCCCTTGCCTCACTGCCTCCCTTCCCTCCTCGCCGGTCCGGAGAGCCCGCAGGGGTGGCCCCGGCTGGTCTGAGCCTGGGTGTCTGTTTCCTCTCAGGGAATTTGTTGTATTTTGAGGTTTTTTTTTCATTCTGTTCTACCCTGTTTTGTTTGTGTGTTTATAAACAGTTTGGTTCCCCACTTTCACTTCTTGTGACCCATTTGTCTCATTGACGGAAGGAAAGGGGAGGCCCTTTTCCCTTCGGAGGAGACACTTACTCCAGAGTGACTGAGCTCACCTATTGTGTTGGCTCTGGCCGAAGGACTCGCTAATGTTGCTGGCACGGAGGACTTTAGTGAACTGGCCCCACTGTTTATTCTCAGAGCTGGCATGTGAGGAGAGGTGGGTGATGTGGGAGATTTGCCATCAGATGTCTTGGGTTTGGCTGAAAGGTTCAGAGGCTGGGCCACTTCATCCTGTGACAAGCAGAGGAGAAAAGAATGTTATCACCAAACTGCTGTTGGCACAACACCGCCCAAGTGAAGACAGTGGTTTCAGCTCATTTGAACTTCTAAACCTGAGAAGTTGTATCATATATATGAAGATCAAATGTGATACCATCTTGTCACTCTAGTTTGGAACTGAAATGACTGATAAACTGGAAAATTAGTGTGACATGATTAGAGAACATCATCCATTTGCACTTTGCGTGAGAGCTGTCTCTGAAGAAATTATTCCCATCAACAAGACATTTGCTTCTATAATGAAAATAAAGAGGAACGTTACAGTTATATTTTATTTTGAATCTTATATTCATTAATGAAGTAAAAACTGAAGAGTATCTTCACTTAAAACTCAACCACCACTAGCCAAACTGGGCAAACAAGTGAATGGGGGTTCAGTTGGGTTTTTTTATGGTCTTTTTTTTCTTTTGCACCTTTTTCTTGAGGTTTTGTTTTGTTTTAACCTGTACTTTCCCTTGAACTTCCCAGACTTAGAATTCCAAGCACAAAAATACCATAGCAAATAAATACTTCTTTTCCACCTTAACAAAATCTGAGACAATAACCTGAATAATTCTGCACATAGCCCTAGAATTTTTATCTTTTGCAAAGTTGAATTTCTAGATTTCAGCAATTATTATTATAATGTGAAAATAGAAAAATTGGGTGACATTTTTTGAAGGGCAACTGAAATTATTCCTAAACCTGGCTTGATTACACAGAGTGACAGACAGTGCTATAAAAAACATTAAAATGCCAAGTAATGTATTTTTGTTTGACCAAAGTAAAATACAGTAAGGAAAAAAAACCAAAAAACCAACAGAGAAGGAAGAAAAGGATTTTCAACAAGGGGAGCATTTTAGAAGTGTTTTTAACTGACTTTCAAATAAGCAGAACTAATGCATGTGATGTTAGATCAAATCATCACATAAGAGCTTAGCTCTTGTCTGACACTGTAACTTAGGAGAGTCATCCTTTAGCTACAAAAAGTGTTACATCAGACAACTGGGTTTCAGCTCTAGGCACTGAAGAAACTGATTCTGATCTCCCTAAATTTAAGTATGTTTAGTTTTATAGAATTATTCCTGACTTACAACAATGCAAAGCTGAGTGAGATTAGACTCGTAATGTTTGCATGTTTTACCACCAAAGTATCTGTAACTATCATGTAACACTGATTCTTTTCCACACAGGGCGGTGTGCTGCCGTAAAGAAGGAATTTTATAGCTGCCTAGTGCTTGAGGAAGTATGATGTAGATGTCTCCAAACACAAGACAATTCTGAAAAGCACAGTCACGTAACTTTTCCGTTGCCTTTGAGCAAAGCACCTTTGTTAGATTTGATTATATTTCTCCATTTGGTTATATTTCTACACAGTTTTGTGATAGTCATAGCAGATAAACATTATCAGAGGCACTGTGGACAAAGCTGTCATCCTTAAAGTGATGTTGAAAGCCATCCTAGAGGCAACTTGTGCATAAAATAAATGGGAAAAAATCAATGCATAAAATTGCCTAAGGAGCCTACATACTGTACTCTCAGAAGTGAATTAGGTACCTAGATAGCAGAGTTCTGTTGATCTTCTAGGAGATTTAAGTTGCAGGGTTAAAAATGTCACAGTAAAACCAGTATTTGAGATTTTTAGAAGGGATTTGTTACTTTACAGAAATACAAATCCATTGTATTAGAATACAATAGATAAAAATAAGGATAAAATAAAATTAGAATAAAATAAAATACTAGCCAAATGGAAGGGGATTTGCTTTGCTGCTCCCCTGATTTCAATTAAAAAATAAAGGAATCTCACAACAGTCCAACTATAATGTTGTGAAATCAGTACTGAGTTAGTTGCATAAAAGTTTTAAGTACAAATGGGCCAACAACCCAACCAAATGCAGTGACCTTGTCCCAGACAAGGATCCCTGAATAGCAAAGTCATGTATTTGGAAGACAGCATGAGAGGCAAAGCAAACCTGCTCACAGACTTTTTTCAGTTCAATCCAAGAGGGGTTGGTTTCCACGTACATTCGATTCTTGACCTCTGCTGCAAGTCTCAACAAAAGGGGCTGATAAGTGTCAGATATGGTACTAAAAGCTGCAATGTGCTCTCTGCCTAAAGGAAGTCTGACTGAGAGTCGCACCAGTTCAGAAGGAGCAGCAGCTAGTCCCTGATGGGAATGGCTCTCACACACTGCAAAGGCAGCTTGGATTCCAACCTGCATCCTTACAATGAAAGGTTTTTTCAGTCTCATTCTTTTGCCTCAGCCCCTCAGCTATCCTTTCCCCATAAAGCTTATTTCTTCCCTCCTCTTGCTTCTCCCTTTTCTCAGCTCTTCTCTTCCCTTTTTTTTAAGCTGGTATGAAGGCAAGGTCATGTGCAAATCCAACAGTGGTTCTGATCTCGTTTAATGCGAGTTAGAAACACAGGAGGTGTTTTTTTCCCCATTGTAGGCATCAAGCAATGAGGCTGTCTGTGTTGTAACTATTCTTGGTAGTAAGAATGCTCTTCTTCATTCAAGTCAGCATAGCCTTCTCTGGAGCCAAGAAATATAAGGCCTTGTGGAAATAATAGAAGTCGACAGTTCCAGAGCTGATAAATGTCATTCCAAAGTGCCCCTTCATTAACTTTCATTGTGTGTTCAGGCTAATGGTAAATTAATCAGAGGTCACAGAAGCTTGGTTCTCATAAATGAGGATAAGTAAACCATTTTCAGCTATTATATGTATTTATAAAATGATACTACTTCACTGTTTGGTCTTCATAACATTTTTACTTCTGTTATTTCAAAGAGCATTCTCAAATCCTCGCTGGAAGTCAAATGCATTAAAAATTCAGTCAGACAATTTAGAAATCCTACATTGCATCACGATTTGGTAATAACTTCAGTCATTTCCTTTACAATAGTGGAACTACACTGATTTATTCCAAAGGACTCTAAAAAATATCTGGGGGACAAGTAATAACATACAATTGTGTTAAGTGTGAACATGACTGTTAGGATCTTCACTCCTATAATGTCAGTGAAACATTTTACTCTTTTCCCTTTCTGCAACCATAAATTCAAAATCCTCTGCTCTTCCAGCTTAAATCAAGAACTGTACTGTCTTCATTATTGATCTGAGCCTGTATAACCCCAAGAAGAATTAGGTATTAGTCTACCTTTATTTTTTAAGTATAAAATCTCCCAGCTAACATTCTGCCACTTTACAGATTAGCAGAATTCTCCCAACCATGCCAGGGCTGTGTGTAAGACAGCTTGGGCAAGTAAGAGACATAAAAGATAAAGAACAGATGTAGCACCTTCAGGTAGATGGTATCTTTCAACAGCCAGGAGATTTGATTTTATGCAGTGGATCACAGAATCTAGAATTACTCCCTGAACTCAGTTTTTATTAGAGAAAGTATTGATTGGTCCCTACCTTTTTTTTGAAATGCACCTATTCTAAGATGACATTGATAAGGTGTTTTTTTTTCCCAAGCCAATATTTTTTAAAGAGTTAAAGTCAAACATTTATTTATATATCAGCCAAAACAATTAATGCTGAGACTAGAGGACATTAAGACCCAAAAGGCTTGTAATAATACAAACACAGATGTGATGAAAGTAAAATATGATCTTGATTAAAGGTTATGAAATGGCTCTTTTAAAGTAGCACATTTGTCTTACAAAACAAAACACACACACGCACACACACAAAATAAATGTAGAGAATAAAGCATAAGCAAAACCACATGAAGGAGGGCTAATAAAATGTACCCACAGAAAGCAAAGCATTGGTAAAGAGATTCCCATCCCTTGTATCACAGTTGTGTCAGAACAGCTGCTGTTTGAGGGGGAACTGATTTGCTTCCCAGGATTGGAGGACTCATTAACCAGAACTTGAATTCAGGGAACTTTAAATCCTTGATTTCCTCTAGATTTTTTTCGCAGCTCTATCTAGGTATTTGAGTAAAGAAAGAACCCTTCACCTACACCAGAATTTGGGGGTTAAGTAAAACATTCAAGACCTGTATTTTGTAGCTTCACTCAACCGGGATTAGTATAACTTTGAGCAGTCATATTTTAAACTTTAGACACAGAAAATCTCCAAGTTTAAGTGCTTGACATGCAACACATAAACAGAAACGCTGCTGGCAAGTTGGGTGTGGATCACACTGTTTTTATAATGTTTGTATGGTCCTTTGAAAAGGTAAAATGCTAGGTTAACCCAAAGTGCTTATTAACATGGGAGGAAAAAATGAAAGAAAGGGAAAAGGAAGAGATTTGGCCACAGTCATACAGTGACAGTGGCAGAGCTTCAGACAGACCCAGGAATTCTGACTCGCAGTCACCAATCTTGAAATAGTTGGCTGAAATAATGTCTTTTCTAATCTTTCCATCATGCTGTCTCTATTTACTTCTTCCTAGGATAAAAGGTTAATTCATCTCTATGGAGAATAGATATGGAAAAAGAAGAGGATAAAATCTGATTTTGAGAAACCATCTAAACCATTTATTAAAAATGGTACTATTTTAACACCAAGAACTGAATAAAAGACTGATAGCCCACATGAATGAACCAGCCTCAGAGAATGAAAAAAGGGTGGTGTGGGGGTGGGGAGTGGTGCTGAAGAACCCAGACGATTCATTAGGATTTGATAATCTCACTCCTTTTCACATATTTTAAGATTAGTGCACTATTAAAATACAGTTACTGAATTATTGTACTGTCATTTAAATCCAAGTGCTGGATCCCACTGTGGCATGCGCTGAAAGTCCAGGTTGCAGGGTTTATTACAAAATCATGAACTACTCTGGGTATCATCTGACTGGCAATACAAATGTGCTTAAATGACCTGGCATAAGCACAGCCCAGCCTGCTATACTAAAGAGGCTTTTCATGACCTCTGGGAACACATTCACCACATCTTGCTGCCTATTTAAATGACCTTGACAGTACAAATTACTGCCAAATGAGTTAGAAATAAGAAGTCAGGGAGGGGGGTTTCTAAAAGATTGCCTCTGCCACCTCACCAGAAACAAAGTCTTATACCCACACCCTGGTTCTGTTTCCTGGAGATCTTGATTTCAATAGAAATGCAAAATATGGAGCACTCACTGGCATGTCTGGGGCAGAAGACAATGACGCTACTGTTGCCCACTGAACAATGCAGCCTCAGTGGCTTATCCTGTCTCCTGCTTATCCAAAAATGTCTAACCAAAATACATAAGAAACCGAGGTGCAACAGCAGAGATGCAAAGAAAATCCTCTGGAATCAGTGTCCCTCAAGACTACAGTTGTCCACACACTTATACAAAGACACTGGCAGCTTCCTTCACATCCCCTCCCCTTCTTCTGAAGCCACTCACGGTGAAACTATCAGTGGTGATAATAAGAAGCCAAGAGGTAAAGGCAGTTGTGAAACATGTTGTATAAATGAACCATGCTGCTGATATTATCCTCACTGATGAAATAATTGTATTAAATTAAGCAGGGATGTTCACATGACAGGATGGGTGAATTAGATAATGCTCATCTGCAGCTGTACCTCCTCCTGCCACATTCTCAAGTTTTGATTAAGAATAATGTGTCCCTTCCTGCAAAGGTGGAAATTTCTCTAACTACGTAGAAAAACAGATACAAGACATAAAAATAGGTATCTTGGTTATGATACAGTAATAAACACAACAGAATTATTCTTCAGGTATTCTTGCCCACAAGTTTCAGCACCAAAAGTAGAAGGCATGACTAGACTCTGGTTAGAAAGGAAAAGGCACTAAAGAAAAGGATGAGGGAAGGTATAAGGAACAACTGTGTTCTTTCCTACTGATTCTGCAAAGTGCACAGACCTTTACTTCTGTGATGGTGCAGAAAGATGTCTGCCTGGATTTTTTTCTATACCCAGAGCAGCTTTTTCTTTTCTTTTTTTTTTTTTTTTTTTTAAATGGGGTTGCTTTGCTGAGTATCTTTTCCTGAGTGAGTTTCTCTCAGAAGGCAGGTACTTTCTGCACTCAGGGTATGTTATCCAACCAAAGTTAGTACTTTACTGATACTGCCCAAATACTCTTCTTCATGGCACTTGAAACAAAGGGGGAAACTGAGCTGCCTCATACTCGTGACAAATATTCTTTCTCTTTTCTGGTCTGCTTATATTTATGAATAAATTACTCCCAAAGGCTGATTTATACACTAGGAGGATTATTGCACAGTCTCCATTCTTGTTCACAGAGAAAACTGGTGTAGGAACATAGTAAGTGAATCTGTTTTGTTACACCTGGGACAGAGAGGACTTCTCCCCCAGTCTTCTTTTGCAACCCTAGGGACTCTCAGTGAGGATATTCTCTGGGGACTTTTTCCTCTCAGAGAGATCCCTAACATCCTCCCCTTCCTTTTTTCTTTACAGGAAGCCTAGCTGCCAGGAAAGAAGTCAGCCGTCATAAAGACTAATTTACTGCCCTGGAAACACCAAGCTTTGATTTTGTCTGGTCTGCATGTTGTCACAGTAAAAAACAGAGAGCTGCTGGGTGTTTTTCGCTTTGTATTTAGCAGTGTTGTTTCCCAAAGTTGTATGCAGAATTCCCAAACAGATATAGGAAGAACAAAAGAGCAGCATGCAAAATGACCTGTTTATGAACATGGCAGGCCCTGGATGACTCCTTCTCCTCCACGCCACAACCTTTGTATGCAATGCACAGCACTTATTCTGTAGTACCTATTCTATAAGCCATGGAATACAGATGCTGAAATAATAGAGGAGAAAATACAAAAGTCTAGGATCATTTTACTCCTCCTGCTATCTCAGACATGGAAGAGTGGGATGTTGCAGGTACAGGGCAGCCTAAAAGCAGTGTCTGGGGAGAGAGCTATGGAACTGCTCTTCAAAGTCTCTATCCATTGATGACCTGGGGTAAAGGCCTTCCTTTTGTGTAGCATCTGGTCAGACCTCTGCACACAGAAGCAGCTCTTTAACGGTCTTCAGGAAAGACTGCACTGGGATCTTGCCCTTTGGGGTCTTGTGGAGCACAAGGCAGGCTGCTTGGCCAACAGAATACACCAGGACATGCAGCTTAGCAAAATGAACAGACTGGTACATGTTTACCCAAAATTCATTTGTTTAGTTTCACAAATCTTCAGAGACACATCCTCCAAACCACACTTGCAGCTTCTGGCTGGCTTTGGACTGTCAAAATGCCCAACCATCCTTGTGAACTCTGCTAGTAATCTCCACAGACAAATAGCACAATGTGTTTGAGGAAAGCAGCCAGTATGAGATTTCTAGGCTAATTTTCCTTGATCACGAATTTTCAGTCACAACAACCTCTAGGGAAACCTGATGACTTATGGATGCTTATCCCAATCCAGATCCAAACTTCAAGCATTCGTTTTCATCCACACAGAAGTAAATTACTTAGTCCTATCACCATTATTCTTCTACTTGGGCATTTGCTCTTCCGTTTGACAGGAACCAGCAGAAGTGAGAGTTGCTCACCACATTGCTGAGGACCCAGTAAAAGGATTTTCAGTACAGCATGAAACAAAACTGCAGGAACAAAGAGCTTTTAGTGTTTACTTGCACCTCATAACGAAAAATCTCCTTCCCATTCAGCATCTCTAAGTGAGTGAAAATTTAACTCAGCAGCCTCATATACAAAAAAGCCTCAGTGAAGCTGCTTCTGAGCAAATCTTGCCAGGTTGGTCCTGAAAAGAGAAGGGTCCATGTTGAGTAAAGATGAAACATGAGCCAGTGCAGAAGGACTATTCACTTGGGATCCTCCTCATCTGTACTTCACGCCAAACTTGGGTCCTGCTGTTAGCTTTTTGCATCTAATTATTGTTCAGCTGAATTTCTCACATCACTGCTGCACCTGTTTATTTGGTATAATGCTATTAATGAAGCGCTTAGGTCAGAAGCTCAAGTCAGAGGCTAAGCAGGAGGAGTGATTTAGGCACAGGTCAGCAGGGACTGACACAGACACTGCAAATCTGCAGGGGAAGATGACAACCAATTTTTCACAATTTTAACCATGAAAATCACATTACATGTGGTAAAAATCATTAGAGAGGATCACAAAATCGTGGGGGAAAGGAAGGGAAAGGATTCTTCCTAGGAAGAATTCTTCTCCCAAATTGCCCCCACTGAAATACAAGGCAACCAGTAAAGTGCAAGAGGGGGAAAAAAAAAATCACTTCTCCAGTGTACCATAGGAATTATTAATTAATTAGAGCTCATAATTACTCTGACAGCTTTTGCCTTATTTTACAACTGGGAAGAATAAGGCACAAAGTGACTAAACGATTTGTCTAATCTCACACAGTGAGTAAACAGCTAAGTCATAAGGAAGAACAGAGACACTCTTCCTCAGAGCAGTGTTTGGGAGTTTCTTTGATACTGTACTGAACCTCCTAAAATGTCCAGCTGCTTAATAAGAAGTTGCAAAAAAAGTAGACAGAGGTCAGACAGTTTGATCTGTGCTTATGTATTCCTGAAGTTGTGCTGGGTAGAAACTGTAGTGGTCTGTGCCCCCGTTAATTTTTTTTTTTCTTTAAAGTCCTTTCTGCATAATTCTGTCCCAATACAACCCAGAAGGCTGAACGTGTGGAGTTGTGTCCTTATTAATGCCTCTCCCACCTATAACAAGTCTGTTTAAAAAATGGAAATAGACATTGGACTGGATTTTGTTACTGCCTAAACTGAACCTCAAATCACCACCTTCCAACGAATAATCCCCAGTAAATGTTACGCAGAATGAACAGCAATAAAAACAACAACACCTGAAAGGACGGGGAAAGACTTGGAAGGAAATAAAACAAGGACCTGCAAAGCCAAACAGCATTACAAACTGGAACATTTTAAATGAACAAGAAAACAGAAGCCACACTGATCAAAGCCTCCCACCTCCTCTCTGTGGTGGATGACACCTTCGCTGGGAACACACCACCACCTCTAACCCCACACCTGCAAAAGGAATTAATTTCAAAAAGAATACAGACCAAAGTGAACCATATCAAAACAAATTAGCAACAGACCCCTCCTCCTGCTGTGGTCAGACAGGAGAGGCAAGGATGCTGCATAGTTGCTAAGATTCAGGGGAAAAAAAGACAA
>NW_024582060.1:5503759-5786788 GCF_017639235.1 Corvus kubaryi | reverse complement strand
TTTGTTTTTTTTTTTTTTTTTAATTGCCCATATTTAGAAAAGATGTTTTTCGACACCCCCCCCCCCCCCCCCCCCAACCCAGCTGTTGAAAACTTTAGAAGAAACAAGTCCAAAGACCTTGAAAGAAAAGATATTTCAAACAGCTTGGACAACTGGCAGGGGGCTAAGAAATTCCTTTTCAAAAAACACCTGTGCTTTCTCTGACTTTGGATATCTCTATGTAGCCTAGGTAGATTTTTCACTAAGAGAGGCAGCAAGTACAGCCCTATGAATATGTAGTGCAAAGATAACATATACTGTATTTATTTATAGATACACACAACTGCAACAAAAATGTCAAAATATGTTTTGCAACTGTAAATATGACCTGCTTGACAATTTGTTTTTCCAACTAATAGCTTTTCAAAAGAAAACTATCAACGCAAAGCTCATCTGTCTTTAATAGTTGCGTGCTATTAACAAAATCCTAGATCACTGAAATCAAAATGATTTTACAACCCAGTCTTGCTGGATATCTTTATGTTTCACCTCCTTTTAGCAGGAACATGAAATCTAATCAGCAGTTGCAGAAACTGGAGGGAGTTTAAGGTACTGTAGAGAATGTTCAAAGCCAACACATGCTCCTTCAGTAAATACTGCACTCACAGAAGAATTTGTTTAATATTTATACCCCATCCATGATCCCACATGTGGGGTCAACTACTTGAGAGAACACTTGTTGGGAATGGTTGGGAATTATTGCAGTCATGCCTTTTTTAATTGCTGATTCCTTAGGTCATGCCAAAGAGATTCAGTTTCAGTTCCTGACTTTCAAACAAACTTTCTCTGTGAATCTGAGTGAGTTGCTCCTCATCTAACCTTCTGTACATGGCCACTAACATCTTTGTGAAGTTATCATAAAATATCACCAAATATAAATTCTAGTGTTTTGCACAAGAGCACATGGCTACAGAAAGCAAAGGGTGAGCTCTTTGTCTCAATTCTCTTACAAAATTGGAGACAATACAACCTTTCACCTATGAAAAACGGTTTATTCTATGCAAACTGGGCATACATCAGACATGAAACTGCATGGGGACACCACCATTTTCAACTCTTTAAGTTTAGTAAGTACTATTGATATATATTTATATATCTTTATCTGTATCTCTCTCTATACATCTAGACATATATATACATATTGACCATACCTATTTCTATTATTATTTGCTGCTGAATGCAGAATACAAGCAGAAGAGTGTTGAAGAAATATTCAGCCCCCCTTGGTGCACAGACTTCAGATCCTGTTCCTGATTCACACCAGCAGAAATGAAACCACCATCAGGACCAGTATTGGGGCCAAATTGCTGGCAGGCACAATGAACCACTAATTGGTGGATTCATTAGTAAGACTCATAGTTTGTCCCCATGAGATGCTGAATACTTTCAGCTCCTTTCAAAACCTTGCATCTTAGAAATTAAAATTAACAACTGCAAACTAGTATTTTTGTTACACTGTAGAAACTCAGCAGGAATTTGAAGTCAGATCACAGGAATGCCAAAACTCTATTATGTAAAATTAGGCAGATTTTTATCTACCATTTCCCTGTTAATTCTGGAGAACACACATGCATCCACACACAATAGCTACTCCATGCTGTTCCTCAAGCCTAAAAAATTGGTTAAAATAGTTTTTGTAATGCTGAAAGAAGACAACTGCCTCACAAAATACCTTTCAAATCCCCCAGCACTACACTATTAAGACAAACCTATTCTTTTCAGACATATAACAAATGTCTATTTAAGAACACATCCAAATGCATTTCCATCACTCAGCCAGAACATTCACCTCCCAGAAGCTAACACTGTAAGAGATGGAAAGAGAGACAGAGAGAGAGAGAGAGAGGAGACCTTTAGTCCACCTACTGGCTTCACTGAAGGCAGTGAATCCAGCTCTAGCTCATTTCAAGTAGGTTCATCTGTGTCAAAGGTTACCCACGAGCTATTTCTTGATGATTTATAGCTGATGTCTACAGATCTCCTTTTATTTTAATGATGACTTCAATACAGATGTTAAGACATTCTTTGTCTTCACAAAAGTGTATGAGAGGGAAGTTGACATCTTAAAAAAGGAACTTCAAGAGACTGATTCGCTTTTTCTGAACAGGGCCATCAGCTCTGGGCAGTTTTTATATCTTATCAAGAAAAAAAAAAAGGAAAAAAAAAGCCCTCTTCATCCTTTTCTTACTACTTTTCTATACTAAAACTGCTATGTTTCTGTGACTTTTTCTCGGCACAAATCCTAGGGCATTGACTCAATGCTTATGTGACCAGTTAATTATCATCAAGACAAGACACTGGGACACTTGGTAAGCATAAGATAATTTTATCTCTTCACCAGTAATAACATATATTTATATAGCATTATTTTGCTCAGCTTGAGCCCAGAGCGATTTACAAAGCGAGTCCCAAAAGATTCCATCATGGGAATCCTTCCACCCAGCACTGAACCACAATCATTTGGGGGTGAGGAACAACAGCACAGGAAAAGCATTAGCAGGACATACTGCATCCATTTGAAATTTCAGATATCATGCTGGTGAAACTGCTGAGAGTTGTCCAAATGTGAGATTGTTTTTAACCTCAACATTAGTCTGCGTGTGTGAGTGTGCACAAGGTCTGTGTGTATGTATGTGTTGAATTCTCCTGACCCCATATTTGGTCTGTGCCTTTACAGAAATGTTGAAAGTATGGGCTATCTACCCATTTATGACAAATAATAAGTGGACAGAGATAAATTAATTCATCTCCGAGTTTTAATTGCAGACTCTATTTTCTGTGGACATTTGAAACTAGGATAAGAGCACGAAGAAAGGGGAAGAAGATCATTTCAGAGAAGACTAAGACTATTGGAAATAAGCACAAAAAGGGGTCATTCTGATCTGCAAGCAAAGCAGAAAAAAGCCAAGAGTTTTTATTAGCAGAGCTCAAGATTTACCAAGGCAACCAACAAGCTAAATTCAAAATATATTAACTTACAGCTGTAACCTGAAGCCTATACAGCTCTTAGCATGGCTAAAGATAAAAATAATCAGTGACCTGGAATGACTGCTCTCCCTGAGAGCTACCTTTCAAAAGAAAGAAATTCACAAGAACCCACACAACAAAAACACTCTCCCGAATTGCTACATACATATGTTTTCTTCCTGATTGTACACTGAATTAAAGCTGCTTTACTAATCCTGTCACTGTATTACTCCCCTTTCCAGTACACTGCTTTGCAGCTTTCTCTGGAGCATTCTGGAGATGAATAAATGCACCCCTGAAACTCAACTTTAGAAAGCTTTTTGTGCCAATTTTCCCATGGATATGTCATGTTGGGTTGTGTTTGTCACTGTGCAGCTCCTGCTGTGTTGTGTTAGCTGGAAGTCACATAACACGATGTGGCTTATCCATGACGTGAGATGTCACTGCCCGTCACGTCAGCTGAGAGCCTGTGACAAACTCCTGTGCTTCATCTCCACATACACACACAGGCCCCTTGCTTTGAATCCATAAGCAGGTGCTGACACAGCCACTCAAAAAAGTTGAAGGAACACTAATAACTTATGAAATAACTCAAAAGTTACAATACTTCTGTAACATTGTGATTCAAAATTGAAAAACTTTCTCTGCACTGTTCCCATTAGAGACATGGTCTTCCCCTCCATGCACTCCATGTGTCAACATACTCAGAAATCTTTTATCAAACACTTTTTTTCTAAGATTTTTTTACCAGTTCTGGCAATAGCTTATCTTTTCTTTAAAAGCAGCAGGGAAAATGTAGCAACTTGAAATGAAACAAACAGAAACTAAACTCATTCATTAGCACAAAAGGTGCACATTTGAATTCACAGTCTGACAGCATTAATGGATAAAGACACATGATCAAAACTGAAATTTTAAACTGGTTTCATATGTTAAATCCTGTCAAATTACACAAAAATCCAAAGTGGTTTGTTGTATCAGCTTGTCTGCCTCAGATGATCTTTGGATACTCCCGAATGTTCTCTCTGGATACTGCTGAAGCACTTTACTGGGAGATTCTACTAGTAAAAAGTCTAATTCTGCTGTGAAGTATTTATGCCTTAGCAGAATTGTCAATATGAAATCTTCTATGATTTGAGACTGAAAATTAATTCCACTTGAATAAAATAGTAACTCACAGATTAATTTTCTTAGCTGCTTTCCAAGCCTTTGAGATACACTTATACCAATCTCTAAATTTCAGGCACGACAACGTGAAGCTTTTTTTTAAATGAAATTCTTACATACTCACAAGACTTCAGGACCTTGGACCTTAAGGAAGCTATCCATTATAAAATCACAACACATAGCCACACTACATTGAAAAATATGTGTACTCTAAAGTGATGCTTTCCACATAAAGTCTCTGAATCCCTCTTTTGCAACAGCTCATTTTACACTGAACAATTCAAACTGCATTCTGTACAACAAATGTGTAGTTCCAAGAAACCTGAGCAAAACAGTTGCCAAACACTTCAAATAAATCTAAAGTTAATACTAATCTAAAAGAAACTGTCTTGTTGAATTTGAAAATAAAACAGATTTTTCCACTCTGCTGCTAAATTTTGCTTCTCTTCAGCTATCCACAGCTACCACGGATTAGAGATTAAAATGTTTCAGATTAAAATATTTTTGGAGCTCCCTTGTTACATGATTATCATTTAGCTGTGGGTACAGGAATACTTACTGCAAAATGTATTTCTTTGCTGCTTAGTTTGAATTTCATTCTGTCAGAACATGTCAAGAGGAGCTAATTTCAAATCTAGCATGTAGCGTGGATACAAACCACCCTTCTGCAGACAAAACAAGCAGTTTCTGGAAGCTGTCAGACTGATCATACTAGAACTTGATTCAATCACCTCAGAATTTCCCTTTCTATGTTGAAAAGGAGTTCTACATTTGGTAAAAGGTGGCTACACTGCTGTCCACTACACAAGCCTGCCAACACAGCCTCTGCAATTTTTTTTCACTATTAATGCACACAATGAAATACTCAAACACTTAATCCAAAGCTGCAAAAGGGAAGATTTAATTCCTGATGTGAAGTATCTGGTTCCTTTCTAGAAGTATCTGGGAGAGTGAGAGTTCTCTGCTCTGTTTCAAGCTCTCTCCTAATCCATGAAGTACGTACTGCTACACTACTATCACTTGCACAAGCCTGTGCTCCTGGAATAAACATACCCCTTGATTTAGAAACTCTTAAGAGCTCAGAATCTAAAAACCAAATATCTGGAATAAGGCATGACCTTTAATAAGAATTTCATATTCTGAAGGAAACTATACATTAATCTGATATTGGCATAACTTCCTGGTTTGTTATCTATATTTTAACTTAGAGCAAATATTGGTCCCTCATCTTTTCAGTGCTGCTACACTCAGCAGCCCCCAGTGAAGACTGATACACCCCAAGCTAAACTTAATGTATTTCTCCTCATGGCTGCTTCCCCTCCTTCAGCATAAAGACTTTCTTCTAAACATTTTTCAACTC
Source organism: Corvus kubaryi (assembly GCF_017639235.1). NCBI lineage: Eukaryota > Metazoa > Chordata > Aves > Passeriformes > Corvidae > Corvus > Corvus kubaryi. The sequence continues at coordinate 5,781,255 of NW_024582060.1, read as the reverse complement.
TCCCCACAGATCAAGGCCACCCAAATGTAAGGAGTATCAGCAAAAACCACTGCAACCAAAATTTTTTCTCGTTTTCGTTATGCAGCTCCAGATTGCACACTCTCCTAAAACCCTTTTACTGCCATTTTTAGGACTTTATGGACAACTGGCAACATCAGCTCAACAGCTCTCTCAGTGACATTAAAAACCCCTTGACTTTGTGACACTGTTTTCTTATTTGGGACTAATACAGTTTCTTCTTGCTCTTTCTCATTCAAGCTCTTCCTTCCAACTGACAGAAAATGGGCAGTTCTGTCAAAAAGCTTTTGAAAAGTTAATGCTCAGTATTTCTAAGTAACAGGGTAAGACACTGAGCAGAAACCAAACGCCAAATCCCAGCACTCCTAAACAGTGAGGGATTCTGGAACTGAACCTGAGTTTAGTAACAGCCTCCTGAAAGTCACAGTGCCTGCTGGAATACCTTGGTGTTCAGTATGAAGCCAATGATGTGGATCATTTAAACAAAAATAATAAGAACTACCAGCTGCTGCCCATCCCACCAATTTTATTTATTTATACCAGGTGTAGAAGGCATTAACAGCAAAGAACAGCAGTGAAATAGTACGGACACAGTGCTTGTTTTTTACCACTTTGCTTTACACCTCTGTTGTTCCCTGTCTGATTTCTGAGGACCTCTCTTTCAGGAATAAAGCAGTCTTGCTTGATTTGTGTATCTCACTTTTGTTTTGTGATCAGAGATTTTGGATGGTTTTTTTCCCCCCTTTTTGTTATATTTTCTTCTGAGTTTTCATTATAAAAAATGCCAGCTGAGCCTGACAAGGGTTAACTGCCTGGCAACTTTGCTTGTGAGACATGCTCATGCCAGAGAGACATGACAGCAGGAAAGAAGAGCTGTGGACAGTTAATCTGAAAAAGCATCCTAGGAGCCCCTCCATGTATCTAATTTATTTTTAGGAAAGTAAGGAGGGGTGTTAGGCAGGCAGAATGCTGTGCAAGTCCCTACTACTGCTGCTGCTGTTTAGATACTGCTATTAACATTACTTTTAATGTTTGGAACACATTCGCTATGTTAGAAAAGCACCTTACGAAGTTCCATTAATACCCATCCTTTCACTGTGCTCCAGAAAATGGTTTAAAAAGTCATTGTTTATATGCCTGCATGTCATATATAGGAAGAAGAGCAAGGAAGAGGAAAACAGCTTCAAAGATTCCGTCACCAACTCCACATTTTACTATTTAGGATCAAAAGCATGGGCAGCAAATGAGAAAGGCTTCCAGGTAAAGAGATTATTAACTACAAGAATGGAGAGAGAGATTGAAGAAAGAGCATAGCACGGATGAGGTCTCAGTTTACAGCTCCCTACTCATCACTGCATCTGTACTGTAAACTTTTCCTTGATTATCTTATAGCTATTTCTGACCTGTTTGATGCACCGGCAAGGGGATTGGGAATGCAATCACTGAAAAATGTTTTGGATGTACTGATGTAGAATATTCTAGTGCTAATTGTTATTCCGGTGCTGAAAAGATTAATAGATTAATTTAGCAAGGATTTTTTTAAAATCAGTAGCATATAAAGAATCGTGTCCAGCCTGGAAACTCTCAAAAATAGAAGAGCTTGCAAATGTTGGAGATAAAACTTCTTTAAATATAGCCTCAGTGTTTTATCAGGGATGCTGTGTCTTACATCACTTTAATGAGAACTGCTGCCCTTCACTCTAAAATACCTCAGTACTCTAATGAAAATAAAGATGCCTTAATTTCCTGTTGCTTGGACAGGCCTTCAGCAGCTGCTGAGCTCTCCAAAGAGGACAAGGACTGCCATGAGTATTTGGGGCCTAACATGTGCCACGGGTTAGTTTCAGACAGGTTCCTCTTTTCTACTCTTCAAGGATAAGAATTTGTCCTCATCCAACACAATCATGCCCTTTGATCACCTGTACACAGCCATTTTAATATTTTAATGTAAATTAAATGCTTTCCTTTAACATGTTCAAAAACGGAAGCTCTTACAAGGGTACAAGGAATCTGTATGTCTACCTTTCAGCCAGGCTTCTGCCATAGCGAGAGTCATGTGGCAAGTGAGCTGATGCAGCTGTGCACACAAAGGAGACTAATGTTTTCCCCAAGATCTCCCCAGGATAAAATTCCACATTCTGCACCATCATTTGAAAGGGAGAGATGACAGAAAGGGAGACAAATGCACCCGACTTAACATGGCTGCTTAGGGTAGTCATCTAAAATGAAGTTCAAGTCAACAATTTGCCTGAAGTAGAATCAGAAATATCATATAGATGAGTTTTACGGGCCTTTTTACCATTTCAGGGTTTTTTTCTTCTTTCCTTCAGATATTTTCCTTTTTGTTTTCCACTATATTTTTATCTTGAGTTAAGAAAGCTTTCCTACTAAAACTAGGTAGTCCCATCATCAGTTTTGACTGGCACAGGAAAATCCACAACCAGCTCCCCATAGTTTACTTATTTTTCCTAGTAACATAACCTGTGGTATGCCTGAATTAAAATGCCCATTTCCAAAGGCTCTTATTCTTTATTTTTTCCCTGGTCTTGCATGGACTTGGTAAGAAAGTCACCAGTGACTCGGCTGTAGTTCCCTGACCTTCCCTGGATGAGAATGGAGCAAGCACACCTTGCTCCCTTTCTATCCTTCACATACTATAACCAGGATGCAAGACACAGATGGTGCACGTGGCAGCAAATGTAGCACCATCAGCAGACACTCCTCAAAAATGGAAGAAGTTCTTCTGGAGAGACTCTGGCCATCTTAAGGCCAATCTGTTCAGCCCTAAAACTTTCAAAGGCCATTTACTTGTAGCCTATAGGTGACACGAAGAAAATTCCATTAGAAGTGTTCACTTTGGTGATCAGATAATGTGAAACTAAAGCACCCTCTTCAGTTAAAGATTCAGATCGATATTTGTCTGAATATTGTAGCTGAGGAGAATCTGATTGTGTATATCCAGCTGCTTACTGCTGTTTCTGGCTTGTCTGAAACACATTTCCTTTCCTTGTCACAACTCCCAGGTGCTACTGCTGAGTAAATGTAACATCACTGCCAGAAGTATTTGAATAAAACAAAAAAAAAATTGATTTGGACAATTTGTGTGCTCTTGTCATTGATGGAGACACAACTGTGAGTAGGGTTAGGGCTGAGGTCATAACAAGGTTAAAAGAAAAGCGCCCAGGAATTCTCTCCTGTCACATTTCACACTGAATTGCTCCTGTTTTACAGAAGATGCTACAGACAATGCATTGTGCTCCATTAAATATGGGGAATAGTTTAGCTACATTTACAAGCTACATTGAAAATTCACTCTAGAATTACTGCACTTGAGAGGTTACATGGAAAGGGCTAGAATATTGCAGCATGCGGGCACTAGATACTATATTTATCCATGACACATAAAAAGCCAGAAACAAAGGCAGGAATGAACAGGGCCCTGATAAGTGAGGGTGAAGTTGCTGTCCTTATGCAAGGGTGTAAAGCACCTCATCTGAAGCCAGCGAAGACTGGAGCTATCAGGTGAGAGTCCTGGTAGCATGGTAAAGGTCACTGTTCAGATAAGCATAGTGTCTAAAACATTGCTTTATTTTATCTTGTGCATGGGCCTGTACAAGCAAGAGGCTTGAAATGAATCACGAGATGGGCTGGAAAGTTATTCTGCCTAGTCATTATCTGCACCTCTGCATGTTCTCTCCTATTTGCTTGGGAGCCTGCAACCACCTTCAACACCCAGTGGGGCAGTATGCAGCATTTACATGATCAAAAGCAAAATGTGCTTAAGACAGACTTTGGAAATCCAGCACAATTTGGCAAACTTCAAAGATAGTTGCCTTTCAAACGGGTTGTGGAGGAGGCCTTGGTAAATTTGAATGGTATGATTAGCATACCGGCTGTTTTAAAAAACTGCTCAAGAAGAAGCTGTGTTAAAATCCATTTCCGCAAGACACATGCATTTTTCTTTTGGACACGCTCCACTAGCTCCGTTTCTTAAATCAGTTTTTCTGGCATGGATTTCTTCTTGGAAGAATGTACGACACCAGCTCAGTTTTCTAACCAAAACTTGACAGAATGTGTGCAGTACAGCATAATGGCATCTCTACTTCATGGCTTCCTAAAAGTTACAGTACTGAACCCTCGGAAGTGAATTTGACTATTCCAGGTCACATCTGCTGAAAGGCAAGCAAGATGACAGGAGATGCCAGGGTAGTCTGTCCAGCACAGTTCAAACACTGGTGAGGGCCACTGATAAAAGGTTTGCCAAAACAGGAGTTGCCAAGGTCTTAAAGGAGTTTCAGGGATGTTTTCAAGTCTTACTAGGTTTAAAGGATGATCCTTGGCAAGCTCCCCCTGATGCTTCTCAGCATTTCCAGAGCCAACAGTTGTTCCATCTGCTGCTGAGGCTGACTTTGAAGAATCCTTGCAAAGAGCAGCACACTAACTTTAACATTACACAAGAGAAGAAAAAGCCACAGCTTTTCAGAAGTGACCTAGATGTTTGCCAGTAGCTTGACACACTCTCAGGTAAGGCTGTCTCCTTGTCTCCAAACACTTGAGCGTATTACCAAAGCTGTGCCAGTGTAAACTGTGGGCTGAAAATAGAGATTCAGTAAACAGCATCTATTGAAAGCTGTTCTAAGGCATTAACTATTCATCTGTGGAGGACTGATGTACATTAAGAGTGAGAAAGATCACTACAAACTAACTTCAGGAATCAAATTGCTAATGGGGATTTAAAAAAAAAATTTTAAAAATGGCTGTGAAACTCAAGACATATTCCCTGATGACAGTTAGAAAAATTAAATATAAAAAAAAAAAAATCGGCAAACAAAATAAACTTTTGGAGCTGTTGAACACAAACAAGCTTTGAAAAAGCAAAGAAAGGTCCACACAGACACAAACAAAGGTGTTTACTTCCAACACATAAGCTTCAGTTTCTGCCATTGTGATGGATTTGCCAGTGTGTTTTCTGAGCCACTGCACTATTGTGTAAGCTTTATTCTAATTACTGTAGGCTCTAGAAAGGTTTCTTTATTGTTTAGTATTATAAATAATTGTGCTTCCAGGCTGGGGTGCAAAGCTCAGAACAGCACTTGCACAACAGCTCAGGCAGGTCAGGTGACCTTTCTCCAATTCCCATCTCTCTGGTGCTGAGGACAGACAAAGTGATATGTCTGTCATACACCATTACCATTAGAACAGAATCTTGTTCTTTTATTACAACTGAACTCCGCCGGATTTCTCAGCAGGAATGCTAAGTGAAATCAATGTCTTGGATTTCCAGGCTGAGCTTGGAGGTCACAGCCACTCTATCATTTCTCAGCATTATCCCTTCTCTTTCTCTCCCACTCTCTCAGAGCCTCCAACTGGCACACAGCAGATTGAAAACAGCATGCAGCACAGGGCTTACACTGCACAATTTTACAGCCTTTTGGAGCCCCCTTCCTTTCCTTTTGGCCCACTTTTTTAGTTTATTTTTTTCCCCCACTTTGCAAAATAAGTTTTGTTTGTCTCCTACAGAACTGCAAGCCAAAGGCACTGGAACACCTAAAAATATGAAAAAGCAATAAAACATGGGAGAGAACAGAGATGATCTTGACAGCTGTGAGTTAAAAATGGTTATGCTCGATATTACCAGCAGATATGGCAGGCCTTGTAATCCTGCAATTGCCACAAAATACACACTGTGCCCCTCAGATCTCATCAGAAATTCTCCTGCTGCACAGGAGAAGCAAAATCAACATCGAGATTTTAAGTGTAGGAGATCTCACAAGCTGCCAGCCACACACAAAACCCCCCTTGTAAAGTGCAAAAACTTGCTAACCAAACACTTTTTAAAAAACCCAAAACCCAACAATCTACCATCAAGCACTGCTTTGTGAGTTCTTGCTCTAAGAGAAGAGACCAAGCCAAGGAAAAGCCACAGGAAGTCAGAAAGGAGAGAGGGAAGAGACAACCTAAAGCTTGATTCATCAACACAGCAGCTACTGATTTCAAGCCATGTCTTTCATTCTTTCAACATGTATCTCACTGAGCTGACAATGGTATTATTTATTTGTCTGGTTATTTTTAATCTGTGCTGCTTTACTGTTAGGGTAAAAACAAGACACTACTGTCAATTCAAGGAATCTCTCCTGACATGATAAAAGGACATGGACAGCATGCTAGAGGGCACCAACAAAAAGGAAGGACACATTTTTATCAAGCTCTTGCTGTCACCTAAATAGGACTGCTTTCTCCCTGCATTCCTTAGCTAAATTCTTCCTAGATGTTTTGCAACAACCTCCTCCCATTTCAGGGAGACATCCTGGAAACAGAGCTGCCTGCAACTGAGAGGCACAGGCCTGGTACAGTACCTTGCTTTTGGGTGGAGGGCTGTTTGTGCTCTTGTCTGTGTGGATGCTGGTAGGGGACACGGCAGCACCAAGGTTCCCCTGGGGAATGCCAGGAATCTTGCCTCCCGGAGACACTTGCATCGCAGCAAGTTGGGCAGCATACAACTGCTGGAAAAACAGAACAAAAAGAAAAGAAAAAATTGGGGTGAGGTGGAAGACAAGAGAGACATCATAAATAAATAAATAAGCTTCCCAAAACTTCTGCTACTGCAGATGATACATTTTCCTTCCAATGGGTATTTTTTATTTAGCACATGTATGTTTCAAGACATCAACTGTCATCTTCTCTTTTGTGACTCATTCCTCCAGGGATGAACAAGAGACGTCACCATGACGTCCCAGCTTCCCTGTGTGTCCAGGGATTCAAAACAGGGAACAGAAGCTAATGCTCATGGTTTGCCTGAGCTACTGGACAATCTTCCCTTTCCTGAGGCATAAAGGCATTTCCACCAGTAATATGCATCAACCCCTGTGAAACACATATACTGTTTGATATGATGGTCTCTGTGCTACTATTTTATGTTTCTTTATTTGCTGTATTTTTCCTGTTTTCCCAGGCTGTAAGGTGTTTGGGACACGGAACGTCAAAATTTTATTTAGTAATTACTGTGAGAGTCCACTCTCAGTTGGGTTGTGGGGAACCACTAGAGTCAATACAAATATACACATATCAGTGGTACTGTCCATTAACTATTAGAAGCCCCAATTAATTCTGAGAACCCTTTCTGTGATAGATGCAATGCAGACACAGAGTGGAAATGTTTTTCTCTTCAAAACTAAACCAGTAAGGCACTTTAGACACATATTTTATTATTAACATGTGAATACTTATAATTACAGTCATCTGTTTAAAGTTAAGCACTACAGTAAGAGTTTAAGGGACAGAGGTCAAAAGCAGTTAGAAAGGGGGCAAACTAGAAGTGCCTGGAAGCTCCCCTGACCTCCTAAAAAAAACATGGAGAAAAAAACCATGGTGGGCAGGAGAAGCAACAATTGTTGCTGCTTTGTGAACAGGGAGGAACTCCCAAGTCAGAAGCCGAAGAGAGCAGGAATGTACTAACAAAGGCTTTCCCTCCTCAGCCCCAGCATCCTTTTCCAGGACTCGCACTAGTGCTGTGTGAGTGACTAGTGCTGTGCAATACATGTGTAACACTGAACAAAGACACTCTCTGCCTGCAGATGCTAACAGAGCTTCTAAGATGCAGTACGACAAGGGATAACATGCAGAAATATGGAACTGGATGTGAAAAAAACAGGGTGGCTTCAATATGACTAAGTCTACAAATTCTTGTTGGTAGTGCTGAGTTGTTTTGATGTTGTTTCTCACTTAATTTTATATGCTGATAGACGAACTAAGGTTGGAGGGCACAAAGAAATGCCATCCCAAACCATCACGTCTGAAAGAGGAGTATGAGGATTAATTTCATGATTATGCTACATGGATCTGTGCAAAAGGTGCAGAGACATTGCTAATATGAGCTCACAGTACATAAGCCCTTAACTTGATCAAATGGGCAAGACTTACTGCTCTGAATCTTGGACAACCCTGGGCATTGTCTCATGATTCCCTGTACAAACTCTTCCCTTTGCTGGTGCACAGTCCTAGCCCTTTCACACAGCTAAAAGCAGCTCACTGCTCTTTTAAGTGTAATCAGACACCAAGTTTTTACTTGTTTCTTTTTCACTCTATTATTTTCAGGCTCACTATTATTTTCAGTTTTGAATCCTTTTTATTTCTTTACTCTACTTGGATCACTGCTTGACCCTTATTTTTCTGTACTTCTTAATCACCATTTATCCATCCCATTCTGCTTAGTCTCCCTCTCTTTCCCTATCATCCATTAATTCATCTGCTCTGTTTTAGCCTTTTCCTCATATTTATTTATTCGTTTATTCTATGTGTTACCCCCAGTGAGTCTGAGCCAAATAGATGCAAATCAACTACAGATAAAGTAATCAAAAACAATCCAGCTCCAAATAAGTCACAGATTCAAATGCATGTATTTATCAGTTGAAGCTCATATCCATTGATTCTTTCTAAAGAAGCCCAAATTCTGCAGGGAGAAAGGAACAAGGTCTCTGTGAACTAGGGAAGAACTACAGCAGGCAGTTCAATGAAAACCAAGCCAGCATTATGTATGAATTAATATATCAGAGGGGCAATTGTTGTTAAAGAAATAGGATACATGATTAGAGAACAGCTCAAACATAATGGGACTCTGGAGCTGACAGAGCAGATCTATGGAAAGCTTTTCCTTTTCTTTTGCTCCCTCGTGAAAAAATGACAAAACAAATTTAGGAAACTATGGGAAAAAGACAAAAGAAAGTCAAATGGCCATTAGGCAGGAAAGGTTCAAGCTTGCTGCTACTCTGTAGATTAGATATCAGAGAACATGTCTAGTCCACATAAAAATAACACAGTCATTTTGGACACTTGGCAGTCCTGAGCGAACTGGAGATTACTGACAGGCCATACAGGGCCTGCTGAGGACTGAGCTTTACAGAAATTTCTGTGTGGGGAAGACTTTTCCAAATGAATCTTCATCCAAAGATGGAAACACAAGAACTAAACTACATTAAATACATGCACAACATGGTGTCCAAGAATCTGCACATCTTACACCTTCCAGTGGTCTCTGAGCAATGGCTGGAAGCCGGTTCCTCCTCACAGTACTATCATCAGCCACCTTTCTGACAATGTATGCAGACTAAATAAGCACTGGGAATGTATTTTTCTATGCAACAGCCCAGAAGAAAGCCCTATTTTCAGGTGAAAAATGGAATATATGGAATTTCAAATGCCTTATTCTCACTTCAGGGATGGACACACCTGAAGAGAAATGAAACACACAGTATGGTGTGGAGTAACCTGGAAGGAGGGGTGAAAGAAAATCTATAAAGCCTTCATTCATGCTTTGTAAAACCTTCTGTCCCCCTGTTATCAGATTCAACATCTCACCTCAATTTGATTTATTTTGAGAATTAAAACCAAACATTAATCAAATTTTATAAGAGGTCCCTTGTTAGAGTCCTCTCTTAAAAGTCTCTGTCTGCAACACAAACCAACTATTCTGCAGAAAAAGCAGTATCAGGCCCAGCTCTAAAATGAAAAGCGTAAGTTTATGAAATTGCAAGAGTTTGAAACCTATTTAGCCAGTAAGATTGCCCCTGTGTCACCCTCCCATTTCAAAAACTGGAAAGAAATACACAACATGCAGCGCATTTCTTAGACTTTCACTATTTTTGAGCTTTTGCATTATTGAACTTGTCTATTCATATTCAGATGTTTCAGGACATGATGATCTCTAGCTCATACCCAAGGAAAGGGCAATGGTGTGACCAAGTGCTGTGAAACAAGATGGCTAAATGACAATAATTTGTGCATTCATTTCATAGACAAACTGAACTCCAACAAAAGAACATTTCTACCTCTGCTTCCATACTGGCTTCAGATTTTGGAACAATGAATAAATCTCTGTAGAAATATTCAACTATCATCTAAAATGTACCCCTATATCATATACAGTAATGAAACCAAGACCTCAAAAAGTGCAAGGAAAATGATGTTATTCTGTATCACTCCTGTAATACACTGAGTTTGAGCCTCTTAATTTTTACCCCAAACAGAGACTGGCTAAGGCATTTCCACCACCATCAGCTAACCTAAAGATTCAATGTCAAATTCTAGCACTCTAGGAGGTCATTTTGCTGCACCTCATACAGGACTTCTTATCTATATGGTCTTGATTGGTTTATTGTGACCAAGGCATTCAGTTGCAATCAATAAAGCACTATTGCTTTAGGCAGGTTTATTTTTGCTACACATAATAAATAAGGATAATATTCTGAATTTAAAAAGATAGATAATACTTCTTCAAGAAGGCAGAATTGGGTTTCTGAAAAAGCAATTAAAAAGTAACATCTATTGTTTGTTTATAACTAAATGACTACGTTTAGGCTCCCCTGCCCATATGCAATATTGCATGTTTTGTTAATGTTTTCTCATTAACCTCTTATGAAAATCTGTATGGAAGCAAAATCATCAGAAAAAAAGCACAATTTGATACACTTTAAAATAAGCAGGAGGTATCGTTAATTTTTTAATGCTGTCTCTCTATTCTTAAGGTATTAAACAAAAAATCCCCTTTCTCCCTAGGTCACCACCTAAACCATTTATAATTCTTCCAATATATTAAGTAGAAATATTCAGCTGAACTCTCTAAATTGACTAGTTCTAAGACCTCTTGGCTTGATGACTCTGTAGTACATCAACAGCAAAGCCTTAAGGTTAGGCCAGCTTTGAAAACTTTCCCCTTGGGCATTGTTGTTACACGTTAACAATGCTCATTACTGCTTGGAGGGTACACTAAAAATGAATTCTTGTTCTATTAACACAGAAAATGAGAATGAGATTTAATAGCAGTTTTAAAAAGGGTTGAACAAAGTGCTAGCAATTACACAGGCAGAAATAGTTGATTCAAGCACCTATAGGCATTTGGATTACAGTATTATCTCTTATTAAAATATTTTTATTAGTGAACAGTGGAGATTAAGAGCTGTTATTAAAAAAACACAGAGAGAGACAGGTGGTACTGGGAACTGAATCAGCTGCTGCAATAAATTTGTTTCTGATAAAGTGCTTTTTCAGTGAAGATACCACAGCGATGAATTTACAAACCACTGTGCCTGAGTGTTTTAACTGTTGACTGATCCACCACTTCAATTTCTTTGTCATTCTGAGACCCATCATTAAAAATATACACATGAATGGCCTTCCTCTTTGTTTTTTTTGCATAATCAGGGGTGGGGGGGAGGGAAATGGTATAAAATGAGACTCACTCAGAATACATGAATTTCATTTTTCTTTACCTCAAAATTTATGCTTATATAAGGCATGAACACTTTGATTAAGGCAAACAGAATTAATTTTGAATCTGTTCAGGTGGTTTTTCTGTTGAAAAGGGAATTCACCTAAAGCAAACATTTGACATACATCCTACTGTAAGACGGGTTTTTAAAAGTACTAGCAACATAGATAAAAGCTACAGAAATTAGAATTAAAGCATTAGTGATTGGTAGCAATGCTTGCTAGATATTCTACAAAAATGTCTTCATTTATGTATTTGAAAGGTAGAAATGCCAGATTTTATTTTTGTCTGAGTTTCCTTCAAAGACTGTTAGTCAAACATTTCAAAGGCACATGCTAATTTGTACATTCAAACTTCAGCAAAAGCTTTTAAGTGCCCCCTGTTTGCATCAGATGGGAGATTTGCGGAAAACAAAGATAATATTTGAACACAAAGACAGTAAGCACCTTTAAAAACTTGCCCAAAGACCCTATTTCAAGGTGAATTTGCTAACTTTCACTTTGGGATAATTTCAGATAATAACAATAGAGCTTGAGATCCTGAAATGCACTTAAAAGTATTTTGGTGCACTTGGGATTTATTTTATTTTGCTTTGTTCCACAGAATTCTGAACAGAGTGGAGAATTATTACTGTTCCACCTAACATTTGCCTTTATCACAGCCAATTCCTACAAGAAAGTGCCCTGCTCCCAGTGCTGAGGCATGCAGAGACTCCCTGTGGCAGCAGACCTTGCCTGGACTAATGTTTCCTTTACTCACCAAGCAAAAAATAGCAAGCTGGATGAATTCACCCCAAAATTGTGGACCACAGAGAGGTTAGAGAAAATACACTAAATGTTGAAAAGCTGCTCTGCTCCTTCCCACGGCCTCAAAACCCAGCTAATTTTCTTTGAAAACTCCCATCCTGGATATGCTCTGCATCTAGCCTAAGGGCAGAAGACAGGTAAGTAAACCACGTATCAAGGAACAATAATAAATATTAGAAAGTTAAGACCGGGCTAGTTAATAGATAATTAATACACTGTGTTTAATCAGAGAGCATTGGTGACACTTGGAGGAACTGCCTAGAAAAATTTTGACTCATGATGTCTCAGTCAAGATCAGATGTGTTTTATGAAGGTTAACTTCAAACAAAATTTATTGTGCTCAATAATATTTTACATTTTGTTTTGTCAGACTAGACAATATAACGGTCTCTCTAGCCTTAAAAAAACCTGAGACTTAGAAGGAAACATTGAGAAAAACAAGTTCTTATTAGAAAAACTGTGAAGCATTCACAAACAGAATAACGTTTCATTTATACACTTGCAAGCAAGTTACAGGCACAGCCTTGTAAGCACCATCTCTCTCATATTAGAAAAACATCACTTTTAGAATCAGTAACCACAAGTCCATAAAATATGATTCTGGTAGCTGATCTCTAGGGTTCCAGGCCTGCAGCCCTTATTACTGAGAATAATCCCACTGTAGCCAACAGGCCCGCTTTGCCTGTGCCAGGATGAATGCACTAGCTCTTTTCTCATTTGGAACCTCCAAGGTATGACCAACTGGGGATCCTTGGCATCCAGAAGCAAGGCTGGAATCCAAGTCACTGAAAAACTGAATGAGCTTTAGGTTTACTTCTGAAGTAAGACTTCCACTGCAGTACATTCAAAACAATGCTTGCTTTCATTGTAGAACAGTGACAGTGAATAAAGTAAAACAGGTACCTACAATTTATGATAGCTCTGAGTTTTCTCAGAAACTGATGTAATTTTGATGTCTAGGACACACATTTTAACTGAAGTACAACTCTATGTGTATTTATAGCGGCTTCTATGGGAAAGACACTAACTATAACACCCTCAAATGTGAAGAAATGCAGTTTTCCTTGAAAAGCGTTCTTTAATTCTGCCAGTGGATAAACGCTGTTCAACTATTAGCAAGGTGAGAACCAACACCCATGACATAACTGACTGCTCCTGGTGACACAGGAAGACTGTAGGAAACTTCTGATTAGAGCCTAGACCTCATGGCTCCTTTGTCCCATGCCTTTAACGAGAAGACAATCCTTCTACAGGATGTAACTGTAGGAACTTATCAATAGACACTTCCTATCAGAGACTAATATGATCTGTTAGTCTCTGTGATAAAATATCATTGCAAACTGTGTATTTAAGATTGTCTGCTCTTTACAAGTAAAGAGATTTTAACTGGAAAACTGCCCAACTGGCCTACATATTCATACATACCATGTTCACACCATATGACAGTAATTGAAATAGAGGGACTATATGGAATGCAATTGGAGAGGAAATTTGATAATGTCTCATGGAAAAAGTCTGTTGGATGAAATGCTGCAGATAAACAGTGTCCCCTTCGAGGAAAGCAATTAATATTGTATGTATTTTAAACTATTAAAAAAAAAAAAAAAAAAAAGCTGGCAACAATTTATTCCTATAGTTTGTTATGCAGTACCAGAATATAATAATATATTCTTGCTGCCACTATTAATTATTTTTATGCCAATGGAACTTCTTACGTTAGAAAGAATTGCAAAAGAAATTATTTAAAGTAAGGACATACTTTTGACAGCATATTCCTTATGGATTATACAGTAAAATTGGCAGTGGTAATGTAGAGGACTAACAAACAGGCATGTGTGGCTTAAGAAGGGGCATTTGTTTTGTAAACTGCATTCCCTTTATCACCAACTATTCCGTAATACAGAATACAGATGACTATTCTGTAATGAAGATGAAGTGTTTGAATGAAGGTTCCACATGGAGACTGCTGCTCCAGTACAGCTTTGGCAAATTAGAAGCTTGAAGTCAGTAAAGTGGCCCAGACATTTTACTCCATAGGAAAAAACTCACTACTGCCTATTTGTTTACCACAGGTATGCTTCCCAAGAGCTTTATTTTTTTATACATATATCCAGATTTTTGACAACTAGCTCAGAGCACCTGACTTCAGTAAGTATAATTTCTCATTTGAGAGACCAAAATTCTACGAGTGGCCATTTGACAAAATACTTATTTCATATTGCATTGCTTTACTTGACTGGTACTGTATATAATCATTCACTGTTATCCATTAAGTGACCAGAGTAGTTAACAAGCAAGCACTGCCAGCAGAATTACTGTAAATAAGGTTCTATATATTTCAGACTGACGAGCTATAATTAAGGCATTTCACTATTTTACACACATTTCCTTAAGCAACTCTTTCTACAGTTTTTATTTATAGATTTTCTGTTTGCATTTTAAGTTGTTGTATTCAACAGGGAATTAAGTCAGGGAAAATCTGTGCCTGTGTTAGGACTGATACTGAATTAATTACTTCAAATCTGAATACTCTGTGTCTCCTGAAGTTAAGTGCAGAGCTTGTAGTAGAAAGATTAAGGTCAACTGCATTTCTTATTTTGAGAGCATGGATTTGCTGACTTGAATGCCGATATGGTATCAGGTTTCAGACTCTAAGATTCCTTGGTGACTTGTCTCTCTTCTTCAGGCTTACAGTAGTGAAATAGGTATTCTGCAGTACATATGGATCACAGCACTCAGCCTGCTCTAGAAACTCTTTCTTGATAAGCCGTGATAAGAAGTGAGTCCTAAAATACTAAAGTCTCTCTTTAAAGTAGTAAAGAGATGATAATCACCTACCAGAAGCAACAATGCCACATTGCCAAATTAGAGTTTGTGGGAGGGAAAAGAAACAGATGTAAAAACTTACACTTGGATATTTTTTGCCCCCTTATAGTTGTAGCTTTATTTGTTAACTATGATATCAAACAGTCAAATGAGAAATATTTTCTTTCCAGTCTGTTTCCATCTTAACATTAAGAGTATTTTTGAACCTGAAGTATCCTACAATTGTATCCTGTTGTCCTTGAAGGGATAAATGAACATTGTTCCTCATTTATCTGACACATACAGGAGCTCAGTGACATCTTACTCAGCTCACTCATAAACTTAATTTGCTCTTTGAACTGAGTTGTATTACATGGTCAAAGGGTCTGGATAAAGGCGCAGGAGGTAGAGAGTGGCAACCACTCAGTCTATCATAAACAAGGCTGCTCTCTTTTCAGCTTAGGTAGAGAGGAAAGAAAGTGACATTTGTGCCTTAAAGGGGAGCTAAGGACTGTGTTTGAGCTGCTTCCCTTGTGCCAAGCCTCCCTGGAAAGAACACATAAAGGAGGAAGTGCAGGTAGAAGAAGAGTATTGAAAGGCAGGGCCCAGTGATGGACAGATCATCCAAGCTGCAGAAGAAAATGGACTTACTCTGAGAGCTAAACTAAAACAAATTGATTTCTAGTATGGTTCTAAAGAGATTTTTTGCTGTTTCCCTTTTTCCTTAGCAAGAAACACTGATAGAATGTGAAATAGCATCTTTATCCAGCTGCGTAAGTTATTTTATTTTATTTTATTTTATTTTATTTTTGGAGGTGGAGAAAGTAGAGCAAGGTTATTATTTGGGGGGAGAAGAATGGCAGTTCCACAGTGTTACCTTTCCAGTTTATGCGTTTCTGTGCCACAGAAAATTTTCAAATAGGTTCAACTAGATTTAGTTCTCATGCAATTTTTGTACATGTTCGTTGCTTTACAGTCTCCTTCCACAAGTCCTCAAGAAAGCTAACAAGTCCTACCTCATCCTATGAGATCCTGTTGTGAAGTTGTGGTATCAGTACAGGGCACCAGTTCTCCTCCCCAGCAGCACACTGTGATCTCTTTCCATAAAAGCAGATTATTTTACAAGAATTAAGGAAAGCTCCAGCTCACATGTACCTTTCCTTTGGCCTTAACCCACATGGAATCCCCTCTTCTAAAACAGAGTGGTTTTGTTCTAGGTATTATTAAAGACAAGGCTTGCTGAAAAAAGTCCATCAAACTTATTTGACCTGTGGAAAATTGTAATTCCAATCACCAGCAAAGAAATAAAGAAATTGCCCCAATTTTGAACTATCAATATTGAGCCTCACTGTATCAGAGCAAATCTATGTTCCAAACCAGAAACCAGATGAATTTCACTCTGGTCAGACTTCTCCTAATGTTCTCAACAGGGAGTCCTATCAACTTAAAACTCACGGGAGTGCCTAAATTAGCAAATTAGCCCCATTGCTAGAAGCTGGATAACTTGGATGCTTACAACCACAAATGCATGTTTGTTTAATTGGGATGCTTGAGCTTGGGAGAGAACAGGCTACAAAGAGGAGATGTTAGAGTATGTAGAGAGGGGTGGCATTATTTGATAACAAGATTGCTGAGAGAGCAGAAAGCACTCAATTGATGTCATTATTTTGGAGTCTGCTTCATTATAGGAAAGTCTCCCCTTAACAAAATGAAATAACAGAAACAACTCAATAGCTGTTCAATATTTTTATTCTTCAATTTTATGATAAAATGGGTGTGGTCTGTAAAACTCCCCCTTCAGTGGAGCCCCTAAAACTCCAGAGAGCCTGAAACCTCTGTGAAGCTTTGGCAAACTTCTCAGGAAATAACATAAGAAGCTGTTTTCTGGTTCATCTCACTATTTCCATGCTTACACTGATGTAATGGGAAAAGTGACACTTTGCGTATTCCATTAGGACACGTACAGAAGTTTAGTCTTTAATTCTTAGAGAATTTGTTCCCCCAGAGTGGTCTCTGAAAACATCTGAAATCCTTCAGGATTCAGTTTCTGACTCCCACGACAAGAAACCGCAGACAGTAACATCCAGTGACACTGCATGGTCAGACTGCAACCCATGCACAAAAAGCCTGGAACTCACACCGATATTCCTCTTTTGGCACACGCTGTACTTGAGGTTTAAGGAGCTGTAGGCACAATAACATGATTTAAAGTCAAAGGGAATTATATCTTTAACTTTCATGTCCCTCTCATGCTATGTATCACTCAAGCACAAGAAGAGCTATGAGATGAACTCTGGAACTTTACATGGCTGCTTCTGGTTTCACCAATCCGTGTGGATAACCAGGATAATGCTGGAGCCTCATGCTTCCATAGCAAGTGGGAGCTTTGTCTTTAGCATCAATCCAACCAAGGAAAATGCAACCTTCTCCACATTTCTCCACTGCCATCCTGATGCAAGATGTTAAGTCCCTGATTATTCCAGTGTACCTGGGTTACCCTATGGAAGTGCCCACTCTCTAATTCTTCAGCATTTTGCTCTTAAGATTAGACAAGTGTGAATGCAGAAATACATCCCTCTGAATTCTAGTTATTGAGGCAAAAATGATGTCCTTCACTGGCAACAGGGCTGCAACCTCTAACTTATCTCTTAAAGAATTCCACATAGCCACATATTCCACAACCAGCGACTATATTAACACTGATTAACTAGTAACAAGCTCTATAATCCATTAGTACATCTAATCCATCCCTGACTATTTATTAAACTTGGTTTCCACAACTTTTTTTGAGGCGCTGAGTAAACTGGGGAAAAAAAATAGACTCCTGAGTGAAAACAGTGCTTTTTGAAAATTGTCCCCTTCACATCAATTTTTACTACGGACCTTTTTGTGACAGAAAGATGGATCTACTTGTATGAAAAGAAGAAACACTGAAATTATCTTAGGAGACATTTTTCAATTGTTAATATTATGGCTGGGTTATCAAAAGAGCTAATCCGTATCTTTAAATTGTTCATCTGGAAATTTCGATTAGGAGGAAAAACCCCAGAAATTTTCATGTTTCATAATGAAGTATCAAAATACCAAACTCTTTTCAATCCAAAACAAGAGCCAAAATTGATGTAAATGCAGATTTTAAATTGCTTCTGGCTGATTAGCTGTCTACAAAGCAGAAGGGGTGGGAGCACCAAAGAGTTTGCAATGGAAACACCAAGAAGCTTTTACTGTAGTCACACTAACAAGAGCTGCTATCATGAAGTAATAACATTATCCAGAAATCTTTGTTCATTACCTCATTCCCAATGCCATCTCATTTCACTTGAGTTACTTGGGTCTGATGATGGGGTTAACGAGCGAGGAGGTGTTTGAGTGGGTGTGAATTAGGGGCGCTGCTAAAATAGAAGCTATTTTAACAGTTCTGTGTTTAATATAGTCTGGAGCTCAGAAATTTTTTTTTCAGGTAAAATACTCACACATTCCAAAGCTAAGAGTGACTTTGGCAAAGCACAGATAATACCTAGGCTTACTCATATTACATGGAGTATTACAGAGGAACTCATGCTTCTATTTCTTTTCTACCTCCGTCATTCTGCCCACAAGTCTAACATAGATGGAATGCTAATGCTTTCATTTCCTGTGTTCAGAGACTTTCCTCAAAACTTGGATATTTTCAGCGACCATGACAGAAAACATCGCTGATAGCTGCTCTCCCCCATCCCTGTACTCCACAAGCCATCCTCACAGCAACCCATTACAATATGTTCTAACATCTGCCTCCTCCGATGATGTACGGCCTATTTGATTGACCCTTTTTGTGCTGCTCCAGGACTGGCTGCTCCCTGCAGTGGGAGGGTGAACAGCACTCATTGCTTCTTCAGCTAGCAACTGGTAAATTTAACTCCATTCCAGACTGGGAATGTCAAGCAGGTATTCTCCTTGCTTTGCAAGGAGAGCAGTAATACCCTCCATACAGTCCCTTCCTTTATCATTATCAGGGATAAGGAATCCAGAACAATCCAGAATAGGGAAGGTCTCTGAGCCCTCCCTTCTATTGTTTATATAGGAAATATTTCTGCCAATTAAATTTTTCCATGACAAATATTAACATTACCCAGTGTTTGTGACTCCAGCGTGGGAAGGATGAATAAGGCAAGGAACAGTTCAGTCCTCCATTACGCAGGGATACTACTTGTTTTTGCCAAAGTCAGCAACTGCAAAATATCTCTCAACTTCTCCAGTTAACACCACGGCACAGGACAGGCCTTTGCTCAAAGTAATCATATTCACCATAATAAAAGCCGCGTCTGAAGTAGCAAAAAAGCACTTGCCAATATCACAGTCATTAAATGCAATCCTTACTCTCACCATCTATATTTCTATCATGTATTTAACAACATTAACATCAGGATCATTGACAACTGTCCAAAGTCATCAGGCATGAAATGGAAAGAATATGGCTATGAAAACATAGGGAAGCAATGCACTGAGACCAGCACAATGGGATATCCCCACTTCCCAAGGATGGCAAACTCTACTGACACAGGGAATTAAAAGTCTGCACTGACCCCTACTCAAAATTCCAACTGCTACAGAAATACAGAGTCACTTGGTCTTGCTGCTCCAGGCCCCACCAGCCATCACAGAAATTTTCTGACTTTATGGTCCACCATTACTTGCTTACTAACTGGAATTGCCTAGGAAAATGAAAAAGGAAATTGAACCACAGGAGAAAACTGACACAAAGTGGGAATAGTTTGAGCTAATCACCCTCATCTCCCTTTATAAAAACTAGAATGGTACTTGCAATACTATGCCAGATGAATTATACATGTTAGGCATCCATGGCTAAAGGTTATTCTCACCCCACCATCCTGAATAAAAAACCAGGAAAAAAGTAGCTAGTCTGTGCTCAGCACATCTATGTCATTTTTTAAAATTTTGTGGCAGCAGCTGAACTTAAAGTGAAACACATGTGTCCTCTCTGAATCTCATGAAGAACACACCTCTCCTTTTTTCTTATTATACAAGTCAGATGGAGAGCGACTTTGTCTTCCTCAAAGTCATCCAACTGGTAAGGCACAGAGCTGCATTTTCAGGACAGAACATGTGGGGAAGGGCATATAACTCCTCCAAAGTTGCTTGCAAATTACTTTGGCTTTGTGTGGAGAACATATATGTTAACATAAAGTAGAGTGTGAACCCAAGGAAAATGAAGACAAACACTGACAGCTGGCCAATCTTGCCCTTCTTTACTGTGTTTGCCTCAAATATAGTATGTTTGTAAGAATGTGTGAAATACTTCTGAAAATAACAGTTATACTCTGTTTAGTTTTAACAAGCAAAGGAACATACAATTTACAATCCTCCTCAGAAGGATCTGATTTACTAAAATTCATGGAGAGACATCAGCAAATTTCCAGGAGGAGTTAAAAACCTAACGTAGTCAATATCCTGTGAATTTTGGTACTTGTGTATTTCATTCTCGCATGTCCAAGGTTACAGAGATTTTATTTAATAATTTGTTTTTAATTTTTATCTTCAACTTAATGTTTCCCAAAGAATCAGACCAATGCTTATACCATACACAGTATCTTTCTTCCAACAGTGGGGTGTTATCACATTCCAGAAGGACACTGAACAACAATTTTTGTTTTTCCATCAAGACAGGCTGTGGAAGAGCTGCTGCATCCCAGCCTCCTGCATCCCAGCAGCGACTGGCAGTCTGTCTCTCTCATCCTCCTCTTAGAGAATTTTGAGAAGGAGATTCACGCCACTAGGATACAATGGACATATGCTGCAGGGCTCATCCCCAATTAAAGAAGATCAATTATGGTAAGTTAGATCTTTGTCCTTCAAAAACACTTATATTATGCAACTCCAAGCCCTTTCCTTAATATTTAATATACTACAAGTATAGGAAGGGTCCACTGGAGCTTTCAATTGCAGAAACTTTGACTGAAAGACAACAGTCATCCTGAAGGGCCTTTTTCTTTCATTTACTGTGTGAGGGGATTATACTGATTTTAATAAGCTTAGGATAATCAAAGTCCTAGAGGATGCACATCACAGATTTTCTCATGAGATTGAAAATATCTTACCTTTCAGTATTGTTTATAATTAGTGTCAAATTGCTCCCTTAGAATCATTGTTCTTACAGATGACACCTATCAGTGTCATCACTGACAGCTTTTTTAGACTTTTGACCCTCCTTGAAACTAAGGCATTGTATGAACTGTAAATTGTTTTGACTAACAAGACTGGTAGCAAGTAGGATATGTTCAGGGACAGTATAATGTGTCCTAGAAGGACTACCTGGCAGTTGCAGACATGGGGAGACTCCCTTCTTTCAGACTTCCCCAGTCAACTGTAACCTCTTTAAGCTGAGTTGCCACTTCTGAAGTAGCTGAAACAAGCAGCCCCACAGATGTTATCTGGTCTCACTGGCCTAGGAAACTGGCCTAGGAAATCTAAGAAGTTGTCGGCAGTATTATCTTTCCTCGCTCTCCCCACTGCTTGTCTTCCATATTCTGATGGCTGTTATGAGATCAGCTGTCATTCTTTGCACCAGGGAAAGATAGATGGGACACACCAACCCCAACCTAACTGACCTTTGGATGTGACAAGATTTTTAGGTCAGTCCTGCTAAATGGAAGCCTTGGTGTATCAAGGCTCGCCTCAGGGTGAAATTTCCAGTGAATTTATTATCTCCCAATGCCCTTTGGACTGCTTCCTACCATCAAACACCATGGCAGCATTCAGAACAGGAAGAAATACATTAACTGGAATCTGATCGTTTTAAAAGGTTACAGCTGCCCAAATATAATTTAATTTCATACTTGCCCTTTGAGGGTTTGGTGTATATTTTCATTTTATGACTGCAAATGATAAAGCTCTTAAGATTCCAGGCAATAAAAAGGAAAAGGGGGGGAGAAAGTATTTTAAGGGTTAGAAGTCTATTCAGTTCATAGTCAATGAGAAAAGTGACAAATCAGCTTTTTAAAAAAAATCTTAACATTTCCTCTGTTTTTAGTAGTAATTTCTTTCCACACTTGATGGGGAACAATACCTTTTAGTGAAATCAAACCTGTAATGCCACCCAGTGTGATATGAAAGAAATATTTGCTGTGCAAGCATCTACCTATCCTACATCCCTTAAGGACTTGCTTCAGAGGAGCAATTAATGGAAAGTGAAATAAAGTAATATGAATGATCTGTTGCAAGAAAATAAAAGAAATCAGACTTTAGAAATGCTTAAATCTAACCAGAATACTTTGAGTTTTAACTGCGTAGGCCATGGTTCCTTCTAGAATCCCTTCTAATTTCTTCAGGTTATGTAGATAGGTCCATCTCCCCACACCCACACAGCAGGGTAAGAATCAGGGTCCTCAACACTGTTTTTGGGACAGCAGTCAGTTTGGTTGGAGTCCCACACCTGTGTGATAACAAAATTCTAAAGAACAAGTATGCAGGATATGACATCCTAGTACACAACATGAAATACTGGGAAATGATGCTCACTCTCTCTTTTTCCCCACTTGAAGTGGAAGCAAGCACTGAAACACAAGCTACCACAGAAATGTGAGTTTGGCCAGCTTGGACTAGATGTAGGAAATGTTAAGCACTTGTGTCTTTCACTGTATCCAATGAAAACTGCGTTACCAAATGAACACCACCTCACCATCAAAAGGTCTGATAGAATTTTGACGACTGTTTCCTTTCCAAACAACAAAACATGAAAAAAATAAAACAGCTGTGGAAAGAAGGAATGATTAAGTGCCAGTGATGCATATCCCATTTTCAAAGCCACCGTAAGAAATTAATTATTGCTGGGCTCCCAAATCCCTTCAGGGCTCTTTAAAAATCTTTCCCAAACACAGATTGATACACACTGTCTGAATTGCTCTCACCATCACTATATCAGATCAGTGTACAGCAAGAGGCAAAGCTGCCATGATAATGGGATAAGTAGGGATGGTAGCCCTGAAAGGAACTGTATTCCGAGGCAGCTATTGGCATAGCAGGAGAGTGAGTTAAATCAAATGACTGAGCAAGGGAATTTTGCCTCTCTGCCCTGCTCAGGTGAGACCCCACCTGCAGTGCTGGCTCTGGCCCTGAGGTCCCAGCACAGGAAGGACATGAACCTGATGGAGTGAGTCCAGAGGATGACACAAAGTTCACTGTGGGAATGAAGCATCTCTCCTACAAGGAAAGGCTGAGAGAATTGGGATTGTTCAGCCTGGAAAAGAAAAGGCTTTGAGGTGACCTAAATGTGGACTTCCAGTACCTGAAGGAAGCCTACAGGAAAGATGGAGGAGCATGTAGTTACATGACAAGGAGAGAATGGCTTCAAACTGACAAAGAGTAGGTGGAGATTAAATATTAGGAATAAATTTTCCAGTGTTGAGGCCCTGGCACAGGTTGCCCAGGGAAGCTGTGGCTGCCCCATCCCTGAAAGTGCTCTCAGCCAGGTTGGATGGGGCTCTGAGCAACCTGGGCTAGTGGAAGGTGCTCCTGCCCATGGCAGGGGGGTTGGAAATAGGTGACGTCTGAAGTCTCTCCCAACACAGGCCATTCTGTGATTCTATGATTCTTATCTATTGCTTACCCTCAACACCAATAAGCCCTAATTTGTAAAAAAAAAATTGGAATATTGAACAAATACTAATGCAGAACTACTGTGGAGAAAGCAAGAGATTTTTAAGGACAGTTTAAACTGCTATAAAACATAGCACACCTATCAGTGTTTCTAATGTGAATTTTGTAATTTTCAGAAGTTCAGAGTTTAATGGTAAAATCTACGTGAGACATAAACTAGGACTTCAGCCATGTTCTTGTGCCAAATTCAGCTAGATCCATTTGGTTCCCTTAACGAAAAAAATATGCTGCTGTATTCTATGGTAATGGCCTAAAACACTTTAATAACACTATCACAAGCTGTACTGTTTTGGTGTATTAACAGAGAACACACTGTTATAATTTATAAAGACTATTTTGAGCCATGGAAGGGGAAAGAAAGAGAAAAGGATTTGTTGCCAGGTGCAATTTTCACATTCCAGCATGGAGAGAGGAGTGACCTGCAGAGTTGACACTTCACCTTCAGAAGGGCAGAAGCCACTGGTGTTGCTGCCCAGGTGTGCAGAGGGACAGGCATCCTTCCCCAGCCCTGCATCCACAGGGAGACAGACAGGAATGAAGCTTTTTGGGACTCCTGAGCATATCAGGCAGGGGCATGGGTACTACCCCTCATGGCACCCTATGTCTCTGAGGGATTAAGCTCATCCCCTTGAGCACAAACTGGCAGCCCCAGGCCCCTTTGGAAGAAAGAGATACTGCACCTACAGGAAGGAGCTGGAAAAAACCACTCCACAGCAGTCCCCAAAGTCAATTTGAGTACCTCAATATGCCACAAACAGATTGCCCCTGTCACTGGCTGCTGGTGCAGGATGTGGCACAGCTGTGGTTGGTTCCTAAAGCAAAGTACAGCTTGCAATACAGTGAGAAGCCTCTGCTGCAATGCAGATTTTAAATAGAGAGAGAAATCACTCTAAACAGCAAGACACAGAGGTGCAGATCTAGGTAGAAAACGCTTTTGAAAATCTCACTTTCTACTACCATGACAGCGTTTGATACTTTCTTACTGCTTTCCTGTTGTATTGATAATCATAGGATACTTATTTATAAGCTTCCCTCAGCTTAAAACACACACTTTTTAAAAACCATTTTTCTTTCTTGCATACATGCCTTTTCTTTTGCTTTTTTTTGTATGTTTGCCCATTAAGGGAAGACAACTCACACAGTAGCTTTCTGACAGCCCTGTTTTCTGTAATTCCAGAGTCTGTCATCCTCCAAGACAGATGATTTAACAATTTGCAGCATATTTCCAGTCAGGTAACTCATCTGTGATGTGACCAGTCTCTATGGCTAAGGGTTAAGAAATGTAAATCCAGCAGCCTGCACTACTTTTTTCCTTAGTTATCCAGTGAATGAAACAGAAACAGACCACTGCTAAAAATGGCTGGGAGTTATGCAAAGTGAAAGGTTTTAGTATTAGGTATTAGACTCCAACGAGCAGAGCTCATGCAGATAGCAAAATTTTAAAGCTAGTCTTGAGGACTACTAGGAGCTACAGGTACTGTTGCCTCCAAATTTTCTTGTTCAGATTGATCTTACAAAATTCACTAGAGCTGAAAGCATTAAGAACCTCTGAAAAGAGAAAAAGGACTTGAGGAAACTGAGCCTACATATTGGGGAAGAAATTGCACTCTGACTTAACTTCAGGAACAAGCTTATGCTATTCAGGCACAACAGAATAATTAAGTTTAACACTGTGAAAGCTACATCTCCAGATACTAAGGTATCTTTCTTCTATTGAGAAAAGTTCAATTGATGACTTTGGAAAGAAAAACAGAACAAGCATCCTGACCTCAGTGGTTTGTTGTCTAACGCTTTGATCTACAGTCTACAGTAATTAGGTATTTCATAGTTTCAAACTGTGCCTAATATTAGCCCCCATTCATAAAAGGGTGATCAAATATCCTGGCTGGTAACTGTCAAGCCTGGCAAGGAATCAGACTTAATAAAAGAGAGGGTAAGAGTTCAGAAACTTCTAAAGGCTTGCACTGTTCTTGCCATATGCAATTTATATCACAGGCCAAATGACGTGCTCCTCACGCACACATTTACTATTCTGCTTGTTTATTTCTATTCCATTCTGCCTTGTCAATTCAAAATGACCTAAACTTTGGACAAAAAAGAATGGTCATAACATAGACTGTAGTAAAAAACAAAACATAAACTGAAATTCTTATACATTCATATATTATACCAATCTGCATCTAACAACAAACCATGTCATCTGATCTAAGTACAACAGAGAGCAAGACTTCAAGAGAGAATTTCAGGTGCTATGTTTTAGGATGAATAAAATGTAGTAATTTGATTAGTGTACCTAAAGAAATAAGTATGTAGTAAGTACTTAGTTTGTGTAGGTTTGTCAGGGTTTCTCCCTGTTGTTATTTGTAGCATTGTTCCACAAGTACTGGAGCATGTGCACGTTGATCTGCAGTTTTCCTGTGTGTTGTCTGTCGTGATGCTCTGCTGGGGGACTGTAAATACACACTACTGGCAGAGTTCAGCATGAAGACAATGAACTCCAGAAATATTTGGAAAAATTTCCTAGTCTGACTGCAGCTTTCATGTTTTACAGAAGGCCCATGACCCCCCCAGTTTGTGGTTTCAGAGTGAGTTCCCCCACAGCCAGCCAAGCTCCACTCAGTGTGGTTTCCCCTCCTCTCCCCCCGCTGGACAGTTTGCTCAGGATTATACAATCTTATTTGCACGATTATATAATCTTCTTTTCAGCAACATGTCTCTGAAAAGAGCAAACAACATAATAGGAAAACCAGTAGCGTAAGCCAACTCTTTCAAAACCCAGTGTCTGGAATGTGCAAAGGACACAAAGTAGGTGGGGAAAAAAAGTTTTTTTGGTTCTGTTACCAGATTTTTCATACAGACCTTTCCCAGGAGCATTAATTCCCAATGAATGTAAGCCATGAAACAATGTGAAACATAAACATCTCATAGGTCTGCACTGTTGCCAGTACAGGGAGTGAAGCATCTCAAGGTATGTACAGGGGTTGTTATTTACTTCTTCAACAGAAGTTACTTTGGGGCAGTGTAAGAATTCTCAGATGGTTTTTCCCCACTCTGGCTTAAAACACAGGCAGGCAGGTGCTGCCACTGCTATTTTGACACTGGTTTTGTCTTGTAGCTGGTTGAACTCACAGCTTCAACAACACAATTTCAGTGATCTGAAGCCTTGGTTCTATCACACAGAAGTATAAAAAAAGTCCTAGCTGATACAGATGCCTCCACTCCTTGTCTCTTCTTTCAAACACTTCAGACTTTGTCTTAGGACATTGTGTAAGTGAAGACTGTCATATTCCAATCTGCGAACAGGCTCTTCTGCTGGCTGCTAAAACTACTTATGATGTCAGGTACTTCAGCAATATTCATCTAAAATTAATGCCTTATAAATAATCAAGGAGTAATCTGCTTCCGTCTGTCAGGCTAACCCCAAAAATGAAGAAGTGTAACATTTTTTCAAGAGAAAAGAAATTAGGGATGACCTGACCTCACAAGCATGCCTGCCAGACAGTTACACACTTTTCTCTGCATGACCTATTTTTCCCTGCTCACACCACCGAGATGTTTCAAACAAATGGCTAGTAATTCAGCCTGCTTGAAACACAGAGGGTTGCCACCCAAACAAGACAGTTGGGCATCTTAATGGCTTTGTCAGGTTTCCAAAAGTTTTTAGTGACTTGTTATCTCTTCTCAAGCTGAAATAGAGCTCTATTTAACTAGTCCATGAAGGACAATGTTAAATGTTTCACTTTTCCAGAAATAAGAATACCGGGTATGGATCACAGCCTAACATTTTGTTGCATATTACAGTGTATGAATGGCCTGCATGAAAAGCATACTGACTACATACATGGTGTTTTAGTTAAAACACAAAGTAACATAGGGAATAACTTACAGCTAAAAAAAAAGTCTATAGCTTAAGTTAAGTGTTCCTGTAGCGTAAGTTCCAATGTTGCAATACTTCCAACCTGCTTTTGAAAGCTGCTCAAAACTACTCCCTAATGAATTCCCATGAGATTCAGAGAACATCTGCTTCTATTACTAGAATCAGATTCTGTACCAGTTATCAAGATCCCCATCAGCTGTAGCATGAACCACTGAACACCTGTGGGTTTTCATTTTTTCCATTTGAGAACTCCACAACTTTCTTAGCAGAGACAAAGACCAATGTGTCATGATAGAACAGTCTACCTAAAACAGGTTAACTTTTCTGACGCACCTTTTATATCCGTTAAAAAGATTAATGTTCCCCTAGCAGAAAATCACTGAATTATATTATGATCAGATATACACGATCACTACAAGAAAAAGGCACAGAAATGGTCATCTTGTGCTAATTCAGAAGAAGAGAAGAGAAATCTTGTGGCAAAGAAGGACAAAGCAAAATGGAAACAACACAAGTGATGAGGTGAAAGAAAAATAGAATAAATGTGTGCAGACGGAAGACGAGGCAAAGGACTTGCTATCCTCATGCTGGGGCTTGTATGTAAAGAGACAACACTATGAAGCTGAAAGCTGGCAAATAGGAAATAACACTGAAAAAATGTGCTATTTCCATTGCCCAAATGTCAAATGTGTTCTAGGAACCCAGGGAGTGGGGGGAGAAAGAGTAACAGCTGCATAAGCATCTCGTAACAGGTTCTTCTTAAAAGGGATTTCTTGAAAACTGCTGGGCTCTGACTCTGGCCCATGTGAGCTCAGGAAAGTCAGAGAGAATATTGGCTGCACTTTTTCCAGGCAATATGCATATGTTCCTTAGTATGCAGAATGTCTCTGTATGTAATTGAATTGTTGTTTTTGCCTCTATTAATACATATGCAAATGAGTCACTTCTGCAGCTGTGCTGTATTAATCATATGTGTGCTTCTGTCTGTCTGCCCTGCAGGCTCAGGGTCGGAGGGAGGGGGAAGAGGGAATTCAGTCTCTTTAACCTACAAGAAAACTCACTCATGGAGACAGAGGTCTGCTAGCAAACAGCAGGCCTGAGTAACAACTGGAAGGCAGACAGGCTGGTCATTTTTCAGTCTTTTTTCATTTTTCATAGATATGGATGGAATCTAAAAGTTACGCAGAAAGGACTGTTAATCTAGATAAAATGAATATGCTACCACTGCTTATTCTTTCCCCTGGAGGGGGGAGGGAGTTTTAACTTGACAACCCACAGAGTAGCCATGATATTGTTTTACCATGTGTATTTACTGTCTGTAAATGTCCACTGTGCATGTGCTCAATAAAACACAAAGCATTTCTATGTAGTCTGCTGTAATCACTGTCTTTCCTAAATTGATTGGATTCTGATAAAATGATGCGATCAAGTTTTTCATTCAATTCTATTTTAATAGAAGATATTGAATTTACCCATAAAATTGTGTAAGATTCTATCAAAGGCACAAAAGGGCTATTTAAATGCCAACTACAAAGCACATTTACCCACCATGAACAAGATTTATTTGAGCTGTGTTCTGTGGTTCATGCTTTTACACAATCTACCACAATCTCTAGTTCTCAGCAGGTATCCAGAAAGTGAGGACCAGTTGCATCTTAGTGTTGCAAGGCTTGCTTTTGAGTTAACTTTTGAGCTTTTGAGAGGAACTTTTTCCATTTAAAAATGTAGGGATTTTTCAAAGATGCTCTTGGCAATCAACAGCCTCTCACCCCACACCTTACTTCTATAGTTTAATGAGTATCTTAAAATCATCACTAGGATTTCATAAAAAAAAAAAAGAAACCTTGGAAAGATTAAATTTTTCAGACAATTTACCCCACAACAAACAACATAGAGATCTTCACTCTGGTTAGATGGTTGTAGCTTCTTTTACATGAAGAGTTCTGGGCCCCGCATTTTTCTAGTTGAAGGACCTTGGTCTTCACTGATCTGTTTTGAAATGGCCATCTTGGCTACCCATTTGCAGTACAGGTGGCAAATATCTAGTGGTCAACACATTCATCTAATGGTCAACACATTCACTTACAAAGCCAGAAGGAAGTAGTGGACAGAAGTAGGGAATATGGAATCTGCACAATGCAACAATTTAAAAAATATTTAGAAGTGCATCCAACAAAAAACATTGCTTTATTACTCCTCTTATTATTGTCATTTGTGATGGCCATCAGAAACAGCACAACCATACACTGAGCTAACGGCAGAGGGACAACTGCCATTTTTGGTTATGCTAATGAGAAATGTCACTTTTCATGTACTTAGTTGCTTTTTTCCCCAGATGTGTGTGCTCACAGTGAAAAACTAATTCTACTTTTTTTTATGCTTAAGTGGATTTCATGAGTATTATAATATTGTAATTAAACTGTGCACTAATGATTCATTCCCTACAAACAAAGTCAGAGTGCAATTAATGAGAACAGGTAGAGTGAAAAAACAAACAAGGAAAGGATACTGACTCTTGCTGTTAAAAAGCCAGCTTAGATGGTATTTAAAGGAAGACACTGCCCAGCAAAAAGAAGGAATAACCTTGCAGCACTAAGAAACAGTTTACTTTCTTGTAAGCAAAGAACTGGTTATAGTAATATCCCAAAGCGGTCATGAATGCAGACTGCAGAGCAAATGAATAATGGATAAAGTATTGCCATCTCTTGGCTACATTCCGTAGGGACTATAACGGGGCACCAGACTTTCCTTCATCAGAAATAATTCATGTCTTTGCAGCTCTGGCAACTTGACTCCCCAAAACAAGGAAAGAATGAAGTTTTCAATATTCTGATGCATCACTACAGTGTTTGTACAGCTTTTTCAGAGTCTTCTTTCACAGATTTGAGGTGTTGTAACACTTAATCTGGCAAAACTGGTTATATCTACAGATTACAGCAAGAAATTAGGAAGAGATATGCAAAAAACCCCAATTATTACATGTGCTTGACAATTAATGCATGACAATATGGTAACATCTCTTTAAGAGCAAGGGGAAGTTCTGTCCTCAGCAACATTTCAAATGAAACTTAAGGACATACTTCAGAGAAACAGCGTGACCTGACAAGTGGAGATATATAGCTCAACCCTGTAACGGTGCAGAAGCCAAAAGGAAGCTGGTATGTAAGAAAAAAAAAAAGGTATTTGACTGAGAAGGCTTTACTTTTACTTCGTGCTTTACTTTTGTTTCTTAGGCAACAGATGTTCTATGGAACACTTGTATGACCATTGGAACACTCTGCCTCCTGATCAGTCACGTTAAAGTGCTCTATCCCTTCCATTTCCTTCATGTAAAACAAACACGGAGACTACAGATGGTTATGGATCCTTAAGATACCTAGAAGCAAGGTTTTCCAAAGGAAAATTGGTACTGAGTCAGACACCTAAATAACAGCAAGATGAAGAACTTTGCAAGGCCCTCAAACTCCAAATAGGCTTAATTCTTCTCAAAATTCAATCTCTTACATCAGTGCCTGCTTGTGGCCCAAGTATTTCCAAAACTGTTGTCCAGTTTTTAAAATTCCATTTAAATTCAGTCCTTGGTATGCATCTTACCGCACAACTAAGAGAATAGTTCTGTAGTAAGAAAAAATTAATTGACCCAAGTACTTCGTATAGGAAGTGGAATAAAAAACTGGCCAGACTGTTTAAGGTCTAAATATGCTCATCATCTTTATACAAACAGTCAGAGAATCCAGGACTCTTCTAATGACTGGTGTTCAGAACTGAGACCCAGCTAAAATGCTTTCACACTTAAGACACTGATGGGAGGTTCTCTTGATTCATACAGTGACAGATTTGGACATGATGTTACACACAATCACCAATAATTATGAAGTCCTGTTTCATGCTAAGATGAAGAGGGAAGAAAGTTTGAATGCTGGCACTCCAAACTTTTTTGGGATGCTTTTTTTCCAAGAGCAGATGTTTGCAGGAAGTCTGTATTACATCAGACTGCTATACTGTTTTGACAGGACACAAAATGTCCATACAGTAAGACTACATAGGCAGCTGTCATTATTCATCCAGCATTATCTTTCAATGGAGTTATGGGTATATACAGCATTTGTGTAACTGCCAATTAATCAGTTATTGCTACTATCTGGTTATCAAACAAGCAATCTGGGAAATCTGAACCATTCCGACTCCCAATGATGTGGATTCCTCTCAGTTTTCACACCGTGTGATCAATTGCTTTGTTTCCTAATGCTTAGAAACTGCGCATGAAATATTTTTTATCAGAAAATAAACTTTCAGATACAGTTTTATAAAGAATTTTCTCAGACTTATGAAAACATCTATTTTATACTTAGCTATGCCCAAGATGACTGGTACCAGAATAAACCCTTCAGTTTAGTTTGTGCAATACTTGTTACACCATATCTATGTTTACAGCTTTGAATGTTGATCTTCAAGATGGAAATTCCCTCATCTGCTGAACCATACAGGAAAATATCATGTTCATATAAGGTCTACAATAGTACTTTTGAGCCATTAGCCTTATTCAGTAAAACACAGTGACAATTTATGTTCACGTTTTTTCTCATTTATTTGAAACATAATCACCATCCTGTGCACCACTCTTGAAGAACAAGACCAGATGATGTTTATGAGGGGAAAAAATTTACGTAAGAAACTCATGTGCTTACCCAGAGGGATTTTACCGCAGTAAAGTTCAGGACTGAGTTTTCTCATTAACAGAGGAAAGTTAAACCACTTTTTTTCTCCAAATGGCATTTTTGTCATTAAATGTGTGAATGAGTGAATACACAGGGCTGATAGACAGCACTTTATCAGAGGACAGGTTCAAGCTTGCACTGTTAGTTCCAGCTTTTCCAACACGGCCCCATCCATCTACTCCCTTTGCAACATCTAACAATTTTAAGTTTTAGCTTCCATTCGTTGAGTCATTAGTCTCTCTGTGGATACTAGAAATCAAGGCAATCCCGCACAGCTAGTTGTGGCAGATATCAGATGACAGAATCTGTACACCCCAGTGCGGACTCAAAGACAGGGAGAGAAACAGGGGGCTTCGGATTACAAAGCTGTCACTGCAAACCAACAGGGGATTTCAAAATGAGAGATTACATTTTCACTGACAAAAGAGTTTCCTTGCCACAGAAAAACAATCAGGTGTTAGTTCTTCTTCCATAAATACAGTGCGCATTTCTTTCACAAAAACAAAATTTCAATTTTGACAACCAGGGATAAAAAAAGTACTTCCTCTTGACCTCATAGTACACTACAAACACCATGACCTGACCTAAAATTCTCTAATGGAATAACAAAGATGTGTTTATTGTTACACAAACAAACAAGAAAAATTCCTTGGCTTTGTCTTCACTGAGATAATGCTGTGTATCAAATTTTGCTGGGAGCAACAAACTGAGCATTGTGTCAGGTCCTTTGATCTCCCCTGCTTTAAGTACACAAAGTCTGAAAGATGAGTGATAGGGAGGATAGAGAAAGAAGAAAAGAAGGAACATTCCACTTTTCTGACCTTTTACTGTCTGCTGACCAGGCGACAGAGGGTGTGTAGGGAACACAAGCATTATAGGTAATGAAGGGGAATGTCTGAAGTAAGAAGTGTTTCTCCTTGAAAGAGACTCCGAAGCCATCTAAAGGTGAGTTTGGACCAAAACCATCATGAATCTTTCTTTATGACTCAACAAAGTCATCACTGAGCTAAACTGGATTTGAACAGAGTTTGGAAGGCACAGTCTCTCTAGTCTAGCAACTAAGTTCAGCTCCATTCATGTTAGCATAGATGAGCAACCATTCTGAGTCCTGTATGATAAAACCTTTCCAGAAGGAAATCTAGCCTGACTCTTCCAAATGGCACTAGAAGTTATGAGGCATGTCCAACTTCTATCAGATAGATTGCACTGATAGCTAAAAATCACTGTTAAGATGTGAAACAAAATCAGCTTCAATTAATTTCTAGCATATACATGGCCTTAGACATCAGATCTAAAAAATATAAGAGAGTCTACTGAGTTAGTAATTTGAGCCTCTCCCACTGACTGGCTGCCAAACTCTCCCTCTAATTCCAGACATGTAGCAAAACAACACAGGTGAATTTGGTCAATATTTTCATTTTAATGTTCTCCTTTGCACAGAAACAAGAGGCCTTTGAGGTTCTCAAATTTTCCATAACCTAAAGTCATCCTAAGATATTTATGACTGCAGTCACTTTTGCACAAAGCCCACCTTTTAACAAGAAAACTGTCATTGTGATAAAGCCTATTTTAATCAGGATACTTCAGCCCACAGCATGCATAGATACAGCCCAAAGCTGGTCCTGAAATGAAAGTACACCATCTTACCATCTTACCAGAGCACTGATGCATTATTTTAGGACTAGCTTGAATGACTGCAAAAATAAGAATTAGAATCAGATCGTTGTTTTCTCATTGCTAGCTAGCTCCATGTTTGTTTTTCCTTTTTCCCTCCCTCTTTCTTCCATATGTCTGTTCGTGTGTTTGACTATTATAAGCACTTTATCAATACTGACGTTACGCCTCAAAATTCATTTCAGAGGGATGACTTTTATGGCTCCCATGATTCTTAAGCCGCCTACAGTATTTGTAACTCAGAGAATCAGAAACTAACACTCAGACAATGTTGCTTTTCATACAAAGGCACAATAGGAATGAATGTATTAACCTCTGTGGTGCATGGAATGTGTCAGCTTACACACTGGCAGCTATTTCTGTGAAACTCAGCTAACTTCCGCTGGCTGTGTTAAAATAAAATAAAAAAAAAAAAAAAATCTTCCCCAGAACTATATCCCACGCTCTAGTATGCTGGCCAAACAACTGAAATATCTGATGTCTACTTCATACTGATGTGGGCCAAACTGAGCTGGAGAATGCATTTCACACATCCCAGTTATAAATGCCGAGCCTTTCCAAGCAGGTATAAAGCTCTGCTGTTCCATGTGACTTGGCAAATAAAAATGAGCAGAGAGATGCATTTGCAATGGAGAGCTTGGGGTTTTTTATGTTTCTAGAAAAGAGTGGCAATCCAGACTTTGCAGAATTAGAGATGATTTGGATCTTGATTTCCTCTCAGTCCCAAATATTACTTGGCTTCATCCTACCAGCCAAGAATACACGGCAGGTAGCAAAATTCACACTGTGGCAATGGACATCACATTTGCTTAATTCCACTGACTTGACAAGGGTTTTGTAGCTGTTCAGGAATATCCAAAGACTTGCTATCATTAAGACCCATGGACACTAATGCCTCCAAAATTCAGAATACTGACAGTCTGAATCAGATACATCTGGCCATGAGGTCAACTCTTTAATGTAGCTGAAAAAAACTCAAACCCTTTTGTATCTTTCCACCTGTTTTCTAATTGTCTATGTTAAATTAGAATAATCACTAATTATCTGCAATACAGCAGTGCCTAAAATGCTCTGGGTACCATAAAACACAGTAGGAGGGGCCAGTTATTGCTCTGAAGAGCTTATGGCCTAAAAGGACATAATCATGTTAACCACTTTTAAGCAGTTTAAAAGTGCTTGTCAGGACAGAGCTTTTCTGCCTGACAATCTATTTCCTTTCGGTATTTTACAGCCTGCATGAGAACGATCTAATGGAAAAGTGTCCCGGTTTCAGCTGGGACAGCACTGGCTTTCTTCTTAGTAGCTGGTACAGTGCTGTGTTTTGGATTTAGGATGAGAATAATATTTGATAACACACTGATGTTTTGGCTGTTGCTAAGTAGTCCTTACTTTAAATCAAAGATTTCTCAAGTTTGTCATGCTCTGTCTGTGAGAAGCTGCACAAAACACTGGAAGGCAGCAAGGCTGGGACAGCTGACCTGAACTGGACAAAGGAATATTCCATTCCAGAGAACATCATGTTCATTTTATAAACTGGGGACAGTTGTTCAGGAGGGGTCAACCACTGCTTGGGAACAGGCCGGGCATGGTCAGAAGGTGGAGAGCAATTGTTTTCTTGGGTTTTATTCTTCTCTCTTTTTCATTACAATTGTGGCTATTACTATTATTGTATTTTACTTTGTATCAATTATGAAACTGTTCTTATCTCAACCCATGGGTTTTACCTTGCATTTCCCGATTCTCTTTGCCATCCCACTTTTGGCAAGTTAGCGAGTGGCTGTGTAGTACTGAGTTTGTCTGGGGTTAAACCGTGTCAATAAGAAAAGCAAATGTACTGCTATGAGGAAATTCAAAGTACAAACCTAGTAGTAGTTAACAACTGAGTAGTAGTAGACAACTGAGACACAAAAATGTAACAAAAACTTCCAGCAAGATAAAAGGAAAATGTGTTATCATTTGATGACTCTTTTGTTTCAGATGCAAATTTTATGTGAAGAGAACAGCCCCAAAACCCCTGTTAATTGCATTGTGTTCCAAAGGAAGAGAAAACTGGTTTTCATATTTACTTAACCTTTGCCTCCTCTGCATTGTGCTGGGACTTACCTGCAGTTGGAGTGGGCCTAAGCCCGGTGTTGCTGCGGCAGCAGCTGCCATGGTAGTTGGGATCAGCTGAACGGGGTAGGGGTCACCTAAGTAAGAGAATAATAGAGGCGTCAGCACCTTTTATCTACTCTCCACCTGCAAATTAAAGTCCTGCATTCACTCTTTCCAAAAGCCTTCTTTTGTGTGCCTTGTTGAGGCCTAATGAAAAGCTCTATTGTGCAGCCTTTTACTAACACTCTTTTCACAATTCTGGCTGAGAGAGGAATGTGAATAAAAGGCACAAGCAATTAAGGCGGAAACCTCATCCTTTTTCATGATGTATTTAGGGAAATGGAAAAAAAAAAGTGCACATTGATCAGAAGGCTGCACTTCAAAAAAAGAAAAGAAAGAAGATGGGGGTGGAGGAGAAGAAAAGGAAAACAGTACAACCTTGATAACATCACAGCATTAGAAGGGAACAAATTTACAAGCTTGTCCAAAATATGAAGTTAACTAAACTCCACTCACTGTTAGTAAACTGAGCCTCACAGAGTAGAAATGGTACTCAATTGACTACTCTGTTTTCTTTGAGGTGAAAAAAAAAAAAAATCTCTCTTTACTGGCAGGGTTTGATCCTACAACAGGAAAAAAGCACGTGAAGCTAAGGAAATCATATACAAGCCTTTGAAATCCCTGCACCAACTCCACGACTCGAGATTCAATTTTGCTTCTGAGGGAAAACTACTTCAGTTTTAGTAAGAACTGCATTATGCTTAATGAGGTAAGGGGACCCAGTAAAGGTTTTAAGAAAAATTGCAGGCATTTATAAAGGAAAATTACCTGAAATGGCAAAAATTGAGATGGAGACTGGCACGTTTTAATCATACGGAGTGCTCACTTCTGGTCCCTTCTAACATATCTGATTTGTTAAAAGAAACTTCATACTACCCCATCCACAAAACTATTAAGAAAACTAGCAAAACGAATAAGAAATGTAACACACATTATATTGTTTATCCAAGTGATAAAATGTTTTAACACTTTCCACCAAAATAAGGCTCATCAGAGCATTTCTGTATGTCCCTCTGTTCTGGTAGCAAGCCTGATTTCTGTTGCACAAAAACAGCCAGTGGGAATAAGATTACAGAAAAAGCAGAACAATCTATCACGAAAATTTACCTAAATATTCCTGTACATTTCACTAGAAAGCTAGATTGAAAGTTTTCCCCTTTATTGTGTTTTTTTTTTAATGGACTGGGTGAAAAAATAAAAGAGACAATCGAGGTAATGCAGGGTGCTCTGTACAATTATTAATAATTATTATTGAATTAAAATTTAAAATGTTATCAAGCCTTAGTTACAGGAAACAGAAAACAAAGGGAAAGAAATTTATCTAATTTTTTTTAAATGTTAGAAATAAGCTGTGTTGGTGTACACACATTCAGGAAAGTTGCTAATGTTTATTTTTCCCTTTTCTAATATAACCTTCTTTAGACTTTTCATTCAAGGATTTTGATCTCCTCCTGTTACCAATTAAATACCACAACTTCTAGTAATGGAGGACCAGCAGAAACTGGGCTGGCAAAGTATCTTAACAGATACTTAACTTAAATATCTTAACTGTGCACATTTATATTTAAGAATACCTTACGTAATGCTTTGCTGACTGAAGCCTCACAGTCCTTCAAGGCTGACCAGCCAAGCAATGCAAACTAAAATGTCCACCCAGGCATCCCCATTCCCAAGTGTTTGCACCAGCCCCAGGTCACAACACTTCTATTTATTTATTTGTCAATAGGCAACAGATTTCCTGACTCGCTTGGTTTTCCTTTTCTTCCCCAGAGAATACCACTGTTTTACATTTTCCAATTTTATTTTGCTTTCTGAGGCACCCACCTTCCTTTTCATATCATGGACTGAATCAAAAATTTTTCTGACTTGAAATTTTCTGGAGAGCTATCTTGTGACCTAAGTAGTGGGCCTTAAACATGTGAAGACACAGTGAAAAAGAAACCGTGAGTGTCAGGGTCAGTGGTGTTTAGCCGCTTCCACACCACCAGTAGCCCAAGGGCTGATCTCAGCATCATTCTAAAATTCTCTCTAAAAGAAGACATTCTGATCAAAAAACAGCCATAAAGGAAAACAAAATTTTTAAATTCTCATCTGAAAAAAACCAACACCACCACCACCACAAACAAAAAAAACCCCCACGAAAAAACAAACAAACAAAAAAAACCAAACAAAACGCCCCCCAAAAAATCCAACCAAGAATGAGGGAAAAGCTTCTCACTAGGATGCTGATTTTTACAGCCCATTAAATTTTCTAGTTCTGAATGATTTGTATTAAAACATATATACTAAAAGATCAGCTTCCATGCACTCTCCCACATTTCTCTCCACAGACATGTATAAACCTCAGTCCAGCATGCTAATTTGTAACTCCCACTATTCCCACCAATAGCCCAGTGGAAGAGCCAAGATTAAAACCCACAGACAACTCTTCAGATACTTCCGACACAGGGAAGGTTTTGGGACCCTATCCATGAGGATGCCAAGCACTCATTTATTGACATAGGACATCATATTGACAGCTGCAGGAGCAACTGCCAGCCCTCAAAATACTAACAAAGATCTCAGGTCTTATCTGATAAATACACATTTTTTGCTGTTACTCTAGAATATAGTACATCTTTCTACTATCCTTAAATTTATTCCCATATCAGAGTGAAGTTATTGACTAAGCAGTTTTAGCTAATTTTGAAATCTGAGAAATGCCTGTCTTAACTATTTCATTACATCTTCAGTAAATATCTTATTTTTAGATTTAAGAAGTAGCTACCTTTTTTCCCCCCAAGCTCTAGGAACATTGCAGGAATGTGAGACAAGACATACAGTTCTTAGAAATAGGAATTTCCGAAGCCATTCTCAAGTCTGTACCACTGAAAACACCAATAAAATCTCAAACAACCATGTTAAATTTTCATTTACAAAATTCATTACTGATCTAATGCATGCAGGCAGGAGCATCTTTCAGCTACCAAAAGAAACATTTAGTGTAGTTGTTTCATGTTCCAAAATACCTCTCTTGTTATGTGTGGACTTTTTGTATAAACAAAGCATCAGAGCGAAGTTTTATTGAGTAGGCCATATGGTAAAATCTGGAGCAGATCAAAGGCTGGGATTTTTATGGCGACAACAAGGTAAAAATTATTTCATTAGCTGATGTATTATTGCCTAAAATATAATTATTTCCCAGCTAGTTGGTGACGTCACTTTGAAGAACAGAATTATTCAAGACTGGCTACATAAAGAGAACACAGAATTTATGCACTGGTGATGCAGCAGCTAATGAAGGGAAGAGGAAAAGTCAGCCTGGGGGAGCTGATGGGGAATATTAGAGGTGTTGGTGCCCACTGTGGGCAATGCCAGTGGACCAAGGAAAAACACAAGGCTGAATCCTCAACTCTGTGCCAATACTTTATTTCTCCGTCCTTCTTCTGGTCTGTCTTCCACAAACACACCCAGAACCTCTTTCCTGATAATTTATGCACTGCAACTTCTTTCAATTTCAAATCACACCTTCATCCTTGCCCAAAATAATCTTCCAAGATCTTGCTTACCAGAGGATTTTTCATGAAGTACATTCACTTCCAAACCACTCTTTCTATGAACTCTCCTATGATCCTCCACCAAAAACACTTTTCTGCAAAAGTTAAGTTGTGGTACAGAGCCAAGTGAACATCCTGTCCCAACACACAAAATAACAGCCCTGTGTTTAGGAACTTGATTTTCAACTGACTGGGTACCAAACTCATGGGTACGAAATGATTCTGTACTTGTGGAAATACAACAATGGCCCTTTAACCATTTATATGTTTTGTGAAGTTTTATCAAAGGAGTTTTTAAAATTAAAAAACATTAAGACTTTTTTTAAAAAAGTGAAAATAAAGCATAAGAGCACCATTCACCAAAACTCTTAAGATGTTTTTTGTATTCCTTTTTCTGTCACTCATCTCATTTATTCTCTTCATGGTGTAATCCCCCCTAGTGTCTTGTCTCCTGACAGGCTGCAAGCTCTTCAGAGCAGGCACAATTGTCTTACTTGCTATATAAATCAAGTTACATGCTAATGTTAAATTATAATGTTTTGACAGGATTTTTAAGTTGAACCTGATTATATGAAACAACAGAATACTGACTTTTTTCCTGAAATTTTCTTCTCTTAAAAAAAAAAAAGGATACCAGAAGAGGAGAAGTAGGGCATTTATTTCCCACTGTTTTTTAAAAACTCATTGTTTACCTCCTACCTATCTCTCAGGGACAACAAATGAAAAAAAGGTGGAGGTCATGGAAGAAGAAGAAAAAAAGAAAACAGTGTAAAGAATATGAAGAGTATGAAACAAAACCTAACTCTTAAATGATAATTTCCAAGACCAGTATGCTAAACTAAATTCCATGAAGAATACCAAAATAACCATTTTCTTATAGTAGATTCTGTTGAATGAAAAGGAATTCTACATTCTCTTCCCCCATTTTTGACAAATTCTAGAAAAAGCCACAATAATTTTACACTCAATTTGTCACTTAAGTGTATTTACAATGAATAATCACAGCTGATGGCCAACTGACAGGAAAGACACTGTATCTCCTCTCCCCAGTCACTTATTCTCAACCTCATTTTCCTTTCATTTTCTTGGTGTGATGGTGGACGTGCAGTAAAAGTAATGGGAGACTGTGAAAGACATAAGCAGTGTTCCCTGACTTCTGTCTCTAGAGATTATGGATTTAAATTAATAAGACAAAGAGTATGTAGAAGATACCACCAGTGGCTTCCAGAAAGAAATCCAAAGTGGTTCCCTGATTTTCTCTGAAGATAGTTCTGGGCAGTACTGGCTGAGAGATGAGCCTGTTTTGTGTTTTTAGAGAAACAATTCAGTCTACAGAAGGGATGGGTTTGGAGGGATCTAAAAGCAACCTCCCAATCCCTACAAGGTGATCAACGAGACAGGCCAGGCTCCTTCTGGCAGGGTTTGCTTGGAGGACAAGAGCCAATGGACATAATGTGAATCAAGGGAGGATGAGATTTTCCCCACAAGGACAGCCAGATGTTGAAACAAGCTGTCCAAACAGGGTTATGGACTCTCTGTCATTGGAACTTTGCAGGCCCCAACTGAATAAAGCCCTGAGTAATCTGATCCTATCTCCTTGACGACCCCACTTGAAGGAAGAGGCCTTCAAGCAAGCCTTCTGAGATCCCTTCCAACCAGAATAATCCTATGATTTCAGGATACACATTTTTTAATGTATTTCTATACCTGTTGAGTAAATTACAGTTATTCAAAAACTCCAGCTTCCAAGGAAAGCCAATGTATTTCCACAAAGGTTTGTACACATTCATGAATTTAAAAAATCAGGACTTTATTTTGCTGCCCCACTATGGATAAAAGTGCAGTAATACCAGACATCTTTCATGGCCTAGAAACTGAGCTGAAACTACCAGCCTGTTTTTACAGGACCCTATTATTTTGCTTGTCTGCTTTGTTTTTATTAGAATTACTAGGAGAAGCCACACAGAGATTGGGGGCTATGGAATTCTTTCATTTAGAAACAATCTTTAGTTGTGTTGTTATATTTTGCAGCCTTGTTTCCTTCCGTTGCATTTGCAACCTTACAGAACCGACACATTCTCATGGATGCGGAGAGGGAAAGTTGTTACCAAAAATTCCTCCTTCTTGCTGTTTCTATCCACAATGCTATTACTCTTCCCTTATCCTGCGGGGAACATGAGGGTTTAGTCATATGGTCTCTCTTTTCCAAGACATAAACAGTAGCCCTGGAAGATGACTAGCATCTTTATAAAGAAGCTACAGTATGTGGTCCTCGCAACACATGGTTTCTATTTTTGTCATTCTGATAAAAGCATAGCAATGTCAATAGTTTTTTCTTGTGATTTGGTGATTGTCAATGACCTGCATGTCAGCTGACACAGTTAAATCAGAAATAAGCACTCAAGTCTCTTTAGAAGACAGAAAAATGGACACTGAGCACTAGTAAAATTGTAAGACAATCCACATGATACTCCATTAAACAATGAAACATGTGACTGACTGAAAAACAGAGACACATCAGCAAATTTCCCTGAGGAAGTTTATGGTATTTAACTCCTAAACATTAATTTTATTGTATTATGTGAAGAACCAATTAACTGAGAGCTTCATTTTTATCAGACATCAACATTATTGTTCAGAACATAGATGAACGGTAAATTCAGCATATTTCAATTTTATTAGGCTTGACTTTTTCATCTCTCATATTTTACCAATTTTAAGAGGTAATTAGATATTTCATCAATAACTTTCTGTGTATTA
This sequence comes from Corvus kubaryi, assembly GCF_017639235.1. Lineage (NCBI taxonomy): Eukaryota > Metazoa > Chordata > Aves > Passeriformes > Corvidae > Corvus > Corvus kubaryi. Next base: position 5,738,989 of record NW_024582060.1, on the reverse strand, counting down.
TTTTATTTAGAACACTTATAGCAGCAACAAGCTGATATGCAAGACATATACAATGTACCTACTGTATATTCAGATTTTTTTCCCCCTAATTGGATATGGTTGAAATAGTGATTAAAGTGCTTTCAAAAAACCTTGTGTTGATGGCATCTGACTACAAACACAATATAATTTGTTACAACAAATCATCCACAGGGGACAGGAGGAATGGGCAAAGAAAAACAATTCTTGTTTCCAAAATTTGTCATATTACCATAAAAATAACACAGGTATCAGCAAATAAAAGGCTATCTAGAAGCTTTCCTGAGAATTTGTCAATAGCCTGGAAAATGTACTTAGGATAAATCCTATTTCTGGAAATAAAGACTTGGCAACTATTGTTTCCTGAGAAAAGGAAACAAATCCTAAAAATCTCCAAATAATTCAATTTCTTGCACACCTCAGTTTAGAAAACAAGGTGGGTTGTTCTTCATCTTCTACAGAAGAAACTATATGGAATTCAACAGCTTCAATCATCCTGAAAAGCCTCAGGACTGACAGAACACACCACACTGCTTTAGGTGCAATTCCAACATTTCCCTTCCCTTTTAACATGACGATCAAACGTTTTAAGAAGTGCTGAAGTGCAGTTTCCTAAATTAATCTTACTTAGCATCACTTATTAGGGAAGACCCATCAAAATTTGGGCTACTCTGTGTATTTGAATGGAAAACTACTGGCAAACAGTGCTGCAAATGCAGAAGCACAGAAACATTCTGACCTGGTCCATTCTAATACTTAGATTTGTTGAAGAAGACCCTGAGAACACTGTTCTCATCCTACCTCCTTCTGCCTTTTTTGTATCCCAGTTCCCAGAAGCAGTACCTTGTGCTTTCCCAAATCTTTATTTCATTCCCTTTTGTATCTCTTATATAGGAGGTACAGCCATGCCTTAATATTCCACGTACAAATCCATACATATATGCATTAATAAAAGGATCACACTACCTATGACTGACGAGCAGCCTGCTCAGAGGCAGAACTATGCAGTTTTTAAAGGGCACAATACAAACTTTTTCTCTTCTATCACTTGCACCATTTTTATGCTTTCAAAGCACTTCTCAAATATTAATTAGCTGTAAATAAATTCTAATTATTTCTAAGAGTGGCCCTAGCAGATCTGTATCATCTGGTGTGAAATCTGACTTCAGTGAAGTCAACAGCAACAGCTCCTCAGACCTCAGCAGAGCTGACATTTCCCTTGCCATTGCTAAAATCCTGGGAGTTGTGTCTATTATCTGGTAAGTACCATGAGTAGAGCCGAACTAGCAACAGCAGGAGTAACAAGTGATAAGGTTATGGAAGGAGAACAAAGGAAGGGTTAAATGACCTGAGCCAATCTGTGGAGCCGAAATGTGGGAGAAGCTTTGGGAAATGCAGTAATCGGACTTCGTTTGATTTTGGCATCAGCTGAAATGGAAGGTGCTTGCCTGCTGCTAAAACCAGTTTAATTAGTTGAGATACGGGGGTCAACTCCTAAAATTTGCTCATGCTGCCAGTCACTAACTTAGTTAACAACTCACTTTGAAACATCAGCCCTTCATAAAAAGATTTGCATTATATATCTACCTAAAAATCACATATTATGTGTATAATAAAATACATATAAAAAGGTTCACATGAAAAATCAAAACATTTCAATTTCAAATAGCACACATTGCATGAATAAGTAAGTATAGGGCAAATAAGTAGGTAATCGGTACTTTCCTTGCTAACTGGGGACAATATAGCCCATCACATACTGTCAACTTATTTTTCTCATATGAAAAAATACTTTGGTTGTAAATAATAATATTAAATATTTTATACATGCAATTATATCTAGGTATGGAGGTTAAAAATTAACTGGAACCACAGAATATGAATCTTTTTATCAAATAGAAATGTAATCCTAATAGAAGTTCCTCCCTTCATCTCTGCCAACTTTACCACCACACAATATGCCATAAAGAAAAAAGGGGAAGTGTCAACTTGTGTAAATTGTCCCTTATGTAATGCAAACCATCTGTTTAAAAAAACAAAACAAAATGAAAAACCAAGCCACTCCCAAGCATGATCTGCTATGGAGAAAAAGAAAGAAAAGGAAATGTAGTACATCAAATTGGAAGCCAAAGACCATGACCTGCCATGTAACCATGGAGAAAATATTTACCCCTCTCCTCCCTTTATTTACCCAATTTTAAAAAAGATTTGGAAAAGCATAATTGAATCATTTGCTCTGCTCATAACAGAGACTGATAGTGCTGTATTTTTTTGAGCATTTCATCTCTCTGGAATGTTTTCAATCAGGTTGGAACCAAGCAGAGGAAAACTCTTTGTTTTCAGTAACATATCACACAACGATGCCACCACTGGGTTAGAAGGTTCATGAGTCCTCAGTCACTGGAACCTGGCAAAGGATGGGGGATGAAGTATCAGTACATTTCTGCCCTGTTCTTCTAGTCTACCTTAGGTATCTGCCACGAAAGGAGTCTAAATGGACCACTGCTATTAACTGCTACAATTTATTTTTGCATTATCTTCAGTCTGAATGCTCAGAAAACAAAGTATGTGTAGAGAAAACAGTGATCCTCCTTTCCAGCCCGTCTGGTAAGTCATGAGTCTTTTGGGAAGCACTGCCTGAGGAACCCTGCCACATACATACTCTGAAGCCACTGGGAGACTTACATTTGACCCTCTCTTGGGAGGTACAGGTGAATCAGAAAGCACTGCATAAGTTAATTTGGTTTTATTATTTAAGCTGAATAAAAATAAAACAGCAGTATAACTATTCATCATTTCTTCTCTTTTGCTGACCCTGAGGCTTGATCACACATTCTCTTCCGGCTGTGCTGGCTGAAGAGGCCACCACCTCCAACCACAGCCCCCTTCCAAAGGTTACGACTGTGAGCAGACTGCTTCTTTAATCCCTTCCAAACGTGTTTCCATGAAAAGGACCATCTCATTTTAAGCAATTTTAACTGAGAGTCACTGTGGTCCCAGCCTGGACAGAATCAAGTTTGAGAATGCTTAACCAAGAAGCTTGGCCCATATGTCTCCTTTTGGAGATCTGACTTCTCACAGGGGCAGGGTGCAGAATAGCATAAATGTCCCTTTAAACACATCTCCAACAGATATTCAGAATCAAAGAACTCTACATCACTAGCTAGTTCTGGCAACACTGGTTGTTGCAATAATCCTCTCTTCCTTCTCCCCCAAATTTTTAAATCTCCCTTTTTTTGAGAAACAGTATGTGAAAACTTTAACAGTTTTTTGTTATTTCTGACTGAAACGGAATTGTTGCATGGAGTTTTTTATCATTCCTTTGTGCAGGTTGTTTATGCTATTAAATAATAGAATAATCACTAGAGAATTTCTATCAATCAGCCACAGAAAAAAATTCTGAAAAATGTAATCAGTCCAGAAAGAAGGGTAGGTTTTCCAAAAGGACTGGGGAGATGTAGAAGTGAGATTCCATTTTCATCAGGCACATAAACTAATTTTAAAACATAGAATGGCAGTCATGTAGAGACGATGCTAGTGGGGTCTTCAGAAGTTCCTAGGAAGGCTTTGCTCCCAAAAGCAAACTCAGTGAAAATCAGGCATTTAACACATTCAGAAGCTGAGCAAATTAATCTGCTGTATATTCTCTGTTGCAGTACAATGCTGGTACCCACTTCAGCTCAGTTCAAGACAGCACAGGTGACTGCACTAAAGTTTACAGTACAAGAATTTGCTAAATACCCCTAAGACTTAGATCCTAGTGCCTTTGTCACTCTTCAGATGAAGGTTTAGTCTCCTAAATCACTCAAGCACTTAAAATTTTACCCAAAGCTCTCTGGTTTACAGTCAAGTAAGACTTGTGGACTGATACACAGTAGGACAAGCAAAAAAGTGGGAGAAATATGTTTTAATGATCTGTCAAAAACATTACTTGATGTGAACATGTTATGGTTTAAATGCAGCTAGGTGTAAGGCAGCTAGGTGAAGCTTTCTAGATGTAGCTAAATGTGTATGCAAGTTTTTGTTTACACTAGACGGTGAGTAAAAGGAAGAAACCCTTTGGGCTACTTATCACTTCTCCTCAGCTTCTCAGTCAAATTCAGCCAAACATGCCAGGCAATCACCAAACACAGAGCTGTCTTTTTCCACTGGCTTCTGCTCAGTCCTAGATCTTGGCATACTGTTAATTCTAAGCCTTACTGCCAGCAGCAGCAGAAACTTTGCTCTTTTTGCCTTTTAATTTTCAAGGTTACACAAACACATAATGTCATATCTACTTCACAGATGTGAGGAACTATAGAACTATCATGGAGTTAGTGTGCATGTAGTACTGTCTTGGGGTGACAAAGAAGGGAAAAAACGACCTCAACTCCTTCTTTCCAAACTGGACTTCATTAACATGGAACTAATATAATCTGCCAGATATGTCTAACAGTGTGCTTTCCTGACCTTTTCCAGACCTACAGTTATGGTAGCATTCATAATCAGTGTGGCTTACAGTTACACATTCTGTAATGTGAATCACTACTTCTCCCAGTCAAGAGAGACCAAGTGTGAAATCACTGGAAGAACTGAATGAGACTATGTTTTGGCATCGCAGCTGTTGAGGGATGTGAAGTGTTTGGAACAGTACTTTTCAATAGTGGTCCCAGCCTATAAAATACCAGGAAAAAGTGTTAGCGGCCAAAGGAACTCAAGTTAGTGCTCAGGTACTGTGTCTATGATGTTCCGAAGCTGAAAGAAATCTGAAATTGTGGGCTAAGCCAGCTTAACTAAAGAAATCTTTTTACGTTCTAAGTTTACAAAAATGCAGCAGTGGCAAGTGCTGAGTAACTCAAACCAACTGATGAATTAATGAGTTAGTCAATGATACAGATGGATACAGAGACATGGACATAACAAACACCCATACTGGAGATAGAGAAGGATAGAACAAGCAAGTCCTGGATAACTCAATAGAAAACTGATGGCAGAGGAGTTATACAAGCAGAAGTGCATGAAAACAAGTCTATGAAATTCATGCTCTAGCTAAGTTTATTCATGGAAATAAAGTTCCTTCATTATTTCTTAACTTGTATATATTCTAATCCTGTTGACAGGAACATGAAATCCTATAGAAGGCTTAAATAAAATTTCAAAAGAAAAATCTGGGAAATGTAGGGAACAATACAAATCTTTCAAAGATTAAAAAAGTAGGTGCTATATTTTTTAGTGTTAGGCTCTCACAAATATCCTCAGAGTTCGTGTTAGTCCATCAAACTGAAAGGCATATGCTATCTTTGATCTCTGTGCAGAACCTCCGTTGAGATTAATGTGAGTTCTGTGTGAAGGAAGAGACTAGAATAGGCCCTCAGTTCACAAATAGCAAGCAGTCTGCTTCAGGAAAAAACATGTTTTCTTACAACAATGTTGAAATTTATTGGGAAGTTTCAAGTAGCTTCTCTTCAGATGCAAGTTTGTGGTCATGAGCATGTTCACTTGTCAGAAAGACTTGTCAGAGAGAAGGCGCACCTTCTACCTCTAGTGTGAGATGTTTGGCTGTTACGTTGAAACACATTCTTCATCCCTGACAACTTTTTCTCATACTGTAACAACTAATCCTCTGTTTTACACTCAACTCAGCAAGTTAATGGCTTTGTCCTTTGGTGAGGTGTTACATACAGATTGGCATGAATTTGTGCCCTATACCTACTTCCAGCTAAAAAAATCTACAGGACTTACTGCATCCCGCCTTGTAGCTGAAACCAGGAGGAAGAAGGAATCCTTGCTGCGCAGCTGCTGCTAGGGTTCGTTGGTCTGGAGGGAATACGGGAATCATTAATGGAGGCAGCTGACCCTGGACCTGCTGAACAGGAGAGGGAAAATCAAACACAGAACTTTTCGGGGGGACAATGTCTGGTAACATGCTTTCTTTCACTTCTGATCTGAGAGGTCTGGTTTGAATACACCTCTTATATTGGGGTGTTTCAGTAGCATCAGCTGTTCAGCTTCACCTTCATTGCCAAACACTTCATATGAATTACATTAATCCAAAATAAACTGAAATATTCCACGAAGGCATATCTATATCCCACTTAAATTACTCCCCCCACAATTCATGATGACTCACTTATCTCTGACTGTAGGGTGGTACTTTCTTCTCTTCTATTGAACTGTGTAGCAGTATCTGTCTCAGACAGCAGCTTTCACCCTGACTGAGCCCAAACACAGACACCCCCTCAGAAGGAAAAGTAAGCGCACAAGCAGCACACAGCACAAGCCAGTACTATTTTTCTGCTTCTACACATGCACTTATTTGTACATGTGAAAAGAAAAAGTCTCTGGGATGTTCAGAAAGAAGGCTAAGACACTTTATTGACAAATAAAACATAGCTATGTCTGAAGTATTAGGCATTCAACTTTGCACAGCAACTGTACACAACCATGCAAGTCAGGAAGTGGAAAATATTATATTGTAACTGGATACTGCAGGGGACTTAAGACATGAAGAAATTAGTCATCAAAGCTGGAAGTGGGCCACGGCACAGTGTCTACTGCTGTTTCTTTTACCCAGTTCTGTTAATAGTTTTTAAATGCTAGAAATGGAAATTGTCTCTGTATTTCACACAGGTGAGAAACACAAAGTTTGCTGGATTAAAATGCTAAATGACTAGTCTTAATTTAAAACCCCCACTGTTTTGACCAGATCAGTCAGTAAAGAAAGACTGGCTCAGTTTTTAAGAGAGCTCATCTAGATTTTTAATGGCACTGTAAAGCTGAGGCATCGGATGTAGATATGTTTTTGAAAACTACATTTTAGTTTGTGGTCGGTAGCCTTAGGTAACTCAGAAAATTAGGGTGTCAACAGACAACCTTCTATGATGAGGGGTGCAAGAAGGTGTTACTCCCTTCATTACTGCCTGGACAGTAGAACTGGCAAAAGAGAACCTGCACCAGTCCTTGGCTGCCACTGTTCAAACTGCACCATTTGCACTTAATTTTCTTTTCATTTAATCTCCTGAAAATCCAGGATGTGTCTTGGTTTACCCAACACCATTACCAGGCATAATAGTGATACAAAATTTGGGATTACCATCCCTTTTAATTTATGCCGGGACCTGTCAACAACCCTGTGTGTGCTGACTGCGTCTTTATAGTCTGAAACAATTTTCAAGGATGGAGTTCAAGAGAACTGTTGACAGAAATTCTTGCAGTGGGAGACGAAGATTGGGACTGAAGATAGAGTAGATGTAGCTCCACTCACTGAACTAGCTTGATCCATTTTTTGTTACTTCAATATTTTCCTTTCTATTCTGATCCTGTTAATTAGAAGGCATACATATTTTCAACTGAGAAAAAAAATACATAAAATGTGATTTGTTCTCTATTCCTACTCAATTATCCTAGAGCTGTCCAATACCTGCCTTTTCTTCATGAGTTTATTTTTTATTTGCTTTGTTTGAGGTTTTGTGATTTGCTTTTTTTTTTTTTTTTAAGACAAAGACAAAGTAACTGAATTCTTTTAGAACAAAAATGAACAGCCATGTGGAATTTTTGCATAGTACTCTTCTTCGGCAAAAAGCCACATAACTTTTTTTTTAAATGGTTTCCAAGGATGAAAGTGACTTTGCCAAGCGAAGAAGCTTCAAAACAGGACTCAAAAACACTAATAGAAAGACAGATGGTTCTACTAAGTGCTTTGCTGCCAAAAAAAATGTTAAAAAAAAGTGAAAAAAATGGAGTGATGTTATTGAAGCTGACTGCAAAGTTCTCTGATGACTGCAAATACTCTTGTCCCACTGCAAGTGTTAACTCTGCCTCCAGGGCTAATATAACTAAAGCACCACACACACACAAATTGTCATTGCCAAGCCCACAATGTAGCACAAGTCTGCACTTGATTCCAAGTGACTGCCAAACACATGAGCAAAACACCACACTGAAAAATTCCCATTTAGGAAAACATTTACCAGGAAAATGCCCTTTCTTCCTAAATCTGACCGCTGCATTTCATTTTTTTTCAAATTGCTGCTCCTCTTTAACTCACCAAGGGGCCTTATAGCCCTTAATTTCAAATGACACAACCCCGGCTGCATTAAGGAGGTAAAAAGTATAGAGTGATGAGGATGGTTTGCATGGATATAGAAATAACGCAGTCAAAACAGTGTGGTTTTCATTCCAGGATGGAATGTATGTAGCAGCACTCAGCTACACTTCATTTTCTCCTAAACACAAATAAATGCAAACATTAGTTTATTTTAATCCGATTACCTGACACAATATCATACAAATTATGGACTCTTCATTTTTATGGCTCATTTAACTACTACATCTTAACTCTTTTTATGTTTATTATTATTATTAACTGGAATTGCTAGGATACAACTGTTTCAAGTGGCATAGAATACAGGCCCTCCTTCTGAGTTTTACATCAAAGGTGTTTTCCTTTTTTTTTTTCTTTCCAAGGTATTACTACATCAGTTAAATCTCTCAAATGCTTTTTTTAGAGCTTACCTACCTTCCAATGTTTTCTGGATTGCAACTTCTTGATACCACATTTCTAATTTGAATATAATGGATTGAAAATCAGAGCTATTTTCCAGGTCCTTCAATTTGTTCTGCTAATGGCCATATGCCCACAAAAAGAAATACCTCTTCAACAACCTAATAATTCATACAGCTGTCAAGATTCTCCACTGGCCAGGCTCTCTATGTGATTACCTCTTCTCACTTGTGATATCCTAAAAGAGAAAACTGTATTTTAAATCCTCACAAAAGTTCCAATTTAGTGATTTAGTGAGCTATAGTTTCACCTTGTAACTTCTTACATACTTTATGATGTTAGTCTGGATGATACAGATACAATCTTCCAAGGCCCTGTTTTTTCATACTGTTGCCACTGTGTCAACCAATCACACAGTTCCCTGATTTTTCTTTTAATTTGAATGCTACATTAACTAGACTATTCTTGTTGTGCATGAAGATCTGCAGGGGTATGGTATGCACAGAAAAGGCACATAAAGCACATAACAAAGAAAGGGACCAAATGTCATGAGAGCCAAAATATTCTATAGCATCAATTCTCTAGTCAAGGAATTCAAACTTTCAAATCTCTGACAAAGTTATTTGGAACAAGAGGCAAGCCCATGTTACAGTGAAAGAAGCACTACTTGCCATTTAGCTTATGAGAAATAACACCCCTTAAGGAAATAACACCCCTTAAAGTCAAGGTTCTTTCATCCATAATGAGGACAGTAAATCATCTTCTGTAATGGCAATGTATTTTAGGACCATGAGAAACTCCAACCAAATGTAACCTAGAGCCAAAACCAAACCCAGGTGTGTTGGTTTTGCTTGTCCTGGTTTTTGGTAGCAGGGGGCCACAGAGGTGGCTTCTGTGAGAAGCTGCTGGAAGCTTCCACCATGTCTGGCAGAGCCAAATCCTGATGGCTCTGAAGATGGACATGCTGCTGGCCAGGGATGGGCCAGTTAGAGATCGTGGTAACACCTCTGGGATAAGATATTTAAGAAGAAAATCAAAACAAAGTGGGCACAGTTTTTACTAGCCAGAGAAGAGGAGGAGGTGAGAACATGTGAGGGAAACAACATGGGGACACCAAGGTCAGTGAAGAAGGAGGGGGAGGAGGTGCTCCAGGCGCCGGAGCTGAGATGCCTCTGCAGGCCGTGGTGATGACCATGGTGAAGCAGCTGTGCCCCTGCAGCCCATGGGGATCCACGGGGGATGCAGAGATCCACTTGCAGCCCGTGGGGGAGGTGCCCATGCCAGAGCTGGTGGATGCCTGGAGGAGGCTGTGATCCAGTGGGAGACCCGGTGGAGAGAGGGGGCCCTGCTCCTCCTTGGAGGACTGCACCCTGTGGAAGAGTAGCCCATGCCCCAGCAGTTTTGGGAGGACTGTGTGCCTGTGGGAGGGACTCACATTGCAGCAGTTTTGGAGGACTGCTGCTTGTGAGATTGGAACCATGCTGGAGAAGTTCACGGAGAACTGTCTCCTGTGGGAAGGGACCCCATGGTGCAGCAGGGGAAGGACTCCTCTCCCTGAGCAGCGGAAGAAAACCTTGGGTGATGAACTGACCAAAACGCCCATGCCCTGTCTCCCTGTGCTCTCAGTGGGACGGAGGGAGGGGTTGGGGGAAAAAAAGGTATTTTGAGGGGCTTATTTTACTTCTCATTATCCTCCTCTGACTTTGTTAGTAATAAATTCACTTTGTACTTCTAAGTTGAGCCTGTTTTGCCCTCGGAGTCTTCTCTCCAAGCCCTTAACTCATGAACCCTTCATTTAATTTTTTTTCTCTCCTCTGCCCAGGTGCAGCAGGGAAGGGTGAGTGAGTGGCTACGGTGGGTGCATGGTGTTTGGCCAGTGTCAAACCATGACACCAGGAAACCGTCACAGTTGCCACTGAAAATCCAAAAAAGAGACCACACCTAAAGAACTTAATGCAAAAACCAATATGAGCACATGACAAGCAACTAATAGTAAACTACTGTTCAAGTGGGAAGCTGAGCCACCCAGAGTTGCCTGCAGAGATTTTTGATTTTGAAAAGTGCCTCAATGTATCTTTATTTGTTTCAGTGCCTTTGAAAAATCTGCCCCTAAATGGCTTACCATATCAAAGGGAATTTGTTGTCAAACTTGGAACCAATTCAAGCTGCTGAAGCCGGGGCCAGCATCTTCACAAATCTGTGCATGTCCTTTATGACTTGACCATAACAAATCCAACCACACAAAGACATTGCATTCAACATAGTCACAGTTAATATTTCCAGGATTCTCAGCTTCATTATAATTGTAGTATTTCCACCTAAATTGTGCTCTCCTACCTACTTTTAGGAACATACTATGGTTACCACACCTACCTAAGCACCAAGCAGTATGTTTTTAACAGTTACCCCTACTGTTTGTTACTAGCTCCTGCTGCGACTTACACAAATTTAGATTGCAAACACTTCACACCTACAGTTCTATTTTCTGTTAAAAGTTATGTGTGCTTTGGGTCACTAAGTGAATAGATACACAGGGAAAATAGTTTAAAGAAACATAAGGATTGCAAAGTTAGACATTTGTGGCTTAGGAAATGCCAGAATCAGGGAAGCATGCATGACATTATTTTGGTCCTTTATGCCCCTGCATCCAGACAGAATCTTTAAAGTTCAGTTTCCCTTCGAACACGACTCTTGCTTAATCTAGAAGGCTTATACCATTTCTCAAGTAACATAAATCCATACTTTCGGCAAATCTAAGCCTCTAAAATAGCAGTTGCCATTAGTTGTATCTATTTTCTCTTCATACACTTCCACCAATTTCACTTCTGCAGTTGCTCATTACATGTTTATTAGCATCAACTTTTATGTAAGTTTTCCTCTCTCCAAGGTAAATATCTCAAAGCATTTCCCAGCATCCATATATACAACATTTTCCACTGAGGGGCAAATACTGCTCATGCACCCACCTCTAGCTCTTCAGAAGCAATTCTATTCATTTTGGTGAGACTGGTGATGGATAACGAATTACTCAGTGCGGGGAAGAATAGCTGCTAAAAACAACACTCTCTTCTCTACAACCTGACAAACCTCTGAACAGTACTTGACTCTTGAACTTTTCAGAAGATGCCCTTCAGAAGCTGCATGAGCATCTTTGCTGAAATGGACTCTTATGTGGCTTCTTCATGCAGAAGTGTGGCTAATTTTTATTTTCATTGGAGTTATTCTCAGCTGCCTCAAATAAGTTCAGATTTTACATTCCTAGAACAGTGGACGCACATGAATGATTTGATTAACTTCAAACTGTTGTATGAATATCTTCTTGCTTGTGACTTGTAAGCATCTCTTCTACCTTATAGGAAAGAATGCAATGCACATTTCACATGCTGCAACATAAATCTGTCCTTCAAAAATGACATGTTTAATTGCATTGGTCCCCCTTCCTCCAGAAACACTTGGCTCTCAGTGACACACACTCTGCTGAAGGACTAGATTCTTTAATTAGCACGTGTTGGCCCTCTTTCTCTCTACCTCACCCCCCTCCCCATGTCTATCTTAAGGGAAATAAAAATATATGTCCTCATATAACTACAATCTGCTATTTTCCCTTTCAGTGATGTTTAAAATAAGAAAAGAAAATGTTTTTCTCTTTCTCTTCTCTGTATCAGTTCCCTAAATTGACATAAGCATGTCCTGAACCTATACAGCAGGAAGCCCTGCCTATCCAGGTTATGGAATGATCCCTCTTCCTACTGAGTTTGAGGTGCCTTTTTATGGGGTGCTTACTGAATGTTCAGGATGCAAAGCAGAAGGTGGATGGCATGAAGTAGAGAGGCATTTTTTCTTCCTAATCACCACCTGTAAACTCTTCTGCAGTGGATGATTTGGGCTCTAAATATTATTCTTCCCTTTGCTGTGTATGAAGCTTACACAATTCATACCAGTACTTACCAAAATATACCCTGTCCAAACATCTCAGTTCACTCAGCAGTTCTCACTGTTCTCAAAACTGTTTGCAAACAGTGATACTGCTGGCAGAAAACATGCTTTCATAGTGGTGATCTTTTAAGGAGAATAAACGAGGGTATTTAGGGAGACACCTCCATCACCCACCACACACACCTAACACATCCTCCCCATTACAACTCCACTAGCATAGGACAGTTTTATTTGGAGTGATGGTGTGGAAAAAATGATTAGTTTGATAGAATATGGAGACAATCCCTAACAGGTAATAGTATGTATGCAACGTAGCTCATTGAAAACACAAGGAACAAACTTTCAGGAAAACTGAAATGCATTTCAGGGAAATACATAAGCATTTTTTATTTTAAAAAAGCAAGGCTTTTCAGGCTGGAAACTTTCCACCTTTGCTCAGTCCTGCAAGAGAACCCCGGTTCACTACCAGCATTCCTCTCAAATTCATCTCATCATTAAGTCTGTAAATGAACACACATTTAGCCTTTTAAACTAAAGTGCAGCAAAGTGCCTTAAACAGCCAAATAATACAGACAGTAGCTGTTTGCATAATGAACAGCTTGTTGATAACTTCCTTCCGAGGCCTTCCTCCTCCAGTTCATTCCACAGAACAAAACGCAATGTTGAGAGACAAACCTCCAGCAGCACTTTGCAGGACAGAAGCCAAAAGGACCTTTCACATTAAGGAACAACCCTTGGACACTTCCAAAGGAAAAAGGCAGTGTTACTTGTTCATTTCTGTAACTAAAATAAAGAGCTTCAAAACATTTTTTTTTAATATTTGATTTAGTATAGAAAAAACATAGAGAGGAGGAAAACCAGTAAGATGACTTTTTTGCATTTGGGATGAGGTTTAACAAGTATTCATGCTTGTGCAATGTAGCATGTAAGTTACCTACAGGGCAATTTGCCACAAAGGTATTGGAACCAACAGCCTAACCGAAGAGAACACCTGAAATAAAAAGAACATACACTGTAACTCATTTCAATAGGCAGCTGTTTTAAGACAAAAGCCTAAGAGTTCACACAGGAAGGGCTGCTCCAGACCATACAACACCCCAGTGAGTGGGGCTCTCTGGAAAAATCAGGACTTTCAGAGCAAGCAACTGTAATTCAGGTAACAGCTACACTGGAAGACTCAAGTGCACTCTCAAAAGAACCCTTTCTAATCCAAGCTCAAGAGAAACACTAAAAATAATTTCCTCTTTCATTTTTATAGGAGAAAAAGATTCATTGTTTGGTTGATTGAGCTACTTGTTTCATGAAGAGCTTGAAGTTAGCAAATGGGCTTTTGAGGTAAGATGACCACAGTTTTGGCCAAACTGACTTACTTCACCTTACTTAATATTCACACAAACACTGTGTTTCTCATGGCATAGCTTCCAAGCACCCGAGCACCTTGTTCCAATGTTAGTACCCTTCCTAGAAGAATAAACCAGGACTGTAAGGGAAATCTGCTACAAACTTTTGGCTGTCAAAACTGCTGATTTATATGCTGTATTGTCCTCTATTTGCATTTTTGTTGGCTACCAGCAACTTACTCCTAAGTACAACTGTTATATAGCAAGAGTTAATCTGCAAAGTCACTTCCTTCAAAGTGGAAAATCTCTGAACTTCCATTAATGCCTGATGCTACCTTGCAGTGTATGACAGAGCACAGAGTTTCCATATGCCTGGCTAATGCTTTTCCCAATGAGGTCTGGACTAGTGCTGATCGCTCCAGCAGTAATCTATCCAGTGAAACATTTGTCAGGGAAAAGAAAACAGGTGTGAGGTTTCCTGATGCGACTTAAAAGACAGCATGCAAGATAATTCCTTGAGCAGCACGTGTACTCTTTTCTACAGTTAGCTGATCTATGATAGATGGGTTCAGTTATTCAAAATATAATGAACTATGGGTTTATTTGTACATGCCAGAAAGAATCAGGGATAAAAAGCAATAAACTTCCCTTGTCACTGTTCATAGCAGCCTTTCAGAAGTCATCTCTATACTTGTTCCTTCTGATTTTCTACACTCTGTTTAAAAGGACTGAAGTGGCTGAGTTTTGCTGTGTGTATGTTAACCCAGCTCTCTTTCTTTTCAGAGTCACTTCTTTGGTGACCCAGTGCTCTCATTTTAACAGATCCAAAGTTTCTGTGCAACAGCATCATGGCTTGCTGTCAAAAGAGCTCCAGAAAGTAGGTCTGGTAGGAAGCACTGCTGCAGAGGAAGCAGGGAGAAGCAAACAGGGCAGTTTTGCTAACAGGAGATGTTTCTATTTGAGGATGTCTGAGTGGTCAAGAGAGGTGTGCAGAATCAAGGAGACTTTTCCTGTAGGAGCACAGGTTTTTTCAAGGTTGACGCTGCAAATCTTAAAATGATAAATCAATAGCTAGTCTATAAAAACAAGTAGGAATGGCTCAGAACTGGCATGGGATTTAGAGAGGGGGAGAAGAGGAAGAGGAATCATCCAAAAATTACTTTTCAAGAACTTCCATGAATGTTGGAAGTCAACAGATTCAGTTGCAAATAAGGAAATTAATAAGTAAATGAATAGGAAATAAACTCTAGTGTTACATGCCATCACAGGCAGGAAGCCTGGCTATTTTCTGACAGATAAGCTTTGTGACCTAGGAGAAATGCTCCACTTTGCTATCTTTTCAGCGCTTCTGAGGAGCTTTAGGTTCATCCTGACACCAAAGTATTGTTGTAAATGTTTTCGTGCAAAGGATGCAAACAGGACCATAGAATACTCAGCTATAAAACTGCCCAAAAAGGTTTTCAGGTTGAGAATGCAGCTTAGGTAATTTATTCTAAGTAATTTTCTAAAATAATTTCTAAATTGTTTCTAAATATTTTCTAAATTTATTCTAACCATGGTTCTTACTCCTGTGTAGACTGAAGTAATGCAGCTTTTGTGGAGTGAGCCTATTCACAAAACATTTCTTCAGTGCATTTTCCTGAAAAGATCAAGAAATGGATGGCAAGAGAAAGGCTGACACCATTACACTTAATAAAGTGGTATTTTTTGTCATTTGAAGTTATTCTGAAGCATCTGTCATAAGGCCAGCTGCTAAACGTCCCCCTTTACCCCTTTGTTGATTTTTCCATAATATATTCAAACACCAGTAACTAATCATTTTGATGTATAAATTGCAGTGGTATTTTTCCTGTTCCAAAACCCCAAATTCTTAAACTGAAGCAGGGAGAACAGTTCAAATTAGGAAACCATTGCACTCAAGATGGTGTAGAGATGATGGCCAGTTCCATGATCTCATTTTTGACACAATGTTAAGGGTATTCTTTCAAACAAACCCCTAAGGTTTCAAGATATATTTTTCACTCAGTATCTCTTTGACAAATAGAATATCATTAATTAAAAAAAAATGCAGCACCTTCAGTGTGTAGGTGACGGGGAAGAAATAGGGGTTATTTAATATCATGCAGTGGGCAGAAATTCAAAACCCATTTGGCTGCAATGCTATAAACAAACAAGAAAGTCTTATCAAAGTCATCCAGTTAAAATCATACCATCTAGAAAAAAAGAGAAAAAATAGACTTAAGGGACTAAAAAAAAAAAAAAAAAAGTCATTACCTCCTCTTGTTTTAAATTGAAAGATTGAGACATAGTTAATAAAACTGTATACAATCTAATGCACTAAAGGGAAAAAAACATCCTTCATGGTTTGATCAGTGTAGGCTCTTGCAGAACTGGCTCTGCTCATATAATCTTAGACTAAAATCCACTGACGAAACACTTTGAATGACCCTTCTTTTCTCCCCAACTTTATTATTATTAAATCAGATACATGTTTCAGTGTAAGTGTGGTCTCCAGTGACATCAGTTTCAGAGCACAAGTAGTTACAACAGCTCGTCATTCTTTTCTGAAGACAATATATTATTATTATTATCATTATCACTATTACTATTGTATATTGAGTTTTATTGCTTTCTATAAGATCTTAAAAACCCTTGCATGATGAACAAATGGCCAGGAAAACTCTGACCACATGTTATTAGAAATCCTCGCAGCAAACACAGCTTTAGTATTGGATAGCCTCTAATTACTGCCCAGGGAAATGCATAATAAAGACCTCTTTTCAATCTCTCAGCTGTTCAGACTTGTTTCTGACTGTCCCTTCTGCCAGTGGAATTGTTCCTCTAGGAGAGTTCAGGTTTACCATCAAAAGTTTGATTTCAAAAGCAAAATGGATTCAAGTTGCAGAAGAAATACTATTCAAACAGATACATCACCACTCTTCCATTCATGTCCTGATGCTTTTTGTACCCTTGTTACCAAAATCCTCATAAAAAAAATGTTCTTTGCAAGTTTTGTTTGGGAACATTTTTTGAATAGGACTGAAGACAGTCTCTAATTTTGTGCCTACAATTTAGTGACAGCAATACAGTAAAAGCACAATTAACTGTAGATAGAGTGATAAAGTTTAGACATCTCATCATCTGATTTCTGTGTACAGTCAGGTAAGCAGCTAGCCAAATTCTTCAGCTTTTTACTCCACTGAATTGTAGGTACAAATATTTTGATTGCCCAAAACATTTTATCTTTTTTCCTTTGCTGTCACCTTCAGTTCTTGCTTGTCTTCCTCCACCTCTTTTATTATTAAAAATATGAGGAAAACCACGAAAAGGAAAAAGAAGAAAAAAAAGAAGACTATATGCAATTGTTTTTTTGGCACTTGCAGATAGAGACCATGCAATGGAGAAGAAAATTGTCTACCTCATAAGGGCACCTATCATCATAAATCAGTTTTTAATCTTCCTGGTGGATTACAGCAATCAGATAAACATTTGCTGCCTGCCTCCCCTTGATATTGCTGCTTGAATGGCCTTGACCCAAGATGTGGTTGGGTGTGGCAGCCCTACCTGCCTTACAATCCCAGACAATTCCTGATGGGTGTGCAGAAGGGGCAAACAGAACAGCATTCACAGAGCACAACATATGCATAACGTATGAAAAGCAGGATCTCACTAGAGGGGGAAAAGTACAACATAATGAAAATGAATAATCTTTGGGTATTTTCTTCCTAGTCTGAAGTAGTTCTTGAATGTGCAATTTTTTTTTCTGGCTTGACTGCCTTTAAATATATACATACCATACTCCTAGACGAATTTTTAAGCCACTATAGGTATTAGAGGACATTTACATGTGATTTGCATTTTTTTTCCTCTCCCTGTGGTTTTGGTAAGTCTTCCAAACCTAATGACTGTTCTTTTGGCCAGCAACATAAATGCTGTAATCACACAATTATTGTGCTGGGAACAGTTTAATTCAGCATTTTGTTCTCAACCACAGAACAATTACTCAACAATTTTGGTTAACCATACTAGCTCACTGCCTGGAGAGGAAGCAGAATATTCACAAAATCTATTGTCTTACATAAAGGCAGTGAGCAGATTCTTATCTATTATAACTTTCCAGCATCTCTTTGAGGTATTTCCACATACTCCCCATTAATGAAAATAAATTATTAGCAGCACACTATATTAGCATATTCATCTCTACCTGTTGAGTGCTTTTAATTGTGCATTTGCATACTAAAGGGAAAGATAGATGGGATGTGTCTAGGAGAGAAGCATGTAAGGGAACACCGTAAAAAGCTCCGAAATTACTACAGTGATATTATCCATCTCTTCTAAGCATAAACCTTGGGCATTCAGGCTTAATTTTAAAGTTCTGCTCTTATGGCATTGATTTCTCTTTAGTAATAAAAGGAATTTCCGGATCAATTGATTTATTCCTAGTACTGTTTCTATGGAAAGATTGACACCTAACAGGCTTTGTGTGGTAGACCTGACTCACAATAAAGTGAACAGAAGTTCTGAGACCTCAGCAAGAATGTATTTAAGTTAGTTAGCCAAGTTATCAGGATCCTTACAAATTTTCTGCTCCAAATTTCAGTTCTGGAAGCATTTTACCCAAGCAAATATAAATATTTTAGTAATTTCATTTCCACTTTTGTTTTTTGTTTTGTCTTGCCAGTCACTGGGAGTATTTTCATTCAGAGCTGTGAATCTGAAAAGTACAACTCTGGCAATGCTGCTGAACAAGTAAAATTAAACTAATTTGACAAAACTGACTCAATAAACTTGATAGTTATATAAGAAAGGAAACCAGCAGTAAACATGATGAAAACATCAAGCAGTATTTAATTTTTTAAAATGCCTTTAGCTTTTAAGAAGTGTTTAGCTCAGAAAAGGGACTTTCTAACAATTATTATTTTTAAGGGCAAAATTTGACCTGTAGGAACTTTATGTTGAGTCCTTGCTCTGCTGAAGTCAATACAAATTGACCCCAATGGCACTCAGCAGAAACAATTAAAAAAATTACTTCAATTTACCAAAAAAGCACAAGGCATCTATGGAGCAGAAGACAGGCTCAAATGTCATCAGCAGCAGGACACTGAGCTATGACAGTTTTTTTCTCCATTTATGACATGAGCAGTACATCTTGTTTTGCTTAAAGCCCAGTTTCAGATGTGGAGACAGGCCTTGTCTCTTACGAGGTGGGGGAGACACAGTGGGAATTGCATTAAGGGCACAGAAATCCAGTTCTTTCCATTTCTTAAACTTTCACAAGGATACTTCATTTAAAGAAAAGAAAAAATAAATAAAAAAAGGACTATCCCCCTTTTTTAACTGCTGTATGTGGGAAAGGAAGCCACTACCTTTCACAATCCTGCCACTCTACTTCAGGCACCTTTCCGGTGCTGCCAATGCTGCTCTGCCTCATTTCTGGACTGTGATGACCCTTAGGCAGGAGCTCAGCATTCAGGTGTTTAACCCTGGGCAGATGCAGGGCATGCACAAGAGAAACACAGAAAGTGCTCAGATCACACCAGCAGGTGCTGTGTATGTTTAGATACCCTCAAAGCTTCAGATCTGAGGCTCTTACAGGGTCTGTCTAAAGGATGTCTGGACAAGACATGCATGGGAACTCTGAAGTGCTTTTGGGTCTCTCCATTTGGATGTTCCCAAAGACTATCTGAGTACTGTTACCAGAGAGTAAATTATCTTTTTTGATGTTATCCTAAGCCATGCAGGTGAGAATTCTACAGAAAAATACCTTTCCAAAAAAGTTGCAACTATGTTAAAGTTCCTATTACTGTTCTTATATTCTTTGCAGGAAAGGTGATAAAAAGACAGTGATGCAATACAACAACATATTGTTTGTATCTGTGCATGGACATCATTAACGAAAGAACAGCTGCCTTCCTGCAGCCAAATGCTTTTGAATAAAACAATCATGGCACCTAAAATAATGGTTCAGGACATAAACTGCTGGCTTACCCAGTGGCCTTGAAACCTTTAATGTTTATACAAGCACATTAATAACACTTTAGTATCCCACAAAAAATCACTAAGTAAAAATACATCTAAGGTATGGTAAGGCAAATAAAAACCTATCTAAAGTCTTTGAGTTCAATACCTTTCTCCAAAAAGAAAAGGATTATTTTAGCAGTTCAAGCCTACAATATTTTGCCAGCGAGTTTGTTCATTAAAATGTGACCCATTCTGAACACACTGGGTCCCTTTAAGACTAAAAGTCAGAGCTGTGTGCTCTGAGCCTTTTCATCAGGATGACTCATTCATTCATGGGCAGCATGGATTGTATGGCTGGCTTATGGTAGCACTCTAAATTAGTACTCACACAATGGAGAGCTTATACAATTGCAGTAGTCCATATCCAGTAAAACTGCCTTGGTGCCCTGAATAATGGGTCTTGCTAAGTCTCTAACAGTTCTGTAAGAACCCCTAAACAGCTGCACACAACACATGACCTGTGCCATCTTTACAATGCCTGCTAACCATGAAAGCAAGCTTTGGGAACTATTTCCTCTGCACCCTCACCATTGGACAGCATCAATCCCTTTGCTTTTTTGAGAACAAGGGGATTTTATTTTTCCCCTCCTCTTTTTTCTTACTTTTTTTTTTCTTCTTTTCCTTTCCAATCAGTTCTCTGCTGATCACCCTTCCCACTTTAGCCTCTGCCCCAGAATACTTTGGACAATCGTACTGATTCCATCTGTGCTCTCCATTAAAGCCCTGGTAATCCTCCTCGGAACAGCTGGACGCTCCGGCTCCACACACAGACACTCCTTCTGTGGGACTGTTTGGCTACAATTACGCTGAGCTTGTGCTTATTTCAAGCTCCTGCCTGTGAATGCCTTTCATGGGGTCCCCCAGGGCCGCATGGCAGAATGTCCTGACGCAACAAATTGAACAATGTGTCGAGATACACAGGCTCGAGCGAAAATATGCTGCTTAGTCACCTCTGTGACAAGAAGCACTTACAAGGCATTTCACAGACAAATGACAATATTAATGACAAGCTTCAAACTCCCACCATGCCATTAAGTAATCATGAAGAAGCATCTTCAGTTAATCAAATGGTTTCAATACCTTTATTTTAAAGTCTGAAGTGCTGCAATGCCTTAAGTTTAACTTAGAAGCCTTTTTTCAAGAGCTGCAGTGATTTGGCTCTGTCTGGGAACAGCATCTGTTCAAGAGAATGATCTGACAATGTCTGTCCTGGCTTGAAATGACTGAATGTTAGGAAAGGACCAGCAGAGCACACCCACAGGCTGGTCTAGCTGTGCACCTTGATTTTTCCCAGGGATTTAACTTGCCTGAGATTCAACTGGTGCATTAAGTCTCCATTACTTTTCAATATGCTGAATTTGTAGTCAGAAAAATGCAAGAATAACTAAGTTAATATGCTTTACAAGAAGTCTACGCTGATATTCTAATAAAAGTTCATAGTGAGTCCTACAGATCCAAGTGCACCTAATGCATTGCAACATGATGCATGTTTGCCTGTGTCTGTATCCACACACGCATCATCTGTGCCCACACAGACACATAAACACACACACTTCTCCAGTAGATGTGTGTGCACACGTCTCACACATCACACAAGCAAATGAGGGAAGCTATCTATAAACCTCCTTTCTGGTATTTATTTCAAAATGTAAATGTGTGTGTATGTGCACATGTACTGATATTTACACATATATTTATACACACCGTACCCACGAAACAGATGCCCCATGCACAGGAGTCCACACGCATATGCAAAGCAGGCAGGCATGTACCAGAGGAGAGATGGTGCTACCCAGGGGAAAATTCAACTCAGAACACAAACGGCATTTAGCACATACATCTGACAGCTTCACTTGCACAGCACACACTCTCATGTCTGAACAGGGATGGAATCGTGCAATCCCAAGTCTTTTAGAGGTGTATTTTCTCTGCAGCCCATTGACAGACACATGCCTTTTCCTTCCCAACTTTTCATGTAATATTACCCATACCCAGTCCTAGGCCAGAGGGACTTCTGAGCTTTTCTGTTTTGTAACCCATACCCAGCCAGAAAGATGGAGATGGCTATTTACAACAGCATGTAGTGACAGGACAGAGGGAATGGCTTCAGACTGACAGAGAGTAGGTTCAGATTGGATATTAGAAAGAAATTCTTCCCTGTGAGGCTGGTGAGGCACTGGAAGAGGTTGCCCAGAGAAGTGGTGCATGTCCCATCCCTGGAAGTGTTCAAGGCCAGGTTGGATGTGGCTCTGAGCAACCTGTGCTAGTGGAAGATGTCATGGCCGGAAGGTGGAACCAGAGGATCTTTAAGGCCCCTTCCAATCCAGACTATTCTATGATTCTAAGATTATTAAAAGAAATGGACTTCTCAAAGCTTCCTAATGTGGCCCACAGCATCTGCATGTAGCCTTGAGGCAACTCCACACATTAGACTCCCATCAAAATATTATTTATGGAAAAGCTAATCCATGTAAGTTATGCAAGTTTATTTGACTATGGTACAAAACAGTTTAAAGGTAGAAGGACTCAAAAATGTATCCCAATAACTCTTCTAAACCACTCCAAAACCTATTTAAACAGATGTTTAAATTATACTCTTTTCATACAACATGTTACAATATACAGTAGCATAAAGGTTTCATTGTTATTAGTTGAAGATACCAAGCAAAACCCACAAGTGGCAAGTAACACAGCTCTCCTAAGCAAGTCAATAAACCTCCCCAGTGCATCAGTCCAGTGCATATTTCCTAGTCTCTCACATGCATTATGTAGAACACAGTCAGGCAGCCCATAGCTACAAGCAAGATTGGCTTTTTGTTGTAAACCCAAAAATTCAGAGTGCATGGTTCAAAGCACAGATAAATGCCTAGATTAGATACTTTTTGACTAGTTCCCCCTATCTCTCGAGAGGTCATTTATCCTCCCAAGTCTTTACAGGTGGTCAGCTGTCAAAGAACATACTTTCAGCTGAATTACAGGCAATTTGGCCAAGATCTTTCTGCGATATGGGATTTAGAAAGAGGTGTTAATCATATTTTGAAAATTCTTCTAGGGCTCCTTCATGCCACATTACTGTGTCCTAGAAACTTCAAATGAGGTTTATACAAAAGATCTTGGCAAGATCTAGCATAAGGAAAGGCATGTTTGGGAAGTAATTCTCAGGTGCATTAAGAACATCAGAATAGTCCGTCAGGCTCCAGCGTATTTTAAGGAGTGCCAAATATCTGAAGAGGAACTAAGTTTTTACTAAGAAAAAAAAGTGTTTCTTCTCAGTTTTCCTTGAGCAAACAGCTTTAAAATAAAAAAATTCCTAAGAGTTCTGTCACAGAATTTAGCATTTTTGCTGGATGTCTTCTCTTAATTGATATCATTTACCTGGCCTGAAATACCATGCCTAATCCTGCAAAACTAACTTGAAGATCAATCTAACTGCCCACAGAGGCTCTCTGGGGTTCCTGTTCCCATTGTTCTTCGAACCAGGATTCCCAGTTACAGCCCTGTAATACTCCAACAGCTTCCCAGTACAGGTTCTTCAGCTACGACCCACTTCAGTGCCTTGGAAAAAGTAGTAATATTTTGTTGCTAGGTGGTACAGCTACTTTCATAATGTTTTAAGTCTTCCAAGAATGTAGAAGGCCATCAAGGTAAAAATTCAGCAATTGCCTGAGCAGTGGTACCGGGCTCTTTCAATACACCTCTAAGCCACAAAGTTCCAAGTCTCAATCCAAATCTCCACAGTGAAATCAGATCTGGCATTTAGGCTCGGCCTCCCATAAAATGTCAACTCCTGAGAAAGTTGTATCACAGTTTGAAGGGTTTGGTTCAAACCTTCTCTAAACATAATAATAATGAGTAGTTTCTTTCATGTCAATATGATCTGCAAAGTTCATCTATTATCGCTCAACTGAAAGTCTGTTTACTTCAGTTTTATTAAGAATTGTATTCAAACTCTTTATTAGTAAGAGTGGAAATTTACTGAAGCAGAATCCAATCTAACGCTCTAAGGCTGTAAAATGGGATGTTGCAGGAAACAATGTTTTTATTTCAACTAAATCTTGCCTTTCAATTTTGGTTGTCCTGCTTTTTCTCTCCTATTTTATGGCCAAATTCTGGAGGTACATAAAACCACATCATACTGACAGCAGAGGGAAGCACACATGTATAGAAGAGGAGAGATTTAGTCTTTCCTGTTTATGAAATAATCTTACTTAATTCATCCACGTTTTCTTCGATACTACAACTAGCATGGAGAGAAACCCTAATGTATGCAATGTGCATACTAGGAAGATAAGATGGCCAAACAGCAGTTTTCTGCACGCTTTTTTTCTAATAAATTTAGCTAGACCACAGCTTAAAATAACCCTTTTAGTTGTAAAGTCAGGATAGCTCAACAGCTTACAGTTTTTTCCGCTATGGACTGAATTCTTATATAGGGAAGATTTCAGTCTCCTTTTTCTACTCATGTAAAATGAATGGGATGTCACATACATTCACCTTATCTTGGATAAAAACAGTTTCTTTAAGAACTTTACGGAATGTCAGACCAGTTTGCCAGATAGTGTAAAAGCACTGGATGATGATATGACACAGGACTCCTTAAGAGTCACAGCTGAAGCAGTCTGTTTTTTAACATCCTGTGTTTTATATACAACATTAACCAGGATCAGCCATCAATTGTCTTTGATTCCCCTGTAGATGTTCAGCTGGCATTCATAAAATTCTTCATGCAAATCAAGGACAGTATTTTATCTTTAGAAGACACCACATTTCTCTGGGTTTTGATGAGAATATGCACTATTCTAGAGTGTGAAAAAGGATCACTGAGAATTCTGGAAAGATGTAATAGAGCAAATCCCATGAAAATTGTCTGGTTTAGGCTGCAAATCGGAATGATCTGATTTGCTGTACTTATGTTGATCCCAGGACAAATCAGTGAATCCATCCCTACAAAGCCCATTGATGGTTTAGGCCCTTGGACACCAAAAGCACAGAGAAACAAAATCAAAATCACCGGGCACTGAGAAGGCCTTGGGACTTCCACGGGAACAATGTTGTGAGTGATGTAACAGGCATGGAGATAGAACTGGGTGAGGGAAGGACCAAAATTAATGGCCATTTTGGTAACTGGCCTCGTAGTTCAAATTACAAATGAATTTACAATCCATTTAACAGAGAAGACCTCACTGCAAGCTCTGAGAAACAGTTAAAGAAAACCAGGAGCTCCTTATAAACTTGCAATTGTCCATGAGTAACCAACTATGAGCCTGAATTCCTGAAAGGCTGAATCTTGTAAAGTGAACAAGATAGGCCCATATTAAAACTTTTAACGACTTTAGTTAAAAAAAAAAGGGAAAAAAAAAAAAGGAAAAAAAAAAGGTGGAACTTTGCAGCCAGCTGGCTCCATACCGAAAGCCAGGCTGCACAGCTTGAACTTAAAGCTATCTTAACATAATGAATAAGTGCCAATAATTAGCATATGTAGTGTGAACAGGTTTGCTGGCACAAGCAAGTGAAAAACTCCAAGGTAAAGTTATTATTAGGGAGTAATTAGCTCTGTGAAGTAAATGAGTGAAACAATAGCTGCCAGCACTGACAATATGGCTAACATCTGACTATGTGGAAGATAACATTGTAAAGTATTGCTCCCTGAGCTAGAATCTGTTAATAACCATATGTTAGTGTAATTAATGCAGAGTCTTTCTGACCTGTTGTCACATAAGAACAATACTTTCTGGGAAATATTCAAACAGGCAGCTCTAAACTCATGGATGGCAAAAAATAATTTGGGAAGCTGCTTACAAACACCTTTTCTTCTGCATTTCTTTAAAAAGAACTAAAAAACAGTAAATGGGGGAGAAGACTAGAAAAAAAGCCCCCACACTTATGAACCAACTTCTTTTAAGGCTGATGACAAAGTCAAACCCTGGATTGAGGCTTTCCAGATCATCTAAATGAAACCCTAAATAATACTATTGGATTTTAGGGGTGCTTGTAATCCATGCCCAGACCGAATTCTGCAATTTGATTAATTATATGGAGCGGCTTAAACCCTTTATGCAAAAAAATCCTTGAACTCAGGAGTGTTCAAATCTGAGACTGGGTTCTGATTTTTTGGCTTGAGCTCATTTCTAAATTGAATAGATCCCTCCAGGTGTCTGACATTCATCAGACATTCTGCCAAGGTCTTAATATCCTGCTAGATAGGGAGGGCCTCTGCTTGTCCCCCATACAGGACATTCACACCTCCAAATGAGTGAATTCTGTGACTACAAAGTGCTAGGCTACAGATAATTTCTCTTGAGAAGGTACTAAAAATCATGCCCAGAACTTCTGAATTTTCATAATAAATGGCACTGATGCAATATTTTTGTCCCGTCATATCAACATCTCAAAATGTTTCAAAGAGGTCTAGTAAATACAGTTTGCTCAACAAGCCTCACCATAGTTACTGTATTTTCAAGTCATTGTGTTGATGTAGTGCATCCTACAGAGAACACATATCCCGTGAAAAGTCATTGTCTCTGAAGCTCCCTGGTAAAGAGACCTTTGTAATTTAATTTGAATATATCTCTATTCCAGTTGAGCATCTCATATGCACCTCGTTCATTAGAGCATTCACACTCATTGGCTCACTGCAACAGTTTCCTAGAGAGGGCAAAATGTGGTCATACATTGCTAAAGAATAGCCTTCATTTCTAAAAGAAGAAGTTAAACAACTTTAAGGACCTGGCCATATTTAATTTCAATTAAAAAAATACAAAATTTAATGCAAGCTTGTTAGTAGGTTCCCTTTTCCCTTTTTAGTGGGGCAGCTAAAAAAAAAAAAAAGAAAAAAAAAGAAAGAAAAAAAGAAATTTTTTAATGCTTTACAGCCTATTATGGCCAGGCAAAGAAGTCCTGCATGTTTGAGATCTCACACATTCATCTTCTTGCTAAACATCTGTTTAAGGCTTGTGTGATCTACCTGTCAGCACCAGTGATCCATAAAGTGTTTGAACCTCCTGTCACAAACCTCAGTCCTGGTTTGATCAGAGGCTTTGTGCACACTAATCACGTCCTTTATCTTTTCTAATGCTAGGAGAAAAAAAACACAGCAAGGCTGTCTTCCAAACCTGAATGTAATTAATCTTTCCAAGGAGGAACCTGCATGGTTTGAAAAAGCAAGATCTGATGGGCTGCTGTTCTTTTCCTGCATGGGCCTTATTTTTCCTACCAGGCATCTTTACACTTGAGTGGTACCCTTTACAAAATACTTTAACTATATCCCAGTGACAGTGAAACAACCTTTAAGATCATCTTATGAATGAAACTGCTGGTAACTTTGCTGAGAAAAAAAGGCCAGTGAAAGGAGTTTGACAGAAGCATGTTTAAATGATTCTCTCTTTTTAACTGCATGGGAAAAAAGGGAATTGGAATAAGAACTGGTTCCCTTTTCATGTTTCTCCTAAGGTGCTCTCTTCACTAATAATCCCACCGCTACCTTTCTTTGACTCAGCTGCACACAAATGTTCTGAAAGCTGCAGGAGTTCCAAAAAGGGAACAGATAACATCAGGTGGGTTTTGGGTTTATTACAGCTTGCCTTTTGCCAATATTTGCTTTCTGTGGCATAAGGGGAATGAATGCTATGCGTGATAGAGATGACAATTCAAAGTGCAGCTGCAATAAGACCCATACTGAATGGGAATGGGACAATTAATTTTAAATTTGGTTACATCTTCTCTGATAAGAAGAGCTTCCTTTGCTCCTCAGCATCCCTGAGTCCAGGCAATAGTAACAACAGAAACTCTAGTGAGCAGATGGTGGGAAGCAGCAAGAAACTGATGCTACAAGACCAAATCTGAGTACAGATTTCATAGCAATCCCCAACCTAAATAAGGTCAAAAGCCTTGAACATACATGGACGGATTGATCCGTGAGTATGGAGATGGAGTTCATTTGGATAATTAACTAATCAGAAGGAAAAACTTTAAGAATTTGTGCAATAAAGTAGCAAGTAATTGGTGGGACGTGACTCTCATGATCACATGGCTGTCCTGTATTATTGAAGGCTCTTTAACACAAGGCTGTGTCACACAGAAACACTCTCAGAATCCAGGTTGATTTGGAGAGGAAAATAAGTGAAGTTAAATTAATTTTTCTATTACTGTCATCATATATTACTTAGACTGTTAGGAAGTTCAAAGGACTCCAGAGGTCCAGCATCTGACTATGCATGATCAAAGAGAGTCCTGCATATTTTATATCTTTTTTTAAGACAAGATACCACAAGTGGGAAACATGATATAGTGGAAAGGAGTAGATGTCTACCAATATTATTTGGGGTTCCGTGCTTGGATCCAGTTTAGATTTCATGATCTTGCTAACTGTCTGCAGGCAACAGCAGCAGTAAAACTTCATAAATAATTTGGGCAATATGGAAAGTTGGAGCCCTCTGGAAAGATTATTCAGCACACTTGAGGTACTTTGGAATAAAGTGTTATACAGCACAGGAAAAGTGAACAAAAAAAACAATGAGGGGAGTGTGTCACCAACAGAGTAGATTAAAATTGGCATGAACTGTGGAAGGAAGAAATGTAAGTGAAAAACCCGTGAAGAACCTTGGAGAAACAACACCAAACTGTAATTTCCTATTATGGAAAACAAGGAGCTAATGCCTAGGCTGAAGGAAGGAGCTGGGTCCAGTAATATCAACAGAAGTGAAGAGATGATGGTGTTTGGGCAATGTCCTGCCAGGAGAACAGGGAGACAATGGAAATGTCAGAATGACACAGAATGACAACAGAAGACTCAGTAATCAAGTTGTAAGATTGAAACAAAGTGGCTGAAATTTTTAGGCAGAAGAAAAAGCTGGATTTTAGAAAAGAAGATTTGAGAAAGCAGTCAAAATGGTTTCTTGGAATATGGATCTGCTTGACAGGGGGGAAGATGATGTTGCTACAAGTTAGAGAACAGAGGAATCAGAGACACTTTGGGAAGAGAGCTAATGAGTTCATTTGAGGTTAGTGACTCTGTCCAAGATTTATGTTCCCTCTAGCTAGTGATTAAGGCACTTGAATCACAACTAATTTATCACCTTTCTTACTTGCTGCCCATGAAAAAGCACCTGGTATTCCAGACTGGTGCCTAATATTGAAGCTTGACAGCTAACTGTCTATAGAGTCCATCTAAATTTGATGAAAGACACAGGTCAACTTCCAGATAAGCTCTGTACCATATAAACTTTGATTATAGAGTGAGGACAGGACTAAACTGGTATCTTATCTAGTACACAATCCAATTGGTTTAAATCTGTATCTCATTGACTAATTAAGAGTTCAGAAGGTCTAAGATTCTGCAGAGGCTATAATGTGCTGCAAGCAGCAGTGTGGATAGGATTCTAATGATATTAAAGAACATTTTGTGTATTTCAAGGAAGAAAGGGAAAATATATAAATTCCTTACAATTTTATTAAAAAGCAACAATGTAGCTAATAGAAAGATTTTTCTTATATTTTGCTGCCTTATGATTTCTAACCCCTACCCTATCTCCCCGTGGCATGATCACATTGCTTGACAAAAAGGAATGACGGCAAAATAGCTCCTTCAGAGATCATTTAGATTAGTCCCATCTGAGGAACGATATGGTCTTGTCTTGATTAGCTGTTAGAATCAGGTTTCTACATCTTAACTTAAAGTTATTAAGTCCTCCAAACTTCACCTTCCCATATGTATGAATATGCTTATGATGTCTGGGAAGTTAAAAATGGTTTCGCCTTTTCAGATTTCTGTGCATGTGTGCAAACACACTTGAAGACAGCGGGGCTCTCTTGCTCAGTACCCTGTGAAATCCATTCTCCTGAGGTCTACTGGCTTTGGAGATGTACATGCACACAGTTATCCAAAATTCATATCCAAGTTTGTACTTGTTAACTTAAAGCCAGCATTTCTAAGGAGCACTGCTTGGGAGAGCTGGCTGCAACCTGGTCTGCAGAAGTACAAACTGGATCATGTAACAGCAGCAGTACAATAAGATGCTTTCTCTGCAAAATTCAGCAGATAAAGAAGCTACAGTCATGTGAACAAAACCAGCTAGAGTTTTAGTAAGATACAATCTAAGGCAAAAGTAAGTCAGCCTCACTTGATACACTCTGAAAACTATTAGAACTAAAACCATTTCCTAGTGCCTTGCTGAATTGTCAGTGCTGACTTACACATGCACACACACAAAATGTTCAGTGTTTTTTCAGCCCAGCTGAAAAAAAATGCATTATGCTGGTGACATGTACTTTTTTCCAGCGGCAGCAATGAACAAAGCACTCACAAGTGAATTTCGAAAGGCTGGAAATTTCAGTAAACATCTAAGCCTCCTCCAAAATCAAACAGGCAGCCTTAAGAAGATTCCAATTTCTTTCA
Source organism: Corvus kubaryi (assembly GCF_017639235.1). Lineage (NCBI taxonomy): Eukaryota > Metazoa > Chordata > Aves > Passeriformes > Corvidae > Corvus > Corvus kubaryi. The sequence continues at coordinate 5,708,799 of NW_024582060.1, read as the reverse complement.
TATGTCTAGCTGTTTCTGACACTAACTGAACAAGAAATTAATTCTCATTCTGTTTTTCCTCTGAAGTCCAAGAGCACCCCTCTCCTGGAGTATGTGAGGCTGCTAAATAAAATCATCAGATGTTGTAAAGCAACTTAAGTGAATTCCAGAAATGCAGAGAAGTATGTTTGTATCTGAACATGCAAAGGAGCTTAAAGAAAGTAATAACCTTTAACAAACATCCAGAGACTTCTGCCTTGACCACTTGTCCTAGAGAAATTTGTTCTCCTTAAACAACATTTTCTAAAGACAGAAGATTTATTACTGCTTTTAATGGGTGCTGTAACAATTCCTTGCTTTCTAAGACTTCATGCTTAAAACACTTAGGAGTAAAAATCTCAGTCTTTCACTAAAAAAATTAAAAGTTTATCAATGCGACAAGTTTTTATGCCTTAGATTGTTTATCACCCCATTTTAAAACAAATGCCAAATCCCTCAATTTCCTGCACAACCTCAGTGAAGTGTTTTTTTACCCAAGAAAACTCACTACCTCTACAAGCAGCAAGACAGGCATAGGTATCTTGTGAAGAGAGCTGCCTACCCTATGAACACCTATTTCCCACGGCAGGAGAAGATTAGAGTAACTATGGAAAATGGAAACAAATGAAGAAAAAAAGCAGAGCCCGCTATATTCCTTCATTCCAGAGGGGTAACAGTTACAGTGAACTATTTTAGCCAGATCTATAGCTGCCTTTTCTGACCGATATTTTTAGCCGCAGTTGGTAGAGATGAAATTGTGCTGTTCTTGTAAGGAAGGATTTTTTTTCCACTGGCAAAATTTCAAACTTTGACTAGGATTATCAGCATTATTTCTGCATCCATACTTTCTGAAACATCAGCCAGCACTATCTCTGCTAAAGGTAGTTTGTGCCCCTTCCTGAACAAGCAGCATATGGAGCAAGTAGAGAGACTGAAAAGCAGGAAGGAACAAAGCAGAAAACGTAGTGTCAACCTCAATAACCATTTCACAGGGCTAGAACAACCATTTTATTTTATTTGCCATTCAACAGCTTAACTTCAAATAGGTGTTTAATTAACTCAGAGTGGCAGTCTAAACGTTTAGCCTGAAGCTGCCTGACAAAGGGAAAAGTATCTACTGCACTTGCAGATTTAGAGCATCAGGCTCAGGAAGAAACTGTTAATTGCATAATGCAGAGAATTCATATGACACACACAGAGACAAAAGTGTAAAGACTGAACTCCCACCATATCAAAGTTTCTTCTATGCCAAAACTTCATACAAGTCTAAAAAGTCTAAAGAAAAATGAGGGCACTTATGGCTAAAACCTGTTTTCACAAAATAAAATTCTACTGGACGTGAAGTAACAGATTTATTAAAAAAACAGGAAAGACAAATCTAGGAAAGCATTTTTATAAAAATACAAGCACAGTATGTTCAGAGGAGGATGAAAAGGATTAAGGATTTTTCAAACTTAATCCAAAACACTATAATATTGGTTTAAAAAAGCATAAGGGCTCACAATCACCTAACAGAAGCTGGGCATCTTAATATGGAGATGGGAGAAACAAGGAAGGCAACATATATCTTGCCTTCACTACTTGGCATCCTATTCAGTGGCAGAGGTACAGCTTTAGACAGTCTTCCCTCTTGTTTCTTGGGGTCATAACAAGGGACCAAGCCAAATTAGAAGGAAATGAATGCTCTGGCAGTTGACTGATCATTTTGAGTATTTAACTTCTTGCCCATCACCCTGCCAAACAGGTATATTCCCAGCACACAGTGATGCTGGGTGTCCCTTAAAATTAGATGGCCCTCAAATATTTTTTGTTCAAGTACTCTCAATGCCTTGGCCATGCAATAATCTTCCTCCCTCTTTAGTTTATTATACCAAAAGATGTCACACTGTGACTGTTTTAATCAGCAAATAAAGAAAGTGCCCAGCACCTGCCTTGGCTTTTATTATCATAATAATCTTGTTTTGTTTTTTAATTCTAAAACATCAGCAACTCACCCGTAGGTGAGCATGTGTTTATGCCGCCCCTACTGTTGCCTTTGTGGTTTCATTATTAGCAAGCCATTAAATGAAAAACAGGAGAAGAAAGGGGAGAGATGGGAAAAGCAGGCCTGAGGCACAGCCAGTTGTGCCTGTTAAATACAACATGCTGGCCTTAGGTAACCAGAGCCCTGAGACTGGCAGGATAAGTACCAGAAACTGAGAAGACAGCAAGGCAGTGAACAAACCACTGGGAGTTGGAGCAGACCAATCCAGGACAAGAAATACACATGGGCAAGCATCCCACTGGCATTTAGTATAGCCAGAATGGAATACAAACCTAGCAGTGGTCAAGGTGAGGAGAGGGCTTGGGCATAGTAACTGGTAAGGGCCTTACATTCTGATTTGTTTAGGCAGTTTTCACAGAACTGAGGGGTGCTTGAAAAAGGAAGGTATGTGCTTTGTTACAACAAATGGATCTAGAAAAATTTAAACACAGCAAATGCTAAAAGTGTAAGGAAATTTGTTTTCTTACCTTGAAGAGGACAGAAAAAGACCCTCATAAACTTTTTACAACTTATTCACTTAAATTTTACTGATGGAGCAGGTCAGTTTTTCTGCATTAAACTACTGATGTGATTCAGTGGAATGGCACCAACATAAATCTGACTCTGGGACTAAGAGAGTCTTTTCTGCCTGCTTCCCTCCCTCATTCTCCCCCCCCCCAAACACTGCAGTCTGCATTCAATTTCTTCCAGGGAAATGAGAAATTCTATAGAAAAACAGCAAAAATGGAGACAGAAGATAAAAACCTAGAAGGCCTGAATCTTTGATGACTCTGCACTTCAGTTCACATTTTGTATTATGGCCCAATGGGAGACGCCTGACAATCTGGGTTCTGTTCCTGGTTCTGGCAATGAGCTACAGCCTAACAATGTGCAAGCTGCTTCCCCTCTGTCCTCAATTCCCCTGGTCTGAAAAACAGGATGCTTTAAAAAGAAAGAAAGAAAAAAAAAAAAAAAAAGAAAGAAAAATATTCCAAGATCCAGTGATGACAGTGCTACATAAGATCTGGATCATACACATATTGGTGCAAATAGACTGTGAAATGCAAGTAAAACTTGGTGATTTAATGTTATTTTGTAGAGCTGTAAGTAACCCCAAGGGATGAAAAGGCAGAGAAGAATCATACCTGGCAGTTATGAAGTAAGGGATGATGCTTCCAGAGTAAAGTTTCCATGTACAGGGAGTAACATTTGAATTTCAAGTCACTAGAGTATTTTGACATCTCTTTCTACTATTTAATACGCAGTAACAACAATTTATCATAGTTCCTCTAGGAGGTGTAAAACAAAAATAGCCAAGCATTGTGGGAAATCTACATTGCCAAAGCTTCTGAAATAATCTGAGTGAAGACAAATCACAAATTCAAGAAAGTGTCCTTCATGTAAGTATTTCAGTTTCCTTCTGAAGCAGTAAGAACCTTAGAGATAAGGACCAAACTTCCTACCCTAATCTTTATTTCTAAAAAAAGGGATTGGGCAAATAGGCTCAACATCTTAAGGCCCACTTTTCCCAGGGACTGGATAGAATTAGATCTGAGTAGGTTTATCTCAATCGAACTAGGATAGTTTCTATTAAAAAAAAATAAAAATCCATATTTTAACCAGCAAAGTTTAATCCCTTCTTTTCCTGTGAAAACTCAGATAAGTTTGATTTTGTGCCTCTTGCTGTCTCCATACTCCAGGTATTATGTCATTGCACATTAGACTGTGTCAACACACCGTGACTTCGTTCCTGCTAATGCAAAACCTCAGAAAACATGGAGCCAGGAGATAATTTCAGAGCGCTTTTTTTTCTCTGTTTAATGTAACTCTGTATTTATCCTTCCATATTTCTGACATTTTCATTGAGTGATAGTTCCAAAACGAAGAAAATCAGTCTTTTGCATGCAAAGCCGTCTTAAAGCAGGCTGGTGACTAGCAATCTTCCTGGGCAGGTGAGCTTCACACATGTCTCAGGAAGCATCTCTCTCGTGAAATCCAGGAACAGCAATGACAGGCTTCCAAGGAAACCTCCTCAAGTTCCCCTTTGGTGAAAAGAAGGCTTAACCTCCCACAAAAGGGCACCTCCTGAAGGAACAGGGAGATGACGTCTCAAAAAAAACCCATGTGTGAGGCTCTTAGAAAGTGTGCCCACACTCTAACTGTGAGTGACGTTTGCATGCCTGAACTTAAGAAATGTCTGCTTTCAGAACAGTCTTGTTTTTAAAAACAATCGATCTTTTTTTGTATTTAAGTATTAAAACAGTTGCTCAGGTTCCTTAAACATGAAGAAAATTAATACAGAGAAAGAGCCATGTGGAATTTGATAAAATTGTAACATCATGTTAGTCTTGTCTGCATCTTGATCATTTATTTCAGCTCAAAGTGTCTCTAAATGCTCATGTTCAGATTTTGTACAAGAGGAAGGAATTTAAGGCTCCTGCAATTAACGTGTTATGGCAAAATCAAGTAAAACTTCACGGGTTTTGAGTCATATAATGTAATCAACGATGTTTATTGCATTAGGTAATGAAACACCACCAAAACCAGACAACATATTTCATGAGAAAGAAGCCATTTAGGAAATACTATTACATAGCATTATTAAAGCCCCATCTTCCACTGTTAACTACTGCATGCTAAAGCAAATGTCAGCCCAGGGGGGCTTAATGTTTCTAAATTAAACACCCTTCAAACATGCTTTCTGACAGTTATCTTCATATTTTCCACAGATGCTGCCAGTGCCACTGCCACAGAGTAAAGCACTAAAATAGATCCAATTCTAGTGTCACATCCAGGCTGTGCTGATACCCCTGCCACTGCCACTATAACTTCAGTCAGAAAACTGCAGGAGGAAAAACATGCTTTGTGTAGAGGGCATCTGATGGCGCTGTAGATGATTTTTTGGAAGCTTGAGCCACTGATCACAGCAACAGAAAGTCACCAGCAGGAGGTTCTGTCTCAGACTGAAAGCAAGAGGCCAATCTATGTTCATTTCCCAGATATGCACTATTTCTTGAACACTGAAATGGTGTAAGTTATTCGACTTCTGCAGATTCACAGGGCAGCCTGTACAGACGTACAGATGTAACATTCTCTAGAGGTTTTGCTTACCCTGTAAATCATTATGCCTATATTCTTAATTGTTTGGCACAGCTCCCAGGACATCCATTACACCTCCTGTGACTAACACAGATTTGTATCTGCTCACCCCTGGGGCTTCCAACCAATAAATGTCCGGGCATAAAGAGAAGGGCATGAAAATAACGCATTATAGGTCAGCAATATTCTGTCAGGACACCTGAACAATATGAGCCAATGAGCCAGTCAGAAACATAGTATGAGCCTCTTGCCCCTCTTCGGTTCTTCCTTCTCTGGCTTTCTTAACATCTAGAGAGTCAGTCGCCAAGATCGTACTGGAGTGTAGAAGTCCTATTCTAAACAAAACCTTGGAAGAATATTAAATGTACATTGGAAACGGTGGCATCAGGTACTGATTTATGTGTACATTTTGCCTACTACACACCTAAGCTCCTGTCACAAGTTCCAGACCTCCCCAAAGTATTCCCACAACTAAGCCACAAAACCAGATTAATAGCAGTGGCTCCTACTCAACAGCAGGTGAGGTTGTGTGAAAGAAAAAAACAAGGCAGGCAGAAAAGTACCTGTGGTACCTATAACCCACTAGAGCAAGACCTGCTTCAGTAGATGCAGAGAAAGTGCTTAGTCTCTAACCCATGGCCCCCACTGAGAAACTCTGAGGAAGCTTCTCTGAGGCGAGATGATGGTATTTGTGGAGGCAGTAATAGGAAACACCACGAAAAAAGCAGCTCTTTTTGCAGAAACAGTTTGCTCTTTTTAAACCATTCCCATGGCTTCATCCAGGCTCTGAGGGGAGCACAGTATTGGGAAGGTAAAAAGGAATCAGTTCTGTGGAGGCAAACAGGAGAAAAGGCAAACACACCCAAACCAAAAGAGAGCCAGAGAAGCAATGAAGGCAGACGGATGGAGGGCATTTGTGCAAATACAGATTTCATATGCAATTCATTTAAAGGCAGTGGCATTTTTATCACAAAGAAGAGTTTAATCAAAGTCTCAAGGGATCTGCCATAAAGGAAGCCCTTGCCTTGCTGCCTGGGTTGTCTGAAAGAAACACCTGTTACGCACAACAAAAAAAGACAAAACAAACAATAGGTATAGAAAGGAGGCCATGGTTCAAACAATGGGAATTGGAGAAGCACAGTTTTCTCTTAATGAAGGACTAGAATCCTATCAAATGAACAGCTGGGGAAAGCGTAATTCTTTATATTTGCAGGGAAGTTGCACAGATTATATGATGGCAACAAATACAATATATGTATCTGAGCTCTGCTTCCTAGGCACCAGAAAGGACAGAAACCTCCTAAGATACCTCTGAGTGGAAGAATAAACTTGCCTGACCCCAGCTCCAGGAAAAAAGATAGCCAGATTTCAAAGGAACACAATGGACAACTTTCCTCCCATGGGATCTTTGCAAGAATTTCTGCTAAGAGGATACTGAGCTCAAACAACCTTCTCAAAAGGTGCAGAAAGAAAACTTGTGATTTACACAAATCCACCCAAGCACATGAAGGGGATGTGAAGAATACCCAAAATGGATGTTTCGTTTTAAATAGGAAGTGCAAATATTCTTAACATAGACTACAGAATTCTATGTCAGTATATAGATTACAATTCAAGTTTCTTTATTCTGATTGTACCAAAAAGACAGGAATTCTGAACTGTGCCCTAAGAAATAATGCAAGGGAAGTAGACTTAAAAACACCCTGAAAACACCCTGACCCTGAAACTCATGACACAGCTAAAATTCTTGAAAAATGTAATTTTAAGCCTGCCTTTCATTTCAAATAAAGAATAAATTCAAGGAATAGAGCATAATTCTAATTCTGGTCACTAGAATATATCAGCTCTCCAAAACTTTGCTTACCAATACAATGAGAAAGAAATTCCTGTATTTATCACGTATCTGGTATCCTACCCAGCGAGACCTCCTGCTGCCAGAAACAGGTTCTATGGAAAAATGGAAGCAACGTTTATAGAGGTGTCTACAGCCATAGAGACATTCACAGAATCACAGAAGGGGAAAAGATGAAGTCTGAAAGTTTTATTTCCTGAATTTTTTCTAATTTGAAGTAATTTGAGTCCATTTCTGCTTATATTGCATCTTATTTTATATGCATCAGTCTGTTTGCATCACTGGGAAATACTGTGATCACCAATGCCTTGCTCTAAATTAAGGGTTCTCTCTACTTGCCATGATCTCAGATGAAGAGGAACTGCCAGCACTGCTGAAGAATTCATAAAGCCCTGAAAAATTCACAACTAAGACCAGTTGCAATTTGGTAAGTATTCAATAACCTGTGGCCGCCACTTGGCAAAAATCTTTCCTTCCTCCTAAATTCCTTTAGAGGCATTGAAAACCTATGTTCAGAAAAGTAAAGTAGTCATGTTTGTAATTGATATCTAAAATGGGGCATTTCAAATGTACGCACAAAAATGTGTACAAGTCAGCTTACTTCTGTGTATAAGGTGTGAATGTAACCAATTAACTGTTTCATAGATGCTTACTTTATTCCTGGACTACAAATTTGAACTCCAGGGTTAAAGAAATTGGAAATTATGCTTAATTTAGATGTATGTGATTCTTAAGGATATTACTAACTTAAAACTTATTACATATGGTACATGAAAAAGCCCCTCTTGCTGATTCACAGCAGCTCAGAAATGCTTAAATGGCAGACAAGATTCTACATACAGTTTGCAAGATAAGAAAATATATTCTCACCACACAGAGCTTTAAAGGGACAAATGCTACAAGAGGTTTCCATCAAATACTGTACCATCAGCCTCAGGGGGTTTTTGCTAAAGCACAAAGAACACTGTAAATTAGGAGGAAAGAATTGATTAGTGGCACACACTGATCTGGTCCCAACCCTACTGAGGGAGAATGGGCGGAGCAAATGGAGGGTGCTGAAAAAAAGTAGTCAAACTCCATTTTCAACACAACCAGTCCAAATTCAACAAAGGCACTCAAGCACTCCATCTATCTTTCCAAAGAGGACAGCAGTAAGAAAAAAAAGTCTTCTCTATTTTGATGGAGGCCAAAATTGAAAAAAACAAGCCCAAAACCAGAGGAAGAAAGGAAATGTGACATAGAAAAAGAGGGGACTTCATAGCACAGGCTCTTATCCACCACAGCCAGGGATCTGTTCTGTCCTGCTAGCCCAGGAGAACACAGAACTTCGCCTGTAACTCAAGTGTCATTTGGCACTTCTCCCAAGCTGACATATCAGAGTTCAAACTGACCTGGAGATATACTGTAAGTGGCTGGTGTATCAGCATTCTGGGCTTTTACAGACATCAAAACCACACAGAAAACCAGTTAAAATAATGCTACATTGGATGAAAAGTCAAGGAATCGAACACTAGGGAATGTCAGAATTAAGGCTGTCAGTGTAATTTTAATTTTCCCACTTGTGACTACAGTTTACAATTATATTATCATATAATTCTGGAATACCGTTTTTTTATTCAACATGTATGACAGAGATGTATGAGAATAAAATAAAGATATCTATTTCACTTAATTCTGGCACTTGTAACTTTCAAATGCCTTACTTTGTTACCTAAATAATGTATTTCTTTGCACACAATGTTCACAGCACACAAGAGTATAGAAATATCTCGATCATTTCTGTCCAAATCCACTTTAAATTGCTATTTTGGTTATCCAAGTTCCAACTTTAGGGTAATTTGTTGAACACTATCACTATCATCTTTTAAATAAGTCAAATCTGATAAAAAATATTTTATAACACACACGTTATAAAATTAGTTCACTCATTGTACCAAATATTTATGAACTCCAAGTACTGTGAATTAAATTTGTCTTGTTTCATTATTATTACTTTTCATGTAAGTCTTAATTTTATTTTTTATATATTTTTTATAACTTTATTATGCTTATCTTGGAACTTAAATTCTTTATTTAACTTCTAAATACAGGAAACTCTGACATATACCTCTAAGTCTCTTCAAAGCATATTTTAAATCAATTTGAATAAAAATCTGAAATGGTTCCCTGAAATTATTTAACCGTTACAAATTTTATTCAACTTTCATATGTGAAAAGTGAACTTAAATGGAGACTATACACAAGATACAAAATAAAGACAGCTGACACGATATCCATAACCCTCCAAGTAATCTTTGTTCAACTGAGACTTTTACAAGACAACTATACCTTTCCCTCTCTTCCTCCAAAATTTTAAGTCAGGGGTCACTCACATCATCTGTCCAATCACAACCCTTCAAGGAACTGTGAAATGTTTCATTTACTCTTCTTACAAACACCAAGCACAACGAACTGCCTTCCATTTTAATTCGCACTTTGCAATTCAGTAGCAGATAAGTGGCAGAAACTGGACAACTAAAACAAAACTGTTCCCCTTGGCCTCTTGCACAGTGAGCTCATCTTGTCTCTTAAGCCATACAGGGTAAGGCATCATCAGTTTTTGGACACCAAATGTCTGAGGAAAATCCAAGGTGGTGTAGACAATGGTGTTGATTCAATAGGTGGAACCACGCTCCTCCCTCTGAGTAATTTGAAACCATTATCCCAGGAGAGTTTGAAGTGCTCTGTTTGAATGAGCCATCAAAACACAGTTGGGACCACTTAACATGGCAAATGGTGAATCAGAAAAGCAAGTCATTGGCAGTAGGAACTAAATGATCCTCTAATTTCTCCCTCTTGACACAGGTATGGGTGCTGGTGGCAACCTCAGAATGCCAAACATAATCTCTATCTCGAATATAGCCATTTTGGCTAGAAAAGCAACCATTTTAGATAGAATCAGCTGGGCAGAATAAGATGCCCAGTGCTTAGAATCATAACAAAATACAGTGGTCCTCATACATCAAGAGTCCCAGTAAGAGTTGTAAACCTGGCAGCAGTTTTTTGGTTTAGTGCTAATGGACGCAGATCAACACTGTTCTGTCCAAATTCCAATTTGGGATATTGCACACTACTTGCTTGTGTCTCCCTGTCCTCCCATTGGAGATTCCCATCCCATCTCAGCTCTGAGTACCTGTGCTTGTATGTCTAACTCCTGCTAAGGCAGGGTGAAATGTCACCACCTCTACTGGACCAGCCCAACCCTACACTGGTTGACACCACTGTCATTACAGTCAGGACAAGAAAATATACCCGCATACTCTTGCAGGTCAGAATCTCCTAATATACGTATCACTAAATAGTAACATTAACAAACATTCACCAAAAAAAATTACATCCTCTATTCATGCTATGCATCACTACAAAACACAGTAACTCCTAAAGAAACCTTAAGAACCATTTTCTGAGTAAAAGCCATGCAATCCCAAGCATATTCCATAATATTGAAGAGGAAATAAATGAGATCCGAATTAAGCCTAGAGTTTCATTCTCTTTGGGATCCTTCAGGATGTCCTGTGCCACATAAACTAAGTATTACTTGGCCAACAGGGTCAAAACCTGCCAATTTAGAGAAATCACCAGAATAATATGCAGGTGTGAATTTTAAAGATTTGTTTTGTTCTGGGCGGTGAGACCCTACAATAAATGCTCTCCAAATACGCAGCCATCTGAGTCATTTTGCAACTGGTGACCCTTATAATGATGTTCTCATTTTCAGAGCCAATGTGATGCCACACAGCGATTTGTCTGTTAAATTGAATTTTTGCCTCTAGATAGATAGATAGATAGATATAAAGTTTATTTTGAAATGTCTCCTAGTGCTTCTGAGCCTGACTGATGTGAGATGTTATTTTGAACATGCCAAAGCATCTGAACGGCTCCAGTCCTTTCTTTTCAGTGTGCATTCCTTGATAAGTGGCAAAGCTTCCCACTTATCAGTCACTCAAAGTGACTGTGGCTGTCAGTTGTGTACAAAGCGCAATCAGTTTGGAAGAAGAGACACCAGCATTTTTCTTCTCAGTTTGAAGCAAACACGTTTTGACTGCTAGTCATTCAATTTTAAAGCATTTTCAATTAGGGGCGGATGAAGATATAAAGAAAACACATCCTAAACACCTCTGCCAGCCAGCAGTAAAAAATTTATTGTTATCTTCTGCTTTACCTTACTGCAGAGGCAGCAGTACCAGCCTTTTTTTGGCTGTACAACAAAAGTGCTCAGGATTGCACACACTCCACACAGACAAGATCACAGTCATAAACAGATCATGCTCAACTTCTCCAGTCACTTATACATGGTACCTTCTGCTCCTGTGCCTCTGCTGCCTGCTGTGCAAATACCTGCATGGGCACACAAATGTACACAGAGCTCACACGACACCCCATGCCACCCATTCTGAACACAAACATTCACAAAATGACATATGCTACTCTACAGCCAATAAAATGCCAAACAAAACCGTTAATAAGGCCATGGAAATACAGACAAGGAGGGGAAAGGGAGGGCTGGCAGAAAGGAGAAGTTGCTGTGGGAAAGGATGGGCAGCTGCATAAGAAAGGTTACTCAGTAGCAGGCAGCTGAAAGTGAAAGAAAATGGTCAAAGTCGATGGGTGAGAGATGCAGAAATTGGAGAGGGGATCTGAGAACAAAAAGAAGGACAGGGCCCTGGAATGCCTGCTGAGGAGAGAGAGACCAAGATGAGGCCTTGGAGCACGATGCTGCCAGCTGCAATGACTGGATTTGACTGCTGGCCTTTTTCTTACAGTCTTAGCTGGATTATTTTGGGTGTTTCAGTGTTCTGGTTTTTAATAAAAAAAGTTTCTGGCCTTCCCTTGTGATTGTGTAAGAGAATTGGAAAATGGGAACACTGAAAGCTTAGCAACAGAAAGTAAATTAAGAAAAGATGCTAAAACAGCAAGAAAAAAGTCATGAAGTTCAAAACCATGTTATAATTTGAGAACATTTGGACCAGTAACACTGGAGAAAGCAAGTGCTATTGCAATCAAGTAGCTCAGCATAGGCAAAAAAGGTGATTTATCTCAATCAAACATGCCCTTGCATGTTCAATAAACTCAAGTTCACAGAATCACAGAACATTCCAAATTTAAAGGGACCCACAAGGGGTTCAATTCTTCAGGGAATGACCCATATGGGGATCAAACCCCCAACCCTGGCAATGTTAGCACCATGCTCTGACCAACTGAGCTCACACAAGTTTTAAACAGATACTCCTGGTTTGCACTGGCACAACTACACCAGTCAGCAAATTCGGATCATATAAGGGTATAGAAAGGGCCTGAGACCAAACTACCTACAGAAACTTGCTATAAGGGCCATCTTAGGAGTTAAAACCGTGGTACCTTGGTGCAAAATGATACTCTGCACTGAAAGAAGTACAGATAAAGATCTCAACAATCTTTTTCATAACTTAACTTTCCTGGTAATGGAAGAAAATGAAGGCCCACAGGCTAATCAAAAGTCCAGTCTAATAAAAATGTTATTTGCTGAAGTTGAGAGAACAGAAAGCAATTAGCTCATTCTGACTGATTTTTCTTTTTACTCCTTCCTTTCCCTATTTCCTCCATCAGACTCTTATTTTGGTTGCATTTTTTGTTTGTTCGTTTTTGTGTATGTGTGTGTGTGGTTTTGAATAACTTCTTTCCCAGGGGATTTTTCCTGCTCAAGGGACAGGCGAGTTATTCTGATAACTGATAGGACATCAGCTGCAGAGCTTTGTGAGGAACAATTGTTTTGCCTCTTTGCTGGCAACCTCAGTGCTTTGGGAAGAGGTTGCAAAGTCATGGGAAAGGCTGTAGTGTGACTCCTTTTTGGGTCTCACTGAATCCAGTATGCCCATGTTTATAAGTTGCAGGGAAACAGCTGTTCCTGACACATGATGAATTTGGACAAAATGTCCCCATATCCACAAGACTGTTCAGTTTGACTGTGCAGTCACAGCTTGTCATATCAACACTGGCAAAACAAAACAAAAGAAAAAACAAACCATTTCAGTGGACAGAGCCTGTTCTAAAAGCGTTTTGCCGAGTGAGGAGGAAGATACTTTCTCACAGTTTCCTACTGAAGAAAGGTCTCATTAAATTCCCACTAATAATGAACAAGAGCCTTTTCTCCATGTTCAGTGGGAGTTGGATCAGGCCCTCACTTCAACAGCTTTATTGTCTTTTCAAGGAAACCTTTTGTCCTCACCTCCCTCTGATATGCAAAGAGGACTCTATGGAAAAACTAAACCGTTCTGCCTTGCAAGGACTTGCAAAGGGGTCGTAGCACCACAAAGCACTGCTCCACTGTCACTGACTTCTCAGAACAACAGAATTTCCAGGGAAAATGGGAATCCAGAAGCAACAGGCATTATTAGACCTGTAACCAAGCCCTTGTGTAGCAGTTGCTCATTTTGTGTCTCCAGTGAAGGACTCATTATCTCCATCCCTTCAAAGCCTCTAGAGAATTCTGATTACAGACATGTGAGAAGTTGGGAACCAGGAAAGAAACGCCCCAAGACCTTGTGGCTGCATGAGGGACACTGACAGGACAAGGATTACAAATAGGGATCTCTACACTCCTTACTATAAGCCCAAAGTTCTCCAAGTATTTAGCTCACATAGCGGCCTGCTGGAGTTTGTTTTCCAGCAGGAGACAGAAAATGAAAGGATAAGCCATGCTGGAAGTATGATTTAAGAGTTCAAACTTGTTTGGGCAGGGAAAAAATCTTCACATTTCTTTTTGTACAATCAATTAATCTGTGTCTTCTCTCAACAAGAGAGAGAAATTGGTACCTTCTACAACAAAACAAAAAGAACACAAACAGGCCTAGATATCATGCAGCCAGCTCTGGATAACAGATGATTGCTCACCTGAGGAGTTCAAAACAAACAACAAATCTAAACAACAAAAATTATTGCCATAACTGCGTGGGTAAATGATGGTATCTAAAACACTCTGGAAGCAGGTTTCTACTACTGTTTTGGAGGACTGGAGTCAATCCAGAACCTCTTGCTGCTTGGAAAGTTTTGACAATAACAACTGTGTCATTTCAAAACTTTGCATGTTAAGCTTAAGAAATATTTTGCTGAACTGCTGTGTAACTCAGAAACCAAATAGTTCTTTCCTCCCCAAAAATATAGCTACATTTTGAAAAGTAGATTGGGCTGAAAAATGGACTAACCATCCTGCAGGAAATTCTAAGGTCAAGATTTTATTACATTCCAAATTGGAACAACATCTTAAACCTCAGAAGGTAATGAGAATGGGAATATTCTGATTTGAGAACATACTAGTGCAGCCAGGCCTCTCCATCTACCAACACAAGGGAAAAGGGACCCAGCCAGCTGACAGCAGGTGGGAGGATGGAAACCTGGATCCAGACTCACAAAGGAAAGTCTTCTTTGGAGCTGGGAGGACATGCAGGGCAGCAGAGTGATTTAGGAAAGCCAGAAAGTTTGCAGCCCCAAGGCGCACGATGCCAGGAGGGCTTTGCTGCCCACACTCCCTTCCAGACAAGCTGCTGAGGGTCTGCAAAGCTTGAGGCCATCGAGGCCACAGCAAACTTTCCACCTAAGAGCTGGCAAAGGCACATCCCACCTGGCAGGTGTGATACTAAAAGGGTTAATTCAATTTTTACTGTGCCTGTGAAACTTTTAGCAGAGAAACAAGGCCTGCAAAAGCTGCTTTCAGCAAGGATGGTTGGGAGGTAAGAAGAAGACATCAGGCCCAAGAATGCAGTGATAGACAAAACAAAGGACTGAATCTCTGGGAACTTGGGGTGAGACTTATGGTAATGGAGTAAATTGTACCATGCATGAAGAGACTGTATATAAGTAGCCCTCTTGTAGAATCATCTTCCCACTTTAGGTTAGAATCTCCTGTGTGCACCTTCAGGCCTGAATAAAGTGATTCCCTCTTTAACATAACTTTAGTGTTGGAGAGATTAATTCCGATATTTCAGGCATTTGATAACAGGTGCAGTGGGGCCAGAGACACTTCTTCCAGCTTTGCATCAGAATTTAGTTGAGATCCCCTCATTCTCGGAGGTCCAAACTTTCTCACAAAAAAAAGGGTCCTATCAAAACGTCTGCTCTAGCTCTGAAGGAAAATGAAAACCCTCTACTAAAACACACAGTCATCAAATGGTTGCTGTCTGACAGGAACGGCTCTCAAGCTTCAGAAAGCACTTGGTTCTAGGGCTAAGTATGTCGCTCAGAAAAGAATACAAATTAGTAACCAAGTACTGACAGTATTAAACTAAGAAGGTCAAACAAAACTGTGGCCTAAATGTTAGAAACACTGTAAAGCAGCATTGTTGCTTCCTGCTGCTTTGAGATCTTAGTTTTACATTATTGGCAACCTGAAGTGTTCCAAGATCTTGAGCTGGGCTCTCCAAAAAAAATTTTGACTAAAAATCAGAACAGATTAGAAAACAGCATTTGGCCTCCGTTTTGTTTGCCTTCTAATTTTGGAACTTGTAGTGCTCATGGTTTCAGATTTTGCCTGGAAATATGAGAGCTGGAAGTTTACATTTTAGAGAAATGAAAGCTGGCATTTTTGTCATCACATGACTCCAAGAGCTGGGGCTTGAGGGAAAAACATAAAACATTGTCAGGTTTTCTACAAAATTGTGAGATTAGCAGTATCAGTTTTATCACAATTTAGGCTGCAAGGTTGACCTATTTTATCAACAGTGCCCTACTGAATATGAATTGCTTTATGAATTTTAACAACCATATTTCATTTTAAATATAGTTCAATTAAAGTGACATTCGTCACTGAGCTTCAAAGCAAACCCTTCCATCATCATCCTGGGCTAGACTTTTTCTCTGAGCAAGTGAACTGCATGGTTCCTCCAAACTTTGTGTTTCAGAGACACCCTTTGAAGGAGGACACCACTGGGGTGTACTGGGGGACTAGCTCAGCATCATGAACATCTTCCAAGTTTCTTCCACTCTCTGCCCACCTGACGTGATAGCTACAGAGCCCCAGACTTCCCCAGGTTCTAGACTAAGAGCACTAGGAAGCAGATCATGGCCTCACAAAAGATGTGTAGGTAACCAGGAGAGTTCTCTTGAGGCCCTGAAGGACAAAACCAAACTGAATCCAAGAACTTTCTGAGATGTGCTTGGTGTCAGCCTGTTCTACAGCTGCAAATCACTACCATTCTAAAATACAATCTGAAATCTTTGGGATTGTTGAAGCACAAGAGCTGACAAAACACACATTCCAGTTCAATTTCTGGTAAAACAGCAAGACTGGGTGCAGGGGAGAAGACCACAAATACTCAGCAAGCAGAAACTGTTCCAGTGAAAACCTTACACACAAAGATTAGGCAGAACAGAAAGCAGTGTGCATGGGATGATGCATTCCAAAGTGGCATAAAATCAGATGGGGGAGGTTAGTTAATTATTCAGAGAAACTCAAAACTCTTCACAAATTAGGTCTAGAACATCCTGAAAAGTAGAAAAAAATTATAAACATCTGCCAAAACACAAAATCCCATCTAGATCACATTATAACATTTTGAGGTCATACAGATTCTCAAATTTAATCCAATCTGCAACTTTTCTCCAGTTTACTTAACTCTCTAAACAAACTCCTACCCTTCTGATTTAGTGACACCTCCTTCCAATTAATTCAGAAGAGATGGACTTGGAAAGACATAATGTCAATTAGAGACTCACATGCCAGGTAGATTTTTCTAAGCTCAAGGAACTAAAGCATCTTTCTCCAACATCAAGAAATGCTAGTTTAATTGAGCTGTAGTTACACTGAGCATTTGCAGTCTTCTAAGGAGGAGAGAGACGTCACAATCTCTCCCTGGTAGTGTATTGTGTATCAGAGATTGTGTGATGGGGTAAGGAGAGAGGGAACTGTTTCCAAGTTAGCGCACTTAGAGAAAGGACTCATAAATCATGGGGTCAGCCAGGTTAGGCTTTTTTTAACCTTAGGGTATTATGCTTTCAATACAATATTTCAATACCTTTTTTCTGTGTAATAATTTATCTGGAATTATGGCAACCCTTACAATCTTAGAAAGAAATTGGCTCAAGTAAAATGATTCCTTTGTCATAAATAAATTGTGTTCATAACTGCAGCATAATCATTCAACTGCAGGTAAGTCAAACAGTTATCCCGACTCTGTAGGAATATTTCCCTGTCAATAAATCTAATGCTATTTAAAATCTTCAGGCTGGTGTGACAGAAGCCTGTTAGATTAATTAGGGCAAGGTCAGAAAAGCTGAACTCACAGCTACATTCTTGTCACAGTTTTGTTCCACTTACCATAACCCATAAGCTGACTGTAAAGTCACTCACCATTTTAAACATGGGCATGTTATGGTGACTTCATTGACTTCATTTATATACAAAGGATGATTTCTTTAAGAATTGTTTCTTCTTTGACAGTCAACTAATTGAGGAGAAATGTCTTTCTTTGTATTCACTGTCAATAAGGATTTTTTTATTTTTAAATGTTTTTCCCTTCAGAGTTATGGGCTTCAACCAGGTTTCATGAGACTTCAGGATCGTACAGGCACAGAACTGTCCAGATTGCAGTTCTGTGCAGTATAACCAAAATTTCACTACAAACAGATCAGCTCTGTGGGAATGAGAGAACAGTATTCTCTCTGCCTGTTCAATTCTTGACCTTTCTTGTCTGACCATCCAAAAGGAGGTTGCCACAAATCTGGGGTTTGTGTGAAGTGGACCCTGGAGGTGAAATTCTGACCTCGTCAGGGTCAATATTTCATCTGAAATCCCTTGAGACAGACCTCCAAATCATTTCTAAGGATTGCAGCTTCTATCAGATGGTAGTTGGCTGACTTTCATTTACTACTGACTTAGGTCAAACTTGGACCAGGGATCAAGAGATGAAAGGCTCTATATCTCATTATCAATAACCAGGGTTTTCTTCACTACCCTGAAAACAACATACTTCATTCTTATCTACAAGGCGTTAAAACTTAAAAGGGTTGGGGTCAAATTATGTTACTTCAATTTATTTTTATTCACTGTTTATGAAACAACTTCCTCTCTTGCTGCCATAGCTAAATGCTACAAATATAAATATTTTCCTTGCTATTGTACAGGTTCTGCTATTGTTTTTCTTTTAAAGTCTTATTAAAGATGCAGCAATAAAGAAAACTCCCTTCCACACACAAATTAAAAAAGAAAAAATAGAGTACAGAGGTTGAGGCCAAACCAAGCCTTACCAATCTCAAAATTATTTTCAGCAAAGCACATCTTGTATAGAAGTTGCCTTATAACAGAGGGGTGGACCTTTCCAGGAGTTTTTCATAAACACGCAAGTCCTGATACAGACAGAATGTCCTCTGAAATGACAGAGCCAAGTTTTCTTCTAGTGTGAAGCCATACAGCTCTTCTGATTTGGCTGGAATTAAGTTTTCTTAAATGGGTTACAATTATGATTGATAGTTTTAGGCAACTCACTCTGAAATACTGAAGAGAAGCTTTGGAAGGAGAATCCTGTTGCTACTGAACAAACAGAACACAGTCTACAGCAACTTGCAATGCGCTGTACAAAACTGCATAATTAAACAACCAGAGATTTTACCCTGATCCTAGATATTTATAAGAAGTCAAACCTCTCCTTTGTTATTCTGGGAAAACCTTCACAGGCAAACTGATTTGCATTGTTCCCAAAACAGGGACAGGCACATGGAAGAAAAGTAATGAAATACAGTCGATGGCATGAAAAGAAACTTCTGAATACATTAAGGAAGAAAGAGGCTAAATAAAGTTTACTGGTTATGCTGGTTTAACAACTTTTTCTACTACTGGGAATAAACCTGTTGATACCTAGAACTAACACAGTTGCTCTCTTGAATCTAACCAACCTTTTGACTAGTTCCTCACTCAGATAATACTTCACCACAAATAAAAATTTCCAGACTGCCAGCACCTCAGGCAGAGCGAAGAAGGTACACTTGATTATCAATCACTGAAGAGTACTGCTTCAGCAAAACCTCAAAAACAGAGCTGTAGGACATCAATTCCAAACAAACTCTTTCTGGCAATGCTTTTGTCACTCCTGAGGAAAGAGGATTTGGCCCTGCAAATGTTTGTTTGCATGACCAGCTCCTCTAACATCTTCTTCCTGATCCCCTAGGAACCGTGTTAATCATATAAGGCCTTCCAGAAACTGACCTTTTTTGCTAAATGACGGGTAAAATCCTCATGTGTTTCCATAAACAAGATGCCAGCCAACTGCAGAGATTCTTAAAGAAACTATGGCAATAACGGCTGAAGGAAAGAGTGGGGAAAGGGAAAGGAAGAAAGAGACATAATAGGGGCATGGGAGGAGATGTGTCTCTGACCTGGATCTGTTGCTGAAGAAGGTTAATTTTGTGTTGCTGCTGCAGAAGCTGCTGCTGTTGTCTTGCAATCTGTGGAGAAATTGCACAGAAGAAACATGAGATACAGATCACCATTCCCAGAGTTTGTCCACAGGAATCTTCCACCTTGTTTAGTTCTTTAAACCTCTCCACTGAGCTAAGAAACCTTCAAGTGCAGGTGGCAGCAGCTTGGACTGTTGCTGAAGCAAGGGGCACATGTTCAGTAACAATTAATTGCTAGTGCTAGTGGGAAAGCTGTGCTGGATATGAAGACAAGGACCTATGCAAAAACTTTACTGAAATGGCACTGCTAAAATTCCCCAGGAGAGAGAACAGTACTAGCAGAGAAACTGGAAAATAGTGGAGGAAGGCAGAAAAGGCAAAAAAGTAGGATGGCCAGAAATAACTCTTCTGTTTGGCATCACCTGCTCAAAAGTTCCAAAAAAATGGCAATCTGACACCATGGAGGAAAGTTCCTAGTGTACTTTTTTTTATGCAGAAACAGGCACAGAGGGACTGGAACTGAGTTTGGAAAAATCACAGGCTCTTCAATGTGTGCATCAGCTGCAAGAAACTAAAGGCGCAGGGCAAGGCTACACAGCTCAAATCTAAAACCAGTTTATGGAAGTGGATGGAGTCATTCAAAGTCTCCTCTCAAAGCCAAGTGCAGTTTTCCATAAGGACTTCCACCCTCCCTCTCCACTAAATGATTGTGAATCCTACTGTAGACACATTTTACACACAGTGAAGGAAAAAACAGACATTAACAGAATGGAATTAAGAGCTCTAAAGGCTGGAGGTAGATAAACCATTCTCGAACTTAAAGAACAAATTCGAAAAATTTTCATTTAAGTCATCACAAAAGCTCTGCTCTCATGAACAGCCAGTGCAGCAGTACAAACATTAGAAGGAGCTCTGCTCTTCCCCTGTGTTATGTGTACACTTTTCAGGATCAGTTGGTAACTTATACATACTTACTGGGAGAAATTTTGTGCATTCTTCCCCTTAGGTATTTTTTTTCTGTTATTATTATTAGACTATTTGCATAAGAAACACTCATTCATAGTTAGCTCCACATCTAACAGATTAAATAAATGTTTTCCTTCTGGACCCTTTCTTTAAGAAAGAAAAATAATTTTTTCACTACATTTTTTTCAGAGTTTAGATAGTTTAATTTCTGCATAATACAGAAGTATACACAATTTCTTTAATTAAAAGAAATCCTAGTTATCCTAATTTTTTATTGCCTTTTTCCATTGTCTTCATTTTCTTTTTCCATTGTCTTCATTTTCTTTTTCACTTTCAAATCCCTCAGCCATTCTGGCAGTAGTGACTTTAAAAGGCAGGGCAAAGGGAATAGCTCATATAGGACGTCTCCTTGTGAAAGAATCTTGCCAATTCCACCTTCACTCCTTCATCTACCTTTGCCATTTTAACAACAGCATGATACAAATTCTCCAGCTTAAAGTAAGTCACTTTTGTTCTCCATGCGTGGGATTTCAGGTGTGAGGCCAAAATACCCTTTGTTTAAGATAAGGCTTTAAATAATTAAAACCAGGGAAAACCAAGGCTTAAATGTCTGAAGGTATCAGCAGTGGTTTAGAAATCTTAAGACTTGCTTAAGTACAATACCAACACTGAATATGACAACTATGACAGATTTCAAAGAATTTTGTGAGTTTCATAATACATAGCTGCAATTCTGTGATAAAATTTTAAACTAGGTATCTAAATATTCTCTGCTCATGGTCAAGTACAAAAGCGGATTTTAATTTCTGCTAAAATCTGCACAGTGCAAATCTGTGAGCAAAGTTATGTTTTTGCCTATAATGTTGTATGCCCGTGTATGCACATTGGAACTGATCACATGTGACAACCATGCCTGCATTTCCAGTGAAGGACATATTTGCAAGAACTGAAAATCAAACCACTCACATGTAAAAGAAAAAAAGTCATGCTTGTTCACTGACTTTATATTATTCTCTGCTTTTTTCCCCAGCTGGCAAAACCCAACGTTTTCACTTCTCACATTACAATCCAAGAGCTGCATTTTGTTCTTTTTATACCTATTCAGTATTACTGAATTCAAACAGTTTTGGTGGGTTATTCATGAGGGCTGAATTTGCCTGTTTATTTACAGATAGTTAAAAAACCCAAACCGTATTGAAAGAGAATACAGAATTGCAGAATATTCTGAGTTGCAAGGGACTCACAAGGACCATCAAGTCCAACTCTTAAATGAATGGCTCATGCAGGGGCTGAACCCACAACCTTGGCATTACTGGCACCAGGCTCTGAACAACTCCAAGATGGAGATATTGCAAATTAAATCATTCTTCTGGTATGTTTTTGTTCAAACTTTTTCACCTTGGAGAACAAATGGAAAAAATTTTGGGTGCAGAGTGACTTTTGGAGTATGAAGCCTAAAAGATAAACTGCTAGAAAGTCCTGCTAGAAAATTATTTAAGTTGAAAACCACTGTAATAATCACTCACCTGTTCTTGTTGCTGCTTAGCCAGCTCCATTTGCTGGCGTTGTTTCTCGATCTGAGATGCAGCCAGCTTCTTCTGTTCATCGTGAGCTGCTAGCAGCTGTTCCCTCAAACTGGTCAGCTGATTGATCATACCCATGAGCTGCCTTTCTTTCTCAGCGAGGCTTTCTGGAGTCCCTGGGCATCATATGGTGGGGGAAAAAAAAAGGGTAAAGAGAAGAGAGGAAATTTTGAGCAATCCAGCCTTTTTTTTATTTTGCAGCTTTACTGTAAGCAAAGTTTAAGGAGAACCAAAGAGCAGCAGCAGCATATTGCAATATGCTGCACACTAAGACCTGTTCCTCCATAGGAAAATGAGCCATGGAGGATAAATCTGTACACAGGCTTTGATCTGGTGTCCCCCTTCAATGTTTCTTTGCCCTTTCATCTATTTTCCACTGCCTTTTTGTCAGATTAATAAAGTGAAATAATACTGCCTATTTTGAGAAAGTTTCAAGTTTTAAACACTGGGGATCAAAATCAACCCTTCCAGGTTTGTAAGACAACTATATTTATGTCAGAAACTTAGGACAAATATACAGTTTCTGTAACTGTCAAAGCACTGATGCAGGGTGAGTATTAACATCCCTCTGTAACCTGTTATATCATCTACAGCTGCCCTGATTAGGATTAAATTATATAGTATTTAAATTGTTAATAACTCCTATTGCTGTTGCTGCCACCAAGGTGCACTTTTATAGGAAACAGTCTTTTATAAACATATCAGAAAACCTGAGTTAAACACAACTCACCATCACTCTCATTTGTACTGCTACTAGATGTTTTTCAATAGTAGAGTTCATCAGACACAGACAGAGGAGCTCACTACCTCACTTTCATAACTGTGCTGAAAAAATTCTTTTTCTACCCAGAAGGACAGTGGTTATAAGGGACGAGAAGAAAAAATTCCAAGAAAAATCAAAAGCTATGAATCATACACTACAAAAAAAAAAAAACCAAAAAAACCCCACCAAAACAACAAAAAAAAAACCAAACAAAAAAACCCAACCCCCCCAAAAAAACCACCAAAAAAAAAAACCCAAAAAAGAGGCACTTTTAATATATGCATTTGACTGTGAATTTAAAAGACCTGAAAATATGTGTAGCAGCTAATCCACAGATATCCCCAATACCACCACACCCTCTCATATGAGTCAGATCCTATGAAGACCTTTCTAAAAAGCTGTTAGAAAAGGATTAAGGCTATCAGTGTCAATGCCTCCTCTGAAAATAGCCTGCTTTTGGGACTACCCTGCCACACAAACCTCTTTCAAACACAGGAAACATTCTTCTGCCAATGTCACCAGTGCTCTCCAAGTAAAAAAAAAAAAAAAAAAGGAAAAAGAAAAAAATTGGCGACTATAGCAAACATGTTCCTAGCCAACTATCAGTCAGACATGGAAAAGAGCTACTGGTAATAGCTCATTTAGACTACCCCCCTGCCAGTGCAGGAATGTTCCCTACAGTATATTTACTACAGCTTTCTAGATTGGATTGATATGTCTGAAATGGTCAATCATCTACTGCTTGCTTTGAAAGGCTGTACCACAGCCTTTGAGGTGGCACTGGGAGGGCTCTTTGCTTGATAGTTAGCTTAATTTACGTTTTTTTTTGGTTTTTTTTACTTTCACTTAATTTCAATGCTATGATCCCAAGCAACATTTCATTTGCTACATCAGCTGAGTCCAAGCCCTTAAATCCATTTGCAGACAGCCATATGCAAGTGAAAAACCACAAAGAATCACCAGAAAAAATGTGACAGAAGAAATGTAACTAAATTGTTTTTTATTAGGGTTTTAGAAATTTCTGTGAAAATATTCTCACCACATAACAAAGAACTACAGCAGAATATTCTCAGATAAAGCCTCTAGAAAAACTGTGGTACAAGCTGGAAACTTGAGAAACACACTGAAACAGAAACCATAGGACTTTAAACCTGTTCTGTTAAAAGCTGTGAGAAAGAATGGAAGCCAGTGCTAAAACACTAACACGGCTGAAGAAAACACTTCTAACTATGGTTTTTACTTCCAACATTGGAGACAGTGAACTGCTACAAGTAATGCATTTGCCACCTGGCCCTGGAATTAATCAGAAGTTTCTATTGCCACTCTTCCATCCTTTTATTTTTCACCAGGAAAAAAGGTGCAGTGTTTCCAAGTGGCATAGAAGAATTATTCTAGAAGGCAGCCCCTGCCTTGGCCTGTCCATGTGGGTTTACCGTAACGCTCCTCTAATGAAAACTATCATGCACTGATACTGCCACTATAACTGAAACATCTGAAAACAAAATACTTTGTATTTATTTATTCAGCAGATATTTTATTCCTAACTTTTACTGAGGTGTGGACGCAAACGTGAGAGAGAGAGGGGAAGAAGGTCGTAGAGAAAGAAGGAATACACAGGATTGCCTCAGTCCTTGAGTTAGGGTAAGCAAAAAGAAACCACTGTCAAATACACCAACATGCATCACAGCTCTTCAGCCAGTACCAGTTCATCAGTGCCTTCTGAGCTACTACAGTAGCTTTCAGTTGGGAATCAAAAAGCACTTTGTAAAGTTAAATTAATCCCCATCTTTAAATTAATCTGAAAGGTGGAAAAATGTTTCCATATGTGTAAACTGACAGACAGAGGGATCACAGAGTTAGTTACCAACAGCGGCAGAAAAAGATGCGCTGATATCCAGCCCCGTGCATCAAAGTTCTGGCTGCGCTTCCTGGGAGGGAACAGGACACTCCACGTACCACTGACCTGACCACGGCACTGGACACTGCACAGCCAGGGATCCACCTCCTGCACTGCTTCTTCAGCCTGACTGACCCACAGAGCAGCAAAAAGCTTCTGCACTAGGAGAAGAGCAGCTTTATCTGAATTCCAAGAATGAAGATGAAGTACTGCATCCAGCTCTGGGGTCCTCAGCACAGGAAATCCATGGACTTGTTGGAAGAGGTACAGAGGAGGCCACAAACATGATCAGAGAGCTGGAGCACCTCTTTTATCAGAAAGACTGAGAGAGTTTGGGCTGCTCAGCCTGGAAAAAAGAAGGTTCCAGAGAGACCTTCCAATACCTAAAAGGGGCTTATAAAGATGGGGACAAACTTTTTAGCAGGGCCTGCTGTGACAGGACAAGAGGCAATGGTTTTAAACTAAAAGAGGGTCAATTTAGCTTATATATAACGAAGAAATTGTTTACAACGAGGGTGGTAAAACACTGAAACAGGTTGCCCAGAGAGGTGGTGGATGCCCCTCCTTGGAAATTTTCAAGGGCAGGTTGGACAGAGCTTTGAACAACCTGGTGTAGTGAAAGGTGTCCCTGCAGGGCGGTTGGACCTGATGACCTTCCAACCCAAACTATGACTCTATGAACTAAGAGCAAGCAGGCAGTGCAGTGAAGTGCCAATGCAGACACCAAAATCACAGGCACACTGCAGCCAATGCAGCCGGGGACAAAATGACTCAGTCTCTTCATTATTATTCAGTTTTTAAAGAAAATTTGAAATGCCCACAAGGGGTGTTTTATATCCTACCTTAGTAAGTACAATGCATAATTCCTTGGGTTTATACAGCTGGAGTGGAAGTAGTCTGACAAAAGGCAGACTTCTTGCATTACATTTCTAAAGCTATTTCAGTTTGCTAATAAACCAAAAGGGAAAATTTATCAGCATCACCTTTAAAAAAAAAACTTCTGATGGAGAATACTTTCTGGAAAACATGGCTTAGTAGGTACTTTATTTTCACGTGACTAAGCCATCCTTCCAGTAACTGGAATAGTACTTAATGATAATTTCAATTCTTTGAGGTAATAATTCCTTGCAAAATTAGTACTTGGATAGCCATACTCTCAAGTGACCTGCACAAAACCAGAGGCAAAGAAGATCAGCTATGTGGCTCTAATGAGAGATGGTGAGTTCTGTGTAGATTTTCCCTTGTCTGCCTCACACATCTATATAAGCCCCACTGATGATGAATCATATTTTTGAGGTATCTTGCAGGTAACTGGTGGCTTGTAAATGTGTGAAAATGAAAAAAAAAGGGAAGTACTTGAATCAGACGGTCTTGATAATTGTGTTAAGTGTTTGCATTTAGTTTAAGTTTGGTATTTTTTATGTTAGCCTTATTACCAACCTTTTCTATAATTACCTTCATGGAAATGGTCAACAAAAGTGCCATTTCACAGATGCCACTGCCAATCATACATCAGTTTGCATAACATATGAAGGCCAAAGCATGGTCAGTGTTATTTATTTAATGGTGAGGTGAGGACAACAGGGGGGGTGTCACTACATGAATACAATCAGTTACTAGAATTTTTCCTAGTGTATTAAAAGTTACCATAGAGTTAAGAGCTCCAGTTGTTTTTTGTACCCTTTTCTAGATGCTGTAGATTGGGGGTAAACAAGGATGGTGGACTTTTGTCATGCCGTCACTATTTTCTCTCTGTTAACCTGCATGAGATCTAAACCTGTATCATTGTGTGAAGTGTCTTGGCAGCTAAGGGATTTCCATTTCAAGAATTCTGTAGCTTACAGGACAAAACATGTCAGTATTTTAAGCAACTAAGCCAACAACTGAATAAAGACAGTTGCTCAAATTATGCTACTCGTGAATTAATGAACTACCCACATGGCTGCTAACCCTGCTAGAACTTGGGAGGGGGTGCAAACCCCTAGCCCCAGCAGCCACCTTCAGCTGCTTCCTTACTAAACTCATTTGGAGATGCTCCAAGCAGCACAGAGCTGGGAATGGTTTTGGAGCTGGCCTTTACAAGTTGCAGTGCTCTCACTCCAGCCATGCAGCAGGGCTGAGAGAAAAAAAACCACGTGTCCATTATTGCAGCATACAGCTTGACAGCAAGCTAGACCACTTCACAGAGCTATTGAGTGAGGAGCAAAAGGAGAGTGCCTTGCATCAATGACTGCCTCAAGAATTACTCTTAATTACCGTCAGATCCACGACAAACAGATATTGCACATTTTATGTTTAACAAAGCTTTCAACCACCAGGCCACCTGCCTTTCAGGAAATTGCTGTAGGTGCTCATACTGTTCTCTCTGTGCTCTATCACTGCAGTGGCAAAATGTGGATTTTTCACAACTGATCAAAATAACTCAGGCAAAGAAGCATCAAAGTACACACTGCAGGTTGATGCAGTGAAATGCCCAAGAAAAGATGCTTTCCAGATGCGTCAGCTTATCCTCTGTTACCATGAAGAGAGAGACTCAAAAAAACCTCCCATGTTTGTGGATGCAACACCCACAGCAGATGGCAATAAAAGAAGACTCAAATTAGTGGCATTCTGTATCGCCAAACCTAAACTTCATCTCAGATCAACACTACCCATAATAATGTTTAAGTAGTAGAAGAAATTTACTCAAATGTGAAATAAACTATTACACATTCTTAGTTCTGATTCACAGTCTCAGACTGGCAGTGACAGTAACATTTTAATAAACATTAGAATGAAGACACCAATATGACCGAATGACACACTTAAAGTGAGAAATCGAACAGGAGAAACCTTGGCATACCCACCCAAAACAGAACCAAAGCAAAAAAAAAAGGCAGAGAAACTGCTTTTGCGATCAAAACAGTAAATACTTTATTATAATTTATTAGACAGAATGAGAATGTAAATGAGAAATTGGGAAAGTCAATATTTTCTTTAACAGACATTTTAAGCTTTTGCTGCAAGTGTTCAGGCAGTGAGAGTGTTTGCTCCCAGACAGCTTACAGATGTGTATTCTGCAGGGGCAGAGCCATGGCAAGGCTCTCCTAAATCCCTCTGTCATGTCCCCATTAAACTGCTAGGAATGGCATCAACCAGGGTGCTCATGTGCACACTCACCCATACAGACAGTGAAATCTATCTACCGAGTCAGTTTACCATCAAAGTAATTGCGTAAATAGCTTTTGAAGTGTCAGAATCTGTCTTTCAAAGGAAAATCAAAGAAAACAATGTGCAAGTACAAAGCCTGGAAGACACAATAATATTGTATTATGTTCGTATCATTAACTGTGGTTACAAAAGAAAATAAGTCTCCTGTATCTACAAAGTTTTCTACAGGGAAGAAAATCATTAAATGGAAGTAAGAATATTTTGAAGTACTCTGTATTCGAATAATGTTAAGATATGTAATAATAATTACAGCATTCAGTATAAAGTATTTTTTAATTTCAAAGCACTACCTAATTGATCTTCTTAAAGACTGTTTGCAGGTAGAAAGGTAATGGTATGCATTATGTTTTTCAAGAGCAAACTAAGGCATGAAGTTTTTAGCAACTTGCCTACAGTAATTCTGAACTCTATGCAGTGTAGGAGGTTTTATTGCTGGCCTCGATGAAGTCACCAGCAGAACTACTTCAGCAAGGCCAAGAATTTCCCCACTGACTTTTAATAGCGATACACGTTAAATAGATAATTAAGTCTGTGTTTGACCCAGTTGGAGACTAGGTAGCATTTCAGCCAAGGGGACCCTTACGAATGAACCAATTACTGATGTCATCCAACTTACCAAGCAACAGAACCATGCCACAACACAGTTTCTGTGTAACAACAGTGTGACAAGGACTGAGCTACAGCCCATAAGTGAGCTAAAGAGTGAGTCACCTCAAAGTATTTCCTGCAATGGTGTGTTTTTTCAGTAGACTTTTTGAGCTAGTGAAGGTTACAGTTTTGATACAAAAATGAAGGAGGTTTTTCAAACTGAACAGTCTATTAACTAAGCCGTCCTCAGAAAGAGTATAATCCTACTAGTCATAACTGTACCAAATCCAAAGAACAAATAAAATTATCAGTAGTTCATAAAATAAGTATCTTTTCTAGAGGGCTTTCTTACAGTATCTTTCCTCCAGAGTATCATTCTCATCCCAGTGTCAACTATTTTTTCCCCACTCCTCTCCCCAGTTCTAACCTTGACATATTAGAAATCTAAACCCAACATTACTCTGCTCAGTAAGGAAACCAGGAAAGTAAAACAGACAGGTCACCTACTCTTCTTCTACTTTCAAGCAAATTAATCTGTGTCATGTTCTCCCTAAAAATTTTTTTAAAAATCTATTTATAACATAAATTTAAAGAGGAGTATTCCCCTTCATGCTGCTGACATCACCTGAAGTCACATATGTTAGGCAATGGGGAGCTGATGTTTCCTTCAGGAAAAGTAGTCTGATAAACAGATCTCACCGGCTGAGGTAAGTTCAGAATTTAAACTCTTCTTTCCTCTGTTTTTGAACAGAAATGTGAAATGTTTATAGCCAAGCAATGGGATTTTACTTTATGTAGTTGCTGGAATGTGTTGGTGGGTGGATATGGGTCTGTGCTTGTGAACGTATGCAAACTCCCCTGATGCTTCCCTAATCAATACTTCAGAGAGTGCTTTATTATGGACTAGAACATAGCTTTTCAGGCCACTAAATCCTGGAGCTGTCAGGGCAAAAACAGCTGAAAACTGGCATTTTTCATTAAGTATTTAAGCCAACTTTGCTACATAACGACTGCCATCACAACTACCCACCTTGCTAAATTAAATTATTTCATCTTATTGATAGGGACTAGAGTCAGCATAATAAAAGAAAACTTTCTGACTGTTTTTTACTGAGCAAGCCACAGCCACCAGAAAAAGAAACAAGGAAAGAAAAAGTGCACAGTTCAAACTGATTTGCCTGTACCTACAGATTTATGTAATGATTCTTCTCTGTTTGACAAGTAAAAATCCATTTTAGAACAGCAAGATATAAGGAAGATATTTATTTCAGCAGATGGACAGTCTTAATCTTTTATGTTTGAGTGCAAGGCTGCAGAATGAATAAAAACAAATTATGACCAATTACCCTCTTTTGCCATTACTAGCCTCAAGAACTCATATTCTGTGGGGGAAAAAAGCTCAGACGTCTGCTCTGTAACAAACCAGCACTTTGCTGTTTCGCAATGCTGGAAAGAGGCTGTCACTGAGTACTCTTTATTTGCTGTCAGGAAAAAGTTTTGGTACAGTAGACTGCAAATAAAGATTGGTATTCAACCAGGTTAGCAACTTATTGTCAAGGTTACAAAAGGAATATACAACATTTGTATTGAGACTATTTCTCAGAGGTTACTCATTGTTTTACTGTCTAGACAAGTTAGAACTAGGCTAGGAAAATAGCATTTGTTGCTGGAATTTTATGCAGCAGTAGGAAAAAGAGTAAAAAGTGTGTGTGTGTGCACGTGTATTTGCTTTGTTTCGTTTTGACAAACTGGCAGTTGTAGCTCAGAGACATTCAGCTCTATCAGTGCATCTTTCAGGTAACTTCAGCACAGCTTTAGGACCCTTTTGTCAACCAACTCTGAACAATTTTTAAATACAGTGGTTTGGCTCCCATATGCTCCAACAAAGTCACTGGCATTTGCTACCTTAATTAGTTCAATTTTATTCTATTATCTCTATCAATAATCACATCTTAAAAATAAAATTAGAACCTGTTTTTTTCTGATAAAATTAAGTACCTTTATGTACAAAAGTATAAATCCAGAACAACCTGAATTGGCTGTTTTGCCATATAATCACATTTTTAGAGGCTTTAAAAAAGATTCCTCCAACCCTCCTTCCATATGCTACCCTCAACTAACCTCCCATTCTAGGGTCAAATAGGAGCAGCTCCATCCAGTCACAGTCTCCATCTCAGGCTTTCTTTTGGCCTGAAGAAGTTCTGCATTGGTGTGGCTCAGCTAGCACTGCCTACTTCTACTGCAGCCTGAGACTATCCCATTGTGTTGTGATCAACCTCCAAGATTTTGGCAGCTGCCAAATTTCCTCTCGAAACTTAGGATTCCCTGAGTGCAAGTGGGCAGGTTCCCATGCACCCCAGCACTTCTGGAATATTAAAAAATGATTAAAGCTCAATTTGCAATTTGCTACTATTAAACCCCTCAAAAAAATAAACACAAAGAAGAAGATACTAAGTAGGTTGCAACAAATACTGAATTTATCACAGTTCAAAGCTGACAATCCGACATATCTTACCTCCTTCACTAATGACTTGCACCCTCCTTCTCTTGCCACTCCACTTACAATACTACCCACAAAAAAATAATGCAAAATATCCACAGCTGACCCAAGTTTGCAAATGTTTTTGAACCATTAATTTACAAATGCAAAATTCACCCAGCTCCTACAAAAGTGTGCAACTTTCACACGTCTCCCGGGGATCTGTGCTGTATTAGTCAAAGGTTCAAACCCAGTGTATTCCCCATGAATAATCTTTCTCCCCTTCCCCCTCCTTCTTCCTGTCCACATCTAAATGCAGAATCCCCAGCTTCCTTGTCTTTAGTTTACAGATTATGTGATCCAAAGTGTCACTCACTGGATTACTGCACATAACCTGCGCACTACCCGAAGCTTACTTGTCTTCAACTTGTCCAGCATTACTTAAATGGAATTATCCATCACAATCCATATACCGAATCTGCATAGCTCACTTATCTCAAGATTCTGTGTGTCACCTACTAGATTATCCGTTTTAATCCATACATTGAATCTACATAACATATGTCTTTAATTCATGGGCTCTGATGAGCTATAGTATCGCTGAATGGATTATTTCTCTTTATCCATTATTGGCAGTCCTAAAACCGTTGACTGAGTATTCTCTCATGCCCCATCTTCTGAGCACATGAGCAAAATCAGAGTCTTCAGCAAACACAGCTCTATCTCACATCAAACACAGCCTAACACAATACCTGCACTGATACTTCATGGAATTTGGAACCCAGTTTCTCACACAAAACAAATGTCTGTGTTACCGTAAACCGAAGATCAGGATTGGTAGGCTAATCCCGCTTTCAATTACATCCATAAATCTGTGGTTACTCCAGTACAGTCTCTGGAGTCACCTAGATTTAAGCGGATACAATGAAGAGCTGATTTTAACCTAACGACAATCCCTTTCACAGTGAGTACAGAAAACACTTCACCTGACTTGTTTACAAATTAACCTGCACAATAGAAAAGGTTTTTCAAACAACAACAACAAAAATGTATCAGGTTCAGACTTGCCCGGTCTTTCTTGAGAGACTTGGGCACAATCACTGTTAACAATGCCTTCAACAGAAAACCAACTCAGGAAGATTGGAAATGAAAGTCTGTTTAGCCTTTTGTTCCACACGCCTATTCAATATTAGCTAAGTGGGGAATATATAAAATATGCATTATTATGTCTTGACAAGTCTCAATAGAGAGATGGACAAGATTAGCAGCAAGGTTTTGTGCACACCAAGGAAGTTTTTAAGAGTTCTCATCATGGCTAAAGCTGCCTCACTCACCCCAGTGTGAGCAAGGCTGGACAACCCATGATTCACCTGAGGGGCCAGCACTGCTCCTGAAGCCCAGCACCAGTGAAAGAGAAGCTTCATGTTAATTTTCTATATATAGGGATGATCACTGATATTTAAGAAATAAATATTTTTTATACTTTTTCCTAGCAACACTGGAGGACAGCACCTGCTTTCCACCTGCACTGCACAGCAACAAGGCAGTTACACTGACAGCAGAAAAGGGGAATGATTTTCCTTCCTGTAGACGATTGGTTTGAGACCTGAAGATCTCTCTGCTCCACTGAATCCAATAACCTGCATTATCTATGAATAATCCAGAGGCTTTTTGAGCCCTGGTTTTGAATATGATGGATATAAGTAAGTTTGAATAGGCTTCAACCAATTCAATATACAGTTTTACAGCTTCACTTTAAAATACTTCAATTTAATAGCACGTTTTGTAGGTTTTACTATACAGCGACTTGTTTTGAGCAGAGTAAAAATTCCATGGATATCAAAACAGAATTTCTTAAGAAATCTCTAGTGCCAAGCTTGTAATTTAGTCCCAGACAAATTCTCTGAACAAACACAGGTATTTGAGTCACAATTTCTACAGATATAAAAGGTTCTAGATTTTGCCCCATTTGAAGAGTATTCCCTTGCAGTACCTTTCAGTCAAGCCGTGGAATAAAACATCTTATTTCTTTTCAATTTGTAACTGGATATATAGATCCTTCTAACTGTGATCTTGAAGTTTGCAGCTGGCTCTCTGCAGCTACTCAGTGGTGGTTCTCCTGTTTTATAGGCGTGCAGATGAAGAAAGGGGGGTCTAAAGTAGCAGCCAAAGGTAACAAAGCAACTAAGAGAAACAACTGAATACAAAACATGGGAGTCTCGTGACTTCTAACCAATTCCCTTATCTTTAATAAAATATTACTGCTTTCTAACTTAAAAGAAATCACGCTAATAGAAAATAAAGTCTTCCTCTTCATCTCCCTTTCTTTTAATCTCTCCCAGAGAATAAAACTCAATGGTAGCAACACAGATTCGGGCATTAACAATATGCAGCCTAGTGCTGAGACTTTAGCACGACATACTAAAACTCCC
The DNA here is from genome assembly GCF_017639235.1 of Corvus kubaryi. Taxonomy (NCBI): domain Eukaryota; kingdom Metazoa; phylum Chordata; class Aves; order Passeriformes; family Corvidae; genus Corvus; species Corvus kubaryi. The sequence goes on along the minus strand of NW_024582060.1, from coordinate 5,675,487 downwards.
CCAGACCTAATGAAAAACACAATGAAATTTTGAACAGTTAAATGGAAAAAACTATTCAGTGCATAAGACAGTTGGGCAGTACAGCTCCTAGTGCTGTCCACATTCCAGGGTGTATTAATAATAAGACACTACTTAAGTGGGGGTTTCCAAATATCACTAATAGAGAAATGAGGGGTGGAAAAAACGCAGCTGTCAGGCCAAATACAGAGAGAGAAGTTAATTAAAGAATCACAACTGGAGAACTTCATAACTATAGAAGAACAAAATCATTTTGTAGCATAATATATGTGTGTTTGTACACGTGTATGTGGGTATAGAGCAGCTCAACTTGCACACCTTTCCTGCTGCCTCACTAAATATAGCTGCAATACAGCTGAGCCATTGTTTGTTGGCTGCTCACGGCTGATGGTGCCATGAAAACCACATGCCTGGGCACTAAATAATCAGCCTCCCTGACCCCCCAAGAATCTGTAAGTCAAATTCATTTACCCCCAGAGGGCAATGCTCTATTGTATCCTCCCTCCTTTCTAGCCACCTAGGAACAATGGACAATAATTGCAACTGTCACGGCAGTCAGTAGGAAAAATAAACCAGTGCCTGTTTTCACAGCTTACTGCCAAATTTGATCCAAACACCTAATAACCATGCCCCCAACCACAGAACCACAGTTGCACTAAAAAGCCTCAGATGTGAGGCTTTTGAACAGAGCTACAGAACAATAACTCGACTTGTGTTCAAAATATAAAGCTAAAAACCAAAAATTAAAGCTAAGAAAAGTCTTCTTTGAGGCTGAGCTGTTGCTCCCCATCCTTTCCCCCAGGCACGACTGAAAGGACTGTTGAGTTTCTCTCATGGTAGCATATAGCTGGCTGCTGCTGCTTTCAAGTTTAGCTTGTGAAAGGCTAAAACAGGGAGGGAGAAAAAAGATTGCCCTCCAAAAGAACAAGATCATAGGCACTGGGAACAGACCACCTTCTCACTGCACAGCACTCTTCAGAGCAGCTCTACGAAGTCCAAAGGCACTGGAGAATCACTGGGAGTCCTTCTAAAGGCTCCAGTGCATCAAGAGTTAAAGAAGCTCCATACAGTGTGCAAGATCTGCTGAAATACACTCCCAAAAGTGGGTATGAAAAATGTCTCCTCATACTTTGTCCCTGAAACATCTTAAAGATGTCTCACCAGTTCATGGCAAAGGATGACGTTATTTTAAAACTATGTGCTTTCAAAACCCAGAACTCCCAGGTAAGACCAGTGGCTGCCCTTCCTCTTTATGACCTGTTGCTTTACACACATGGAGCAGGAATGAAGAACCCAGGGTTTGGCCCTCTGTAGTAATAATAATAATAATAATCATCATCATCATCATCATCATCACAAAAACAACAACAACAACAACAACATCATCTCAGCCTACTGGGGGCTGCAGCATTATATTCTGTTATGAAGTTATTCTACATAGGTAATGAATATACGTCTTTGAATTACAGCCTCCTAGGGAGAAGCCTGGGGAAACAAGTGGCATATTTTCCTACTTGTGTGGAGTCAGTGGAATAGCACAAACTAATGCTGGTGGCTTATCGGTGACAGGCTGGAAGGCCCATGTAATTAAAATAACACTTTCTTTGCATATGCACCAATCCATTAACCTGTGAGAGCACGTTGTGTTGTATGCTTTCCTGAATACTGCCCACCTCTTGTGCACACGGTCCTTAAACCTGTCAGGCACAAGGTTTGGGAGCCTGCCTGAGTGAGGATGTCTAGATCAGGGACAACATTAGTAAGTAAACATACCAAAAATAATGGAGAGAAACTAAATCCAGTTTATAAACACGAGAGAAGGGTTTAATTTTAATTTCATTCTACTTTCACATTTCCAAAACAACATTGGCTTGGATTTTGCTACTCCAGATGTACACTGATATAAATGGGAGAAGAATCAGAATCACTGTTTCTTTTCAGAGTGATAATGGCTGCTCTGAAAACTTACAATTTTTGATGTGTATTTTGAGTGAGTTCCTCATCATACGTGCTGCAGAGGAATTACAAAAATATTAAATTACATGAAAACAAACAACTACAGGTTCCCTAAAATGACCTCAGATATATAAAAATGGGAAATATCTTGGCAAAGCAGAAGCTACTGCTGCTGGAGAGTGGTCAAATTTTGTCATTTTCCTTCTGGAGTAGGGCTTTAAAAGAACATGCTTTAGTGCACAGATGTTGTACGCTGTCTTTTAAAATCTGCACTGGCTAATTTCAGTACCTAGAGGTATCATTACACAAACTTTGCTCTTTTTATTTTTTCCTACATGCAAAAAAAGTAAACAAAAAAAAAGCAAAAAAAAAAACCAAACAAAAAACAACAACATAATCAAAATCTGTCCAAAAATTAACAAAATTAACAAGGAATTCAGATCACCCTCAGATTTCAGAAGCTGAGGTCTGCTATGCTCTGATATCACATATATTTGATACATGAATTGACTTTTTTTTTCCCAATCCAGCAATAGGATGTCTTCGTTTATAACACAGAACGATATATGCATCAAAAGCTTAATGTAAATTCATTTACTTAGGCAATATACCATTTCACTGATTTATATTATCACAGATGGGAGTGCATACATTTCATTTAAACCCCAAATTACCATGTTTGAAGGGGAGGGGAAGAGGAGCAGACAAAGTTCCATAAAGCCAGTGGTATCTGTATATTCATTCTTAATTTCCTTTTAGCACAGAAACAGCGTTACCTTTTATTTCTCCAAAGTTCCCTGATCCCATGGCAAGAAGCTTGTCTTTCCAGTCCTTTGATAGTAGCTTTTCAATACTGGGAGTTTCTGAGTGAAGGGGGGGAAAAAAAATGTAAGCAAATCAACATGACTGTCTCCACAATAGAACTCATTAAAAGTCTATCTGCTAAAAATAAGGCCAACCCTATTCTGGGCCCCAGTTCGTAATGACTTCATCAACAAACTGATAAGAGGGGAGGGAAGAGAAAAAAAAAAGGAACAAAAAAGAAAAAAACTGAATGTGTTTTGTCACCTGCTGTTTCAAAACCATTAGCTTTTTCCTCTAGTGGAACAAAGCTCCGGTAATTCTGTATTACAATGGGCACATATAAACCTGCAGTTCATTGTTTTTCAATTTGGTGAACAAGTTGCTGCCTATAATGGATGCCTGTCAGTTTCTGGGTGTTAGTCTGCAGTCAAAAAATAATTATGTTGATAAAATGCGGAGTAAAGAGAGAGAGAAAGAGAGAGAGAAGCAAAGAATTAGCTCCTAAATCTGCTACATGTAATTATATCCCTCTGAGTCTTTACAATTACATCCACTTTATAATGTGTGTTTAAACATCGTGTGGTGGTAAGCACACTGTGGAAAGATTTTCCGGTAACACGCGCATTATAAATAATAATAAAAAGTTGGGTATGGAAAAAAGCTTTAAAAGACTGCAAAATCCAAAGGGAGAAAACGCACTGCTTAGAATGGAAACCCATTATTTGCTCATTTCAGATTCTATCACTTCCTTTAAAAATAAAATAAAATAAAATATATTTGTTCAGTATTTTCAGGAAAAATGCAGCGAGGGTGTGGATAGGTCTGATATTTATGTCTGCAACTCTTGTGTTCTGACCTCTTTTTGTGTAGAATTTTAATGCATAAGTAAATATAAATGCTAATAAAATTCAGAGAACATTAAACTCAATTCCAAACAATGTAATTGTATATTCTTGTCAGCATTTAGATGGGTACACAATTACAATAGCTTTCAATCCCACGATTAGCACTGCATTCAGTTAGAAAATGGAGTGTACTAAAAGATAAGTGTCCCAGTATGTGCCATCTAAATAACAATACCCACACTTATTATCTGGATCTAAGACATATACTGCTATTCTCCACATTTGTGTTTATGTGTATTTGTATTTGTTCAGGCATTTGTTTACCCCCTACCAGGAGCATAAAGGGAGTACATGTTAACTTATCAAAGGGACCGTCTGGCCTAGAGACCATACAATTATTAGCAACTGGTTAATTTTCCCCACAGTAAAAACCATTATGAGCAACCTTCATTATCTCGTTTGGCTAATTCCGCCTCCTTTCTTAAGCCCCAACTTGGAGCTCGGAGGCGCTGCGGTTCCTCGGGGCGGCTCTGCCGGCCGCGCTCTCCGCGCAAAGCCCCCGCCGCTCCCGGGGGCTGAGCGAGCCCGGGCTCCCTTGAACCCGCCGCCCGCAGGGCAGCATCAATGCATAGGGAACTACCGTGCCACGGGCACAGGGATGCTGTCCTGCATCTCACGTCGGCCTCGCCTCTGCTCGCACACAGCTGTGCGCAGACAAACGGAAAGACAGACAGACAGACATCCGAGCCGGGCACAGCCCCACGCTCGCATCTCGCCGGGAGAGCAGCGACAACCTTCGGATGCCACCGACAGCACAGGAGGGTGTTTTGTTCCGTGACATTTTTATTCACGTTGCAGCACCCCGATCTCCTCCTGTGCACCCGCGGGCACTCCCTGTGCTGATCCCCGGGCTTGCCCGAGTGAGATTTCTCTGCTAGAATCTTTAAAACTTATCTCTAAATCTCATGAAATCCTAGGGATGCGGGCGGGAGAAGCTGTCGCGCAGAGCACGGTCCGTTCCGGGGCTGGCGAGCTGGAGGCGCCGCCGGACTCCGGGCACTTGCGCAGCTACTACTGAAGTTCGTCCGTCCCCCTCCAAGCACCCACGAAGAAAACCACTTTCACCAACGTGAATAGGTCAGATAAACACCGTCACTTTTCCTTTTTTCTTTATAATTTTATTAATTTTTATAATTATTATTCCTCTGCGCTTTTCTAAAGACTCCGGAACAGCATGTAAACAGGCCGGAGCAAATGCGGCATTTGCGGCGGAGAGCTGTCAGTCATTAAAAGCCAACAAACCTTTGCAAAGCAGGAATGCGGCAATAGGGATCCATTGTGAGCTGACAATGGGCTCCAGAGCCTCCAGGCACCAAAAGCAGCCCGCCTTACTTTTAAGTCCATTGTCAGCAAAGTCCACGACAAAGCTTTTCCCCCCCGGCTAGACAAAATATTCGCCGTGGTACGCTCGTAAAGAAACACAAGTCTTCTGTCTAACTTGCCGCCTTAAAGCTACAGTAGACGCTCGCCGGGGCTGCCAGAGCCCCGCTGAGCTGGCCGCCGGCCGCTGCCTGCCCGCATCCCTGTTTCCCTGCATACTTGCTTGCCTCCTGGCTTCCCTGCCGCCTTCCCTGCCCGCCGGCCCCTCGCAGCCGCTCGGGGAGGGGCGCCGGGACGGTCCCGGTGTCACTTTCCCGGGGGAGTTTGAGCTCTGTCGGTGCAACCCCGAGAGCCGGAGTCCCCCGCCCGAAGACTCGTGTTACATCCCAGCAACCCGAGCCCGCCGGTGATGCCGGGAGAGCCGCGGACAAACAAGCGGGGAGTAATGAATGCGGTGGACGGCCATGTATCAATGACTGAATTTCTGCGAGAACGGTAAAGATCTCAGTAGGAAATCATGATTAGAGATGTGAAAGGCCAAATGGCAAAATCCCAATAGTAACAATGCATCTGTTCATTAATGTGTGAATATGAGTAAGATGAAAATTTAACACAATTATAAGCCCCCTCAGCAATCCTGATGGCATAAAATAGATTGTGGTGATCTAATCAGTGCTTCCCCTGTTGAAATACTGTATGTTAACTATTCAAAATAATATTATATAGACTTTTTTTCCTTTAAAAACCCCCAAGCAATCATATTAAATTGATGTCCGAACTTGGTTTCAAACCTCTCTAGATTTGAATTGCCATTTTTACAGAAGACACTTCAACAGACTTTTGATGCAGGACCAGCAAATAATCATCCTTCTGCTAATACTTAAGAAGAACTTTAATTCCGAAAGACAATAGCTTCCCCACCCCTATAGCTTTATGGAGCTAAACAGCTAGATTAGATTACAGCTTGTCTAATTCTATTATATACCATGTTAACATATTGTACTTACATAAAATATGTTATTCATATACTCGACCTATATCACATTTCAGTAACTGTTTGTGAAATACCTTATGCACCATATCTTGGGAAGAAACATTTATTATGTCATTTATGTACCCCATTAAAAAAAGATTTGAAATTTACACATCTTAAATAAAAATAACTGTTTAAAAAGTTACGACAGTAGAGGTTCCATGAATTATACAGAAACAAAGTCATCCTTTGTTCAGCTTTTTTCAGACTTCATTGAGAAGATGTTGCTCTCAAATTAAGGGAAGAAATAAATGGTGTATCTTGTTTGCAAGGCAGGCATTCTCTGGATTCATTGGAAAGTCAGTAAAACTTTTAATGCTTGCACATATAATGTGCAGCTTGAAACTGGGAAAGATGGCCTGCACACAGGAACTGCTATTCCTGATCCCTACTCCAACCATTTCTCTCCTCTTGGATTCCCCAAAACCACGTTTTTTTACATGCAAAATCGGAGCTATATAGTGACAGATTTTGGATGTGCATCAGGACAGCTATGTATTCCAATAATCTGTATTTCCAAAAAGCTACACATGTTGTTCTGAATATGGCGATGATTCATAATGCCTCCTAATTCAATCTTTGAGAAGACCCCAGAATTACCCCCTTTCCTTCTTCCAAGCCCCACTTGAGCTAAGAATCCCCCCCAATACCTACCTGCAGTGTAGATCCTATGGCACACAGTAAACCAATCCCAAGTCACAGCACAGTATGAATACATCTACAAGACTTGTTCACAGGTTGTTTGTGAACAGTAATTTCGTTAATGTTTGGGAAACATTTTTGTCCCAGACACACTATGAGAAGTGTTACATGTTGTTGCAGAAGAGGATTATGGATAGGGCACCAAAGAGAAGGATTGAGATGGAAAGAAGAACAGGAATCATTAACTAAACATTGGCCAAGAGGCGCCTGACTGAATCAATAAAGATACAAATTAATCCACAGAAATGATTTCTGCTGTGTCTATTCAACACATTTATCAGTCATTAGCTCTTTCTAGAGATATTTACAGCACATTTTGTTTTTCTTCTTTCACCCCTGCCTCTGTTGCTTACATATGCTTCTCCGCATCACTGCGTATGGCAGTGCCCACTGGTGAATGCCTCCGCCTGTGCCAGCAGCTCCCTGGCTCCTCGGTGTCCCCTGGTCCCGCCACCCTCCCTCTGTGCCAAGCACCATCCAGACTGACTCCCTCATCCACAACAATGAGACTTGGAGACTGATGCCAGCAGCCAGTAATTCTCATGCAGGCCTTCAGCACATGGAATGAAACCACTTTCCTTGGAGTTGTGAGAGTCCTGTGTTCACTGCTCTGATCTGCAGGTATGGATGCATCTGTACATCCACTGAATTGCTCTTACACAACTGGAAAGCAAATAATCTCCATAAATTAACATTAAACAGCTTTTAAATCTAATTTTTGGTATGCTAACAAGCATGTCACTGTCCCTCTACTTCTGCATTTGATATTTAAATACAGCTTCACTGACTTACCTGCTTAAAAGCCCTAAAGTTTTCACACTGGGAAGCGAGTGGTTTGTATCCAGGAAATGGACGAGGATACAAAGCCATAGTAAGAAGGAGGCACCATTTTTATCACTGTCTGCTAGATTTCTATTGAATTTAGTCTACTTCCAGAAGTTCATTTTTTTCAGGCATTGTAACTCCCCTTTGGGAGTGGACCTAATCCTACTCTCAATTCAGTGGCAGCACAGATGCACATGTACCTGGACCTGCCTCGGCAGCCTTCCAAACACACAGTCCCACAGCACAGCACTCCCTTCAGGCCTAGCCTCTCCAGTAGCTCTTTTCAATCCATGCTCCAGGGTCACAGTCCTAGAAATCCACTTATACAAGCTTAGAATGGTGTTCAGTGCCAAATCTCTATTACCTCTCTCTGTTCCTGCTGATTATTTACTGAAAGCAAACTTTGGTCTCATGCAGCTGCCTGCTTCCAGAGAAAGGCATGCAATTCCAACATGCTGTAACAAGGTGAGGAATGGGAGCTCTCCACATGAGGCATGACCGAAAGACCCATATTTGAAGAGGAAATGGGAGAGAAAGCTCTGATGTTATACAGAGGCAACTATGATCAAAGTGTAAGAGGCTGATGTAAGTTGACTACAAGTTAAGAGGGAAAGTGTGAGTCCTGGAGCCTCCCACTTGCATGGTGTCTGGATGTCCAAGGATGGGTGCCCTCCCAAGGAGATGCCCAAAGGGTTCCCTCCTTTGTAACTACAGTGAACAGATCTTGCCCTGGGTTGAAAGAGAGATACTTCTCAGAAAAAAGTAAAAGAAAGATGTTTGGCCTTGGCAAGGATGATGACATGAAGTGTAGCAAGAACAGAGAGAAGCCAAGAGTTGCTCAATGCCCATCCAGACCACCAAACATTTCCTGCCAACACGTGTTATTCCTAGAGGAAGGAGTATTTGGTCGGCACAAATTATCATGAATGAACTTCAACATTAGCTGATACACCTTCCACTTCTGGCAAGCACCTTCCTTTGTATTAAGAAAGCACTGGCAAACACTGAGCTGGCACCCATTATTCACCTTTTCCTTCTGCTATGGTCATAAATATGTTCCACCCATCAGTCACAGTTCCACTCAGCGTTCCTACAACCCTCACCTATCCATATGTCACCCCACTGGCACTCTGTTCTCTGTTCACGTACCGAAACAAATCCTCTCTGGTCTAAATCAGGAAATGAGATCAAGGGCAGATTTCCACTCTTCCTTTAAAAGAGCAGACAAACATGTAGATAGAAGAAATTTCTCTTTTTACGCCCCCATATTTTATTAAGAAGCTCTTACCTATACAAAATCAGAAACAATTTTCATAGCAAGGAAAATAAAGCAACTATTATGAAGAAATGGCTGGTATCAGCAGGTTACATAGACATGCAGCATCTGCATACACATATGGTTCTCCATCAACAGAATCATGCTTTTAGGGAACTACTTGCAGCTAGGCAAGACACTATGAATCATGAGCAGGCACAACACAGAATGTATTTAAATTTGGAAATCAAAGACGACAAAACATACATTTTTCTCTTGCCTTCCAGGAAGTACTGCAATTTTTCACCAGTCTAAAAGCAGATTAAACTTTTGGAGCAGACACTAGGAAACACCTCTATAAATGTAAATATTGTTCAAATGTAGGACATGGTTGCTCAGGCGTGATAAGCAAAAATGTGGTGCTGACTACAATACTACCTGGGGCTTCTCTGACTGGACAGTGAAGAAAGGAAGAAGAAAGTGGTGTGCTGTTGGGTTCTGTGGGTTTGGGGTTTTTTTTATACACAAAATGTTTTTTAGTCTTTGGGCACATACTCACAGAGCTGAACCAAACATTCAAGTTACAATATTAGGAAGCTGTGGTGCTCTGGCCAGCGCATCACAGTATGACTCTTACTGCACCACTCCATCACAACCACTGTGCAGGAAACAGCTGGGCTACATATGTCCATGGGTAGCTTCCAAGCCTACTAAAAAGCTCCCTTCTCTGGCAGGGATAACCAGCCCTCCTGTTCGTGGAATCTCTAGTTCCATTCTGGCCACATGTTAGCTCACATAGCTTTTCATTTCAGAGGACAAAGTCAACTTCTTTATCCATAGATGACAGTAGTCACCTGTGGTGCACAATGATATCAGGTCACCATTGCATTCTTGTTGCACATAGTGCCTAATTTTGTGTATGGTCAAAAATACACCACTTGTTTTCAAGTTGTTTGCTCTCTTTTGCAATACCCATCATGCTGCTTTGATGAAGTATATGTTGTATGAATGATAAGACATTTTTATTGTCATTTCTAGTAAAAGAGCACTTAATTCACATAGCCAGAAAAGGTTCCATAGCACCATAAATAAATTATTTAAGATTTTAACATTCAAATCAATAATCTATGAATGCCACTAGAAACATGATTCTACTCTACCTGCAAATATACAAAGCAATGATTTTCACAACTGCTCACCAATGCCTACTGCCAGTCTTATAAGAAAGTTAACCTAAAAACAAGGGGATGTTTATTACAAAGGAAAGTTTGGAATAGCCTTCAGATACACTAAACTAATTGTTGAACTAAGTATCCCTTTGGATGTAAGCAAGGAGCCTGCAAACCACAGCACCAGACAGGAACACATGGCTAAGCAGGACATGCGGAGAGCAGAATGACTTCTTAAGCTAGATTTGAGGCCAAAACCAGCATCTCAGTCAATGACGCCTTCAGGAATAGCCAGGCTGTTGTCTGAAATTTTTATAGTTCCCATCACCTGAATGCACTGGCAGTCGCTCCATTACCTGTGTGCTTTTCAGGCTGTCTTGTTTCACTGAACAGTCACCCACTCCAGGAGCAGTGTCACACTCCATGTAAGAGACGTGCAATGCAAAGACAATCACACCAGTCCTTCAGCCTCCCAGCAAAAGAGTCGATGTTCATTTGAGGGTCACACAGGCCACAGCCAAGATTTTCTCAGCTTCCATCCTCTTTATTGGTATACAGCCTCAGGACAGAGCCTGCTTCCAGAGTGTGAAAAATTCAGGTATTTCTGAAAGTCTCTCTGTCATACACTCTTCTGGACTGACAATGAGATGTTCACAAAGCCCTTCTGAAGACTAAATACCTGAGAAACCCACCTCTTTCACGAGCACATTGCTGAGCCAGGGAACAAGCCTGCATTCCTCCTCTCACCTCAGAACAACTGGGAACTCCAGCTCTATCTCTGTTATTTCTAACATGCTAACTTCTAAAGTATATACTTCATTGTCTTACCTACCTTAGTGACAACAGACCCCATCAAGGCTACAAAGTGTATGCTGATAACCCTTCAAAGCACAGGGCTGCAAGCTGCAGTATGATAATTGCCACCCCTTCCTCTCCTGTGGGTGTGGAAATCATATTTGTGTGCCAGGGCAGCTGGTGTGTGCTCGACTCACACCTCCAGTAATCTGGCCTTCCACATCAAGCCTGGAGCCACTGCTGGCTGCCTCAGATTTACACGGAGGTGGGGCTGCATTACTTGCAGGACAAACCCAAATTATTCTGAAAAAACAACTGCAACAGTGTAGTTTGTAGTCACTGCTCAGTTACCGTCCATTTAAGAATCTGTCCTTAAAATACACAGTGGGATATGGCTGGTTCAAGAATCGATGCAATCTGCCCTTCCCATTTCCGCAGCTGAGCAATGGTGTCCTCCAGAGAAGGGCTCTGTGAATGGCACAGGATGTCATGCACAGGACAACATATCTTTTATCACTGAAATTCTTTGGGATTCAGTGCTTTGGATTCCCAAAGGCATTCAGGAGCATAAATCCCATTCTGGAAAGGAATTAGGGTCCACCTGCCTTTGGATATCCAGGCCAGGGAGTTGGCCCAAAGAACACCTTCTGCCAAATGCTGCATTTCACCGGCACAATTATTGCTGGAACATCTTTTTCAGCACACACAATATTTAGGATGATCCCAGCTCCCTGCTAGCACTATTTTCTTCACCCCAATTAAATTAACATGTAAGAATGAAGCACGTTTTTGAACCTTATTAAACTTTTAAAAAACCCAAAAGTTAAATTTTTAAATGTGCCCAGTACTTTCTTGATATTCAAAAAATAAATTAATACATGAAACAGAGTAACTCACTTTCAAACACCTGAGCAGCAACCCCTTCCTTTTTAATTGAAGTTACACCAGTAGGAATCCTTATGAAAAGAAGGGCAACAGTGAAATAAAAAAATCCTCTCCTACACATGAAAAAAAGAATTGTCCTATTCTGTGTTCTTCAGCTTTCTAATGCCCCTTTAATTCCTGGCATCTCTAAATGGAAGAAGGAATTGATTTTCTCAGGAGTGGTCCACCCAGCAAAAAACCATGTGTCAGATGACAGAAGGAGGTAGTATACTGAACTTCACTGAAATTCTGAAACCACAAAGATATTTTAATATTTCCAGAGACTATTACAAGAGTAACAACATAAAAACATAGACATCTTGAATTAAATAACATTAAATTTCACTTCAGTTTTGTTTTTCTGTCTCAGTTGGACAGAGATACTCCACCGAAATACATATTCCCCTGAAATACATTTTTGTATTAGTGCTACCAACAGAGCCAGTTTCTAATTAAAGGGCCCTAATATCTTGTTAATATTAACAGAGGGCCATGATTTTGGTCTGCTAATTTTTTACATCTTCAGCACATCCTTGGTAAGTAAGAAGGATTTAAAAAAGGTATTCAATGACATGGCTATATACTAACTTTTTATAGGTATTGACACATCATTAAGGATGTTCTAGGGAGATTCCATGGTTTATCCTTTGACCAAAAAGATCTTTCATGCTGATCTGTCACTTTTAAAGTAATTAAATGCTTTCTCGAACAAACCCTAAAACAAAGCCCCAAGAGCCCCCAAAAGTATGTAATCTAAATAACCATAAAACATAAATTGAGGGCTACAGTGTTTGGCTAGAATTTCTGGGAAATCCTTCTAAAGCTCAACCAAACCACTTCTCAAATCCAAAATTCAACAGCAACAATGTAACCATTCACATAGAGTTACTATAGCATTTTTACCTGAAAATCTCAGAGCAACTTACTTAAAAATGGAAAAAAAATTGAGTCCTGAAGTGCTGGTAATTTTCCTCAAAATGACAAATGCGAGGATTGTGTGTGATGAGGCTGAGGAAACAATTTTCTAAATAACCGATCTTTCAGCCCTGGCCACTGCCATCACTTCCCACCAGCAAAAACCCGGCAGCTCTGGCCTCGGGATGATCGGCTGCAAAGGGAGCTGTTGATCCCTGGGGCTCCTCACCTCTCGGCCTTCCTTACATGTCTTGACAAAGAGTCTTATTTGCCAACGCAACAGAGCAATAAAAAAGAAATGAAAAAAGTAAGCGAAACAAGCCCTCTTCTCACAAAGCTGCAACTTCCGCTACTGAGGCCTGCTTGGGGTTTGGGGTTATTCTGGGTTAACTATCTCTGCTTTCAGAAACAGGCCCACACAGTGCCTGGGCATTCCTGGCTCCCCCTGTGCCCATCCCGGAGAGCATCAGGGTGAGGAGATGGCAGGAGCAGAGCCCTGCTTCCGAATGGAAGCCAGGAAATGTCCTGCTGCAGCTGTGCTTGTTACTGGCATAATCATCAGCTTCCACCCTCCTCCCCCACCCTGTTTTTCCTTTTTATTTTTCCCTCCTTCTTCTTTTTTTTTTTTTTTTTTTTTGACAGCTGTCTTCCTATCTTCCCAACAGGTGCTATTAGGCCTGAACAATGGCGAAGGCTTTTAAGCCACTGCTGTTGACAAGTGAAAGGGAACAACAAATGGCTCAGTAGTGCTCTTCTCCCAGGGTCACTCAACCAATGGTAATAGTTATTATTTTTATTTATTAGCTCTGTGGCACTGTCCTCCATTATACCTTCTCCAACCTCCCCTTTCCGTGACAGCAAGGAGCTTTTTAACTTTTAATAAAAATGGGCGAGCGCTTAGCTCCTGAGCTAGCTCTTTTTGCAAAGTGCACAGCTAATGAATGTTGTCCATTTAGATCTGGATAATTTATGATGTCAGCGGAGCAGAGGTGGGGAAGGCTGGATCCAGATACGGCCATTACTTACACTGCCAGGAGTGACAACGAGAGCATGGGGAGGTGGAAGTCAGACAGAAAGAAGAAGTTCCCTCACCCTGTTTTTGGGGCTTTTTCCAGGATGATTACAAGATTAGCAGATAAATATGACATTCCCTCTTTTGAGGTTGATGTAATTTTTCTTTTCCCTTGTCAGCATTTTGCTGACTGTATCATAATCCTCTTCAGAAAACAATGGCAGGTGGAAGAAAAGTTAATTTTCACTTAAATGAAAATGACTGCACCCATTTAAACAATGGACTCAGACATGTTACTGCCAAGAGAAAAAATTGTGCCAAAATGTTTTCTGATCCTAATATATTTCTGATACACATACATTTACTAGATGAGGTTACTCAATTAAAAAATGGTATGCAACAGATAAACCCTATCAAATGCAAGCCCTGTGTTGTCACTGTCCCGGCAAACCAGGTAAATAGGAAGGAAAATCAGGCAATTCCATGGCCAAATGAAATCAGTAACCAGAAAGTGACCTGGAAGCACAAATACACTTGAAAGTTGAAAATGTAAAGCTAAAAACCATCAAAAACATATTGTGGAACTGGTTGGTTTAGAGTCATGTGTTCGATCAAATTGAGGTAACAGTATGTACATCTTTTGATCATCTGGACCCATTTATTTAAATTTTAAATTTACGTGAATGTGTAGTGAAAGGGCTACAGACATCAGATTGTGTATGTACTTCCTAGAGTAAATGTGTACTATTATAATTTGAACTGAATGATAACATTGAAAGAACCAGAAAGTACTCATTTGAAATGTTAATAAAACCATTAAAGGAATTTAAAAAATTGAAAACAGAAAACTGAAAAGGATATCCCCCTGAAACAACAAAAAACCCCACACAGCAGGCCCGGATTTCTATTCTTTTTCAAAATATGACAGACTGTTTTACCATTGGAAGTGAGAATTAAAGCACATATGCCTGATGCTAAACAACTACACATCCTGAACTCCTCTTGCACAACATATGTGAACACAAAATCTCAACTATTGATTGCCAGATGCCAGAAAGACAGGAAAAATAATATTATTAATAATAACATTAAAAAAATGGTACACTATAAATCAAAGCTTCTGAAGTGCAGGTAGTTTCACAGTAAATCAGACTGCTAGTTGTGATGTAAATGATATTTGCATAAAATCATTATGTCAAATTAAGTGGAAATTATTAAGGCTAATGTCATCCTTGGACTTGCCTAAAATAATCTCCCAAGACTTGCACACAGGCTTCTCCACTGAAGTACAGCATTCCATCTGCCTTGACAACTTGTTCTGTTTGTTCTCAGTTGTCTCCATTCACGGATTTTTTGGACTGTTATTTTCAGCGTAAATAGGGTGAGGAAATACACTGGGTTTCCTTTTGATCAAGCATTTTTCTTTCTAAGGAATAACATCGAGATACATGGGTGGTTCAGCCATATAACAGCTGTGACAGGTAATCCCCAAATACCCGAAGAGAAATCAGAGAAAAGTCTGTTATGCATAGCTCTTTAACATAATAGTTCTAGACAAGGGGAAAGGAAAGTCAGAAAGTAAACGCAGAAAAGTCAGAGGAAAAAAGGGAAGAGAGACAAAGAAAACAATGCTGAGAACAAGGAAAAAACAACACTAAGAAAGGGGCCTCATTTGTCAAATCCAAAACGTACTTATACTACACAATGCACTGAAGGAGCAGGAGAGTTAGGGCAACTCTGCAGCCACTCCTTGGCTATTGAAAACTGTCACCAACATGGAGCCATTCCCCAGCCATCAAACAGGTAACTGCAGCAGCCTGGGCAAGTGTGAAACAGCTGTAACAGGAACTTATCAGAAAAGACAACAGGATTTAGATTGAAGCATAAACTATGCCTTCAAATTACTGCCAGCACTCCAAAGTGAAAACATCTTTTTTATCAGAGAGGAATCTCACTCATACCCTGCAGGAAAACTTTTTCAGACTACTTTAGAAAACTTAAAACTTCCTTCATTCACCTTAGGATGATAGAACTCCCTCTGCAAATAGTTGTCCAGATCCACAAGAAGGATCATCTGCATTCAGCATGGCTTCATGAATCACCAAAGACCAGTAAGGTGAATGCAGGGCAGGAACAGAATACCTTCCCAAGAATTAAGGTCATTCACTAGGCAGCTCTTTACACAGTGTTGGCAATCAAGAGGCACTACATTCCCCCTGGTAAAAAGAACACAGACCCCAGAAATGCAGAAAATGTCAACATTTCCTCCGATGAAGTTACTTTGAAACAAGAAACAGTTCTCTCACTTCTGCACTACCAATCTCATCAATGGCCACCTAGAATTAGCCTTCTCCCACTTCATCCAACAAACTTGTCCATGTCACTCTGGGGCCTAATTTGTTTCATTAAAAACAAGACAGGACTATGTGTACTCATCCTTACAGATTTCTCAACGACCCATTTGAGAAGGCCTGCTCTAGTGCCTGGCCCCTAGACTTAAATTAGGAATAAACTCCTTTTTGCAATTCCAAAGCATTTATCTGTGCAGTCCTAATAACATGAGCGAAAGGGAAGCTTAAACTAAACTGAATCAGGATGAACAAGTTCTGATGAAAAAAGAACCACTTAGAAGAGACAACCTTCTCTGCAACATCTGTAGTTCAGGATCCTACTCGTTCTTCACTTCTTCGGTGTAGTGGTAAGAGACATCTGGGTTCTGCTGTGAATGGGCAGAAGCTACACTTTGCTCTGTCAGACAGAAATCTGGTACCAGCAATTGTGTTCTCATCTTGATTATTTCTACCTTTCATGGCCACAAAAGCAAAAAGGCATCTTCTGACACAGCTCTGACTGGTATAACAAGGTGTCTCTCCAAAGAATCTGGCCTCATATTCAAAGCGCTTAGTGCGACATGCACCTACTGAAAGAACGCCCAACCCCAAACTTCCGTGTATGATTGTGATCTCAAGCACTGACTAGGCTACAACTAACTAAAGGACTGGGACACATGGAGTAACGCATAACCTGAGAATCATCAAGACAAACCCTTACAAGGAGCTGGACCCATACTCAGGAATGCAATCTTGCAAGACCTGACAGTAAAAGTGGGTGCTTCGCCAGAGTGACAACTCCTTTAAATAAAGATCAAATCTGTAAATGAAGAGCATATAGCACAAAAAAAAGATCTGTGAAAGGACCGGAAAGTGCAGGGATCTGTGCAGCTCTGCTGCTGGGATTCCTGGCTTTAATTCTTTGTCTTTGTGGGGTAACTCTGAACATTGACTCAAACTACCTCAAAGTCCCTAAGAAACTCAGCAGAATTTTAATGTTTGCATGGAAATCACTCAGGTAACTGATGGTGCAGCTGTGAAAAAATCAATCCAAGTCTGGTATCAGCTGCGCCTCAATTTTAACATTGAAACAGCTAATGCTGATGAACTCTGAATAATAATACCATTATCAAACTGTTATATGGAATCGTATCTTTTGTGATTTAATTTTGTGACTAACACTGATATCTCAGTATGGTACCTACCTTTCTTTTCTGACACAATGCTCAACAATATGCAGTTTACACAGAGATTTATTTCACATCTAACAGGAGATGTTTGGAAAAAGAACTACATGCAATTCAGTTTTTCTTTTTCAACTCTGAGATAAAACTAGGGCTGAGACTGAAATATTTTCTCTTAAACCGACCTCTCTCTCTGAGTAAGATAGAGAAGTCTTTGAATAAACATATATAAATGTCCCTCTGGTATGGAGATATGAAGGAGAGTCATATCAGATACATGTGGGTATGCCAGAAAAGGACCCAGGGTCAATATCAAAAGTGGTGGAGTGGAGGGATGTGGGGCTCCTGTGGAGTGAGGCAAATGACAAGAGTGAGGCAAATGACAAGGGTGAATTCCCAGATTGCTTGAGAACAGGGTGTCTGGGAAGGTGGGGTGTGGAGTAATTGCAGAATGGTGTAACAGGGAATTTAATAGATCAGAAAAGGCTGAATAGGATAACAGGCCCATTGTTCAGAAAGTTCTCTTTTGTGACCAGGCTTTAAGAGAATGCCAGAGAAACAAATGACTTAATCCTGGGGGGATGCTATGGCATAAATGAAAGTAGTCTATACCTTGAAAGCTGATGGAATAAATTTCTGTATCACATAACCACACTGACAACTGCAGCTTTCAGCAAAGTCTTAAGACTTTGCAATTGACAAAACCCTCACAATCCTGCCCTCCCATGTCCCCCTTTCTCTCTTCAACAGCATTTTCCAATGTACGTGGGGGGCAGACAGGGGAATAACACATGAACAACAAACAGACGTGGTCAAATGCCATGTCAAACACAATGGTTACAGGGTAGCACAGAAGGAAAGAATTCTTCAGTGCTGGCTTCCCTTCTCTCCCATGTTCTAACCACTGACCTAATCTTGGAGCTTCCTGGTTCTATGAACACAGCCACTAAGCACTACACCACCAATTTACACAGCTTCCTGCTTCCTTGCTAAGGGACTGGAAGTGCCATAGGAGATGCTTGGTGCAAAATGTTGGCTAACCTTCCTAGTCTCTCCCTGAGCATCATGTGTTTCTGGGGAACTTTCTTGAGCCCTGTTAAAGCAGATGATGGAGTTGGAGGGTCCTGGGACATCAAAGACAGCATTTTTCCAGTTACTTTAACACAAGCTGAATCAAGAATACAGAAAGGACAGCATAATTTAAAAAGTAAATGTCACACTAGGGCATAATATGCAACATATTATACCTTTCCAGAATATGTTATACCTTTCCTTGCAAGGATGGCAGGGTAGGCAGTGTTAAAAGTGACACCATCAGCTTTGGCTTTATAAATAACAGAAGAGCCAGGATATAATGTATTATATGGTTCAAGGATTAAGGAGAACATAAAATGACTGGAGATTTTTTCATAGAAAAAAAGGTAGAAATACGCATTTCTCAGTTACCCACAATTTCTTAATGGAAGTAATAGATCATTAGTTAAGAAAAAAAATAATCTCGAGCTCATTGTAACTCAGGAAGAAAAGTGAGAGGTAGAAATATAATGCAGCAATCCACAAACCAAACTTTTTCCAGATCTTTATGAAACTCAGCCTCTAAATCCTCAAATTCCTACTACACCTAGATGGAACCTATTGGTTGGTTCTAAATTTGGCTACAGAAATTCTCCAATTCTCTGTGAGTCTTTTGAATGAAATTCCATCCTAAAACAATTAACAGAGAAAAATTACTTTGCCTTCCAGGAATTCAGGGTTGGAGATGCGTAGCTCAGCTGTGACTTGTGGTTTACTTGGTAGGCAGTGTGTTGCACTTTTTATTCTTCGTCTCTCTCCTTTCGCCAGAGGAAAAAAAAAGATCACTATAGGTGCACTTCTAGAGAGCTTTGCATAAAAGCTAGGCTTCTGCAAAGCCCTGATCTGACTTTAATTGAAACACTTGTTTCCATACATACTACAGATACTGTTTTTGTAAGAGTTTAAAACATATAAAAGAAGCTATTACTGCTTTGAACATTTCTAACTCAGAAAAAAAATCAAGGCATGAAAAGTTTCCTCCATCCTATTTAAATTACATTTGGGTAGTTCTCTGTGGGGCTACTACAAATTCCTTTAACTCCACCAGTCTCTTAGCTACATTAAATTAATGATGCGTCTCAAGCACTCACTCTTCTGCAGGAGAGTGTGGAATCTCCAGTCGGACACCTACAATTCACTAAATTGGAAACATTGACCTAAGGGAGACATCAGTGCGTTATCCTTGCAGACAGTATTAGGCTGTAATGCAAAACACAGATAATATTTGGGGGAGTTAAGAAGATGAGGTGTACGTTGAGTGGATTTTTCAATGTCAGTAGGGAGAGGCTTCAAAGCACTTCAGTGCAGTTCTCCTGACGACTATACCATTCTAGGTTCACCAGCATATAGTACTACATCCTTCTTTATATGAACACTCCAAACACCCAAATTGTTCCAACAGTCCCTACTATAATGTGTTCCTGCTACTCTATACAATACTTCAATTAAGGCTGAGCTACATTAACTATGATTATCAGAAAAATATGTATTTCCACAATGCCCTTTTTCGTCCACTGTTACAACTCTTCACTCCCAAAGCTGTGTTTATAATGAAACGTGTGGTGTATTTTCCATTAAAAGCCTTGGCAGGAGTTTCTGTAGTTTTTCTCATGTATCTCAACTTCAATACTCTTTCTGCATTTGCTTCACAATAACCAGTCTATTTCCAAGTGATTAATTTTCTATTCTAAAACAATGCATTCCTTTCCCCTCTCATTTTGCTGGTGTGGGGTTTGGGGTTTTTTTCCCTTTTCTTACCAAGAGAAAAAAATTCTTTTTCAATGACATCATGGTATAAAATTTTCAAAGCAGGTTTTAGCGGGAGATATGCAGATTGCTTTGAAAAGTTACCCTCATAAATAACAACAAAGTACTGAATTATCAAGGCTGTAACTCAGTCAAGAGGTGCTGTAACCATTTGAATTATATGACCTCAGCAGAACCTCTTGATTGAATTGCAGCCTTTCATTAAACCAGGCACTCTGTATTATTTTCTCTGAACAAGAGTAAATCAGGATGGTAAAGAGATTAGCCCCCAAGCCCATCTCTTTGTGATCTAGAGGCATATAATTTTTAACCATTACCTCAATTTTGTAACTTAAAAAGCCCGTGCATAATCTACTGTGTCAAAAATTCCCTTCCCTGTACAGGGAATGACGACATGACAAAAGTACTGTGTAACCCAGGTACATTTAGAAACTATAATGCTTGTAAAGGAGCAAGATCCCACCACTGAAAGCTAGAGAAAAGTGGGGGAAAAAAGGAGGGAAAAGAGAAACTGTAGATTCATAGCACTGCCGGTTCATTCACAAAAAGCTGGAAACCAGAAGGGACCATTAGCTCATCTAGGCTCATCTTCTATATATATTACTGAATATTCATTATTTCATCAACCAAAATCAAACCTTTCTCTGATTTATTTCTAACTACCATTTTACTAGAAGAGAAACAGCTGGCCTCTGAGTCAGGACATTCCATAAATATCTCCTTGCTTTTACTGGAAAGTTGCCTGTGTAGGGATGAGGGTGGAGGGAACCAGGGTACTTATAACACTCCCTCTGTTCATCTCTAGCTGGCTGATAGAATGCTGCCTTCATAATTGGAGAGAGACAACCTCCATACCAGTTGTTCTGAAACAAACCCATGACAACATCATCAATATTTTGGAACTTTTTATGGAGTGGGTCCATGCAGGAGCTCCTGTGCTTGTGCAAGCAGCCCCTGCAGTGGGCTGGCAGGGATCCCTTCTCCAAAGAGCCCTTCCCAGGCTGCTCAGCACAGGTTGGGAGCATGATTTAGGAGGAACAAGTTTCCCCACAATTTGTATCTTACCCTGGAAGAAGATGGTGCTTTCCTTAACTGGCCATAATGTGCTTCAGTTTCCCTTATTGCTTGGACTTTGCCTTCTTTTCAAAGCCCCTACATTTAACTTGGTAAGAGAAAAGCTACAGTAAGTCCCTTTTCCTATTTTCTTATATTTGTGTAGCTGTTAGACATTTTGCAAAGGAGGGGAGTACCAGCCAGCCTCTCACAACAAAAGGGCTACTGTCACTGCGCCAGTCCCAGACATGGTGGAAACCAGCCCACAGGAAAAGGCCTGGCTCCAGTGTTAGGCTCCGGCCGAGTACAGTCACTGCATTCACTCAAATTGGCAACAGGTCTCAGTGTTCCTGGCTTTGAGCTGTGAACAAGGGTCGGGATTGAATAACCAATTATACAACCGCTGACTGAGTTTATCCAAGGTTTGCAAACTGCTATAATAGCCCAGTATTCACTGACTGTTTTATCCTTTTCCAGATATAGTGTCATATCTCCCCTTGTGCTCCATTTACATGTCACTTTATTACATACATCCATTAAAAAGGTTAATACAATGTCACAGTCAATGCCTAAATGTTGCCATTCAGTATCCTCGCCTTGCTCCCTGCTACATTTCACATTCACACATTTCTTTCTCTCCCCCTCTCCTGTGGGCTTTGCTCAGTCACACTCGCACACTCTTTCCTGCTGCAAGTTAAATCAATTTGCTGTCAAGAATACAGAGCAGAGCATGAACAAAACGGTAGCCAAGAGTCAATAGAGTAAAAACTGCATGCTCCCTAAAGTTGCCAGTCATGGTGAGTGCTCTGTACCGCTAGTGACGGGAATAACCTTTAAAACTCCAAAAGTTCAGAGAATCACCTAAATTTGTAGACATTGTTGAGACTCCCTGAATCACCTGGGTCTCTTAAATTATCAGGAAAGTTCACTTGCTACAAAAGCCTTTTAAGTGGCTTTTCTTACTTTTAGATAGACTTTAAACATACCAAAAACTGTTCTTCTCTGATTTTTAACACTTCCCAACTTGACCCCACCTACAACCCAGACGCGTAGGAGGCTGGAAAAGACTGGAAAAAAATAGAACCAAAATTCTCTACATCTTCATGTGAATTACTGACAGAGATCTTGCTTAAAGTTTGTTATTTTTCTCTTCTGTAAAATATTATTGTCTCTGATCAAATTGATCCTCTCGGCATAGAATTTTGTTTCTGAAAACAGTAAGAAAAGAAAATCTTCTACAGGTTTACTCTTTGAGATAAAGGGATTCCTGCCACTTTTTAAATTTCTGTTTTCTACTGCCCTATTAACAAAAAATAGGGCAAGAAATCAAAGACAAAATTTTACGTTTTGATTTTATGCAATACAAATCACTGCTGTTTGCATACATGGTATCACTGGCAGAAAGGTACAACTTCTAAGTAAGGTACAACTTCTGAGATGTCAGTACAGCAGGAGATCTTCAGTGGTAACACAGTGAAGCTACATTTATTTAACAAAGCCCAGTTTCATTCCTGATCATAAAAACAGATTTTCATTTAACTTTTTGGCATTTTACAGTTAGGAGTAGGACAGTTCAGAAAAAATAATTTGATCCCGTCAAGTAAAGAACTTGAGGATATTTTTTCATTCTCCCCCATTTTCCTGGGGCTTGAGACTTCATCTTTTTGCTGTCTGACCATGAAAGCCATGGCCACAGAAAAAATGTTTTTATAAAGACTACTTTTGTAGAATCTAATTGTTTATTTACTGATTATCAGTCAAAAAAGTGCAAACAGGTATTTGAAAATCATCTAAGCTGAGGGGTTTTATCAACTCATCATCAGTATGTGAAGTTTGACTGCAATAATGGAAAAGAGAACATTTTTTCCCAATATACCCCCTGCAAAGGAACATGAAACACACTGTTCATGTGAACTGTACACTACTCCCACTCACTCAAGACAAAGTTATTCACTGGGGTAAGACTTTCAGAAAATATTTTGGTTTACTTTTTAAAAGAACCTTCACACACGTTTTGGATAATATCTATTTCCCTTCTGAGGAGTGCTCAGGCTTCTTACACGAACCCTTAATACTCACACAGACCACTTCATGTAATGGTACCAAACTGTGCTACAGGGGCCCTAAACGATCTTATTTGCTCACTCTTCAGCTTGGGACAAGTTAGGGATATGTGAAGCATTGAGATGCAGTGTTAGGGGAGCACAGCAGTCCTGACATACTAAATGGAGAGACACCCAAAATTCACATAACTTCTTTGACTCTCAATAAAAAAAATCAAATTCTTCAAGAAGCCCCATTACTCAATTTAGGATTCCAAACAACAGAATTATAGCAAAAATCTATTTCCAATTAATCACTTTCCTATCTAAGGGCCTGTATGTGAAGTCCTTTTTTTTGTTCTTTTTTTTAATGTAATGCCTTTTGAAACATTCACAATGCAACTGCCCACTTTTGCATCATAAAAGATCTGTAGGCACCACACTGTTCAGCTATCAGTAATAGACTCTTGATTGAGTTGGACTCTGAATGACACATGGTAGCAGCAAGTGATAAAAAGATTGGAGAAAAACCCTCCCCTCAATTTACTCCTAAACCAATTATTTGCAAGCTTTGTGCACCATGAAATTCTATTAGAAACAAATTATATTAGCAATGCTTATGAATGCTACGGCAAGTTGTTATCCAAAAATGGGAATTACCTCTGAACAGAAGAGAGGAATGTAATAATTCTTTTGGCAAGTGGAGAGGCTTCTGTTTCGTTCTCTTGTCTAATTGTTCTAAAGAAAAAAAAATGACACTAAATTTTGTTACCACAGTTTCTTACGACTTCTTAAAACTTGATGACCTGACTTGGTACTAATCTAATCAAGCCTGAAGCAAGTAGCTTCAAAATTGTTTAAGGCAGAACAACTTGTCTGAGCTCCTTTGGAAAAGGACATTCTCCAAACTCTGACTTCTTTTTCCTGCTCATTCAAGCAAAAAAAGGAGAAAATGGGGCTGGAATTTCTATGGCCAAAACCAAAACAAAAAAACAGGACATGACATACCTTGGCAAGTTTACAGACTTTCAGGCAGAGAAGGATGCAAAACTGCATGATATTTTGGATAAACGCAATGAAGAAAGGCCTAACTTGAAAATATAGGTATAAAAGCGTTCTTTTTTTCTGTCAGGAAATTATGCAAGGGAAAATTCCTTCCTATCACCCCTTCTGATTCACAAATCAGCATCTTGCAAATGTCTGCAGCTCTGGTCACCACACAAGAAATACCCAGACAGATGCACGCTTCTGTAGGAGGATATCCTATCCCTGTGACATCTGAGTGTTACTTTAACAGTATTGGGATATCATACATCAGAAGATGATAGCCTAGAGCCCTGTAGTGTACCTAAAACAGTCTGTGCTACTGTATTTGGAAGAAACTGATATTCCCTGAAAGATGCTGCACCTCTCAAGCAAAAACATCCTATTACTGATTTGTGGTGTTTTCATACCACTTTTTGGTGGCTTTTTGAAAACGCTTTGGTTATGCATAACCTAGAAAGAAGACATAGTACAGTACTTACAGATTGCTAACTAATATTTCTGTTTCAGACCTCAAGCGCTCTTGAAAAATGAATAAGCATAATTCAGAATTCATGAATTTGAACACCAATCTACAAATGTGACAAGCCCCGTCTGTCCCACAGTCCACAGAGCCTGAAAGACTGGCAAACACTCCAGTGAGTAATCAAAGTGTTTTGTTATGATATTAAAAAAATCATAAAAGTAATAATTTTACTTCCTTCTAAGTTTGAGGACAAAATCTGACTGGTTAGTTTCCAATCTTCTCTTTTCCTTCCAAGACTTCCTTACTGTGAGCACAAAAATAATTTTCATTAATATTCTGTGAATGTTAAGTGAAATAAATAGTGAAATAAAAATTGAAATAATAATTAATATCTAGCTGTTAAATTCTTGACAGAAAAGAAGAATAAAGCAGAGTTTGATTCACTGACTCCTTGAAATAGATTCTTAGGGGAACTGAAGACATTCAGAGTGTAGAACAAATTATATCTCATGGAACTCATTCTTATGGTCACTCCGGAATTATCCTTATTTATAATTGTATCTTTTGGTATTCAGGCTATTTCCTTGCCCTCATCAAAAGAGAAGGACAAAGAAGGAAATGTGAGGGCATATTTTTTCTTCCATCAATTCTAGTGGCTAGATGCCATAATACAGCACGCTTTTATTTCTATTACAGTTCACTTCTTAGCCTAGTGTTAGCAATAGTCAGCTTTAAGGCAGGTACAGTAATCCTAGCTTACTAATTGATTATTTCAGAATCATATTATTACTGTACTCAAGAATCAGGATGCTACTGCTTTCATCAATATTTCTTTAAAAAAACAAAGATATGAGTTTCCACCTCTTCAATTTTGTGACTGCAGCGAAGTGCTGGATTGCCAGTGGTTGGTAGATAGATTCTATTTCAAACACGTATTTATCTGTGTTAGCTGCGAAATGATAGGGCTGTGCAGAAGTAAAGATTCACTTGTTTCATGTTCCTAATCTTCTGCTGAATACCCCTTCATAACTTGACTAGAAAGGGATGGATTTATTTGAATTCCATTTGTGATGTCATGTGGATTTAAGAGTATTCCTAAAAATATATGAAATCTTCAAAACCTTTGCAAACTTTTCTCTCTGAGCATGGAATAGGTGCAATGAAACTTAAGAGAATTTTAACTTAAAATATATCATGCTATTAACATTTTAACCACCCTGAAGTCATATTCATGTTGCTACATTTTCAAATTATTTTCCACTTTACGAGAAACATAAATGTAAGTTCCTTTGATATTTTAAACCCCGACTTAGAGACTGTTTCAGCCTCCCTCTGTCCAAGTGTTAACTGACTAATAGCTCTGCAGCTGTGGAAGAAAACATCTCTCATCTCCCCCATGGTCCGGCACCTTCCATTTATGGCGGGGATGATTTCATTATGTTTTACCACTGCTGGCTCCCATATTTTTCCCCTAACTCTCTCCCCAGCCCACTGCTAACTGTTATAAACCTTCGAAAGGATTTGGGAAGCTACCACTCAAAGCACCACGGAGCAAGAGCCAATCACCAAGGCAAGGGAAGCCTTCCTACCTAAACAAACCATTATCGGCTCATCTCTTGTCTTTGTACTCTTTTTTTGCTATTACCTCATGGGATTAACTTTTATCTCTAATCTCTGCTCTGGCCAACTGTCAAGGAGCCTAAAAGCTGCCTGTCTTTTAATCTGTGTGTAATAATACTGCTGTTACTAACAGATAACTGTGAAACAACATGGAGGGAAGGAAAACACACAAACACACAAGGGCTGATTGTTAAAAGCTGCTGTACTTGTTCCTACCTGAAAGGAGGGCAAGATCACGCATGATGTCCATATTGCATTTCCTTCTTTTTCTCTTTCATGTTTTTCTTTTCAGTTCAATGCCACTGAAATGTTTTAATTTGGGGTATCTGTTCTTATTAACCAGTTTATGTCCTGTTCAACCTGAAATGGCTAGGTTTCCAGGAGTATGTGAAAAACCTCATCTACTTGTAACTTTCCATTAAACAAAAAATCAGGATGGGTAACATAACAGAAAATAAAAGAAAAAAAAGGAAAAGAAAATTAATGATCCTACTGTAAAGGGAAATAGCCAAAGCTTCAAAACAGTCAACATTTTAAAGCTTGCCTTGAAATAAGTAAGTCTCTTACTGGGTGGCACATTTACCAGGCAGTCAGGTTTTACTTTAAGTTAATACTTTTATAAGCTCTCCCCAATACTACATTACACCATGTTTTGTAAAACAAGTCTAAGACTGAAAGAAAAACAAAGACCACTTAATTATGGCCAGGTGTGCAGGGTAGCAGTTCTCAGAGAATATGGGGTCTTGAGGGGTTAGAGCAGGAAGGCAAACCCTCATAAAAACTGCTCTTGTAGGGGTGTTGGTGGCATTTTTTTCAGATTTTATTAAAAGCTTATTAAAGTCAAAGACATGCCCTTTTATTTAAATCTAGTCCTTTGAGTTTGAAAATCAACAGGGGAGAGGAATAAAGGAGCCCTACCAAAAAAATACCAGCAGGAGAGTTATGGATACAGTATTTTGAGGAAGTAGCTGTGAGGACACAAAGGACACAAGTCTTATATGGAATAGCAATAGCAATTTAACCAAGTGGGTTAGTGATAAATATATTTTAACCGTTGCACTAGGTAACTTCTAGGATTCCGGCTCAGAATCTTACTATACCTCTCAAAACCTATGAAGCAAACTCATATGTTCCAATCATTCTCCAGATATGAAAACTTAATGATTAGGCACCATACTCTGAATAACCAGCAACCTTAGGGAAGCTGGAGCTGTAGAGTGGCACATGACAAAATTTCCTCCTGGCAGGTCCAAGACAATTCCTTTGAATCTCATGGTGATTTTGTACATCTTAACAGTTGTATAATTTTCCAGCTTCAGTTGAAAAGGCATCATTATTCCCAAGTGGGAAAAAAAAGGCAGAAAAATAAATGTCTGGCTCAAAGTCAACCAAGAGGGCCCAGTGGAGGAGCCAAGGTCACACACAGAGTCATTCAGGTTGGAAAAGACTTCAAGATCAAGTCCAACTTTTAACCAACCACCACCTTGTCAACTAGACCACAGCACTCAGCCTCATGTCCAGTCGTTTCCTGAACATCTCCAGGGAGGGTGACTCCACCAGGTCCCTGGGCAGCCTGTTCCAATGCTTAAACAATCCTGTCTGTGAATAAATTCTTCCCAAAAGCAGGTGGCAACAGCAGCCCAAAGGGAGAATCCTGGATGCTTTAGGAGAGGGTGGCCCAGGACATGTTCCCCTGGTCCCCAAACACTCTGGCAGGGACAGACCCAGCTCCAGGCACTCTCCCCAAGGACTCTCTCCTCTTCATAGCTTCCCACAACTCTTCCCTGCAACTCACTGCGACTGTCATGACATATCCTGACTCCTGCCCACAGAGCTCTGCCCAAACAGGCCACAGTACACTCTCCATGTGGCAAAGGCAATGAGAAGCCAATGGTGTCAAATGGAGGCGTCAAAAGGAGGTCCAGTGTGTCCCCCAATGGCTAATGGCATCCATAAGAAACCTGAAAGGCATTCAGCAGGAGTGATTATCTTTGCAGAGTATAAAACCTCATCCCCCTGCACAATGTGTTGTAGTAATCTCAGTCACATATCACAGTGACAAGGATTACATATCTAGGGTCCAGATACAAAAGGCAAGGCTGCAATCTTCAGCCAAAAAAGCAAAGGAAATTTTTAACTAAAGCCATCTGAAACTCCAGAAAGAGACAACGGACCAGAGACATCTCAAGCATGAACTTCTTGGCAAAGACGAGAAAAAGACTATCATGAACGAGGAAGGGGGATGGGAACCATCCTTCACTCCTCAGTGAGGAATGTGAGAGTGACTGTGAGTGTAGTGAGGCACTGGCACAGGTTGCCCAGAGAAGCTGCAGATGCCCAGTCCCTGGAAGTGTCCCTGTCCATGCCAGGGAGGTTGGAATGAGATGATCTTTAAGGTGCCTTCCAACCCAAACCATTCTGTGATTCATCAAACCTAAATCCTTTCCTCTACTACTCTCTCATCAGAGCTGGTTTTGGGGGTTTATTCTTAACTCCATACATTCCTTGACCACAGAAAAAGATGTCCTGGCAGCCAGAGCTGGACATCCTCGCACTGGAACTCAAACTCTCTCTGACACAAGTCATCATTCCTGACAATAGCTTGAACCCCAATGAAGAAAAACAA
The DNA here is from genome assembly GCF_017639235.1 of Corvus kubaryi. NCBI lineage: Eukaryota > Metazoa > Chordata > Aves > Passeriformes > Corvidae > Corvus > Corvus kubaryi. The sequence continues at coordinate 5,646,648 of NW_024582060.1, read as the reverse complement.
GAAAAATGTAATTAATTCTACCATCCACCAATACGTCGATAATCTCAGACTGCATACTGTGGTCTTTATCATATACTATCTCCAAATGGCTTTCCAGGAGTTTTGAATAAATAACAGTAAGGAAACTCAAGATACCTCCTGCCAAAGGAATATATGACCACAACTATCTGGGATTATTTAGAAAAGAAAATAGAGAAGCACCCAAAGGCAATACCATCCACCTTGTATAGGGATTACTGATGGTTTAACACTGTTTGCTGCTCAAGTATCAAAGGCTGCTGCTAGATTTAAATGTGGACTATGCTGGTAGAAAGATCCTCACAATGCAAAGCAACAGCATTTCCTCTTACTACGGATTTTGATACTGAACTAAAAGGGACAAAGAATTCAGGAAACCAAATTGTTCAAAACTTTCTCTCTCCCACCTGTTTCACCTGACAACATGAGGTCTTTAGACTTGCCCATCTCACCCTAAGATGCTTATATTCAGCCCCAAAATATAGGATCTTTGCAAACATTAGAGTATTTATTGCTCAGCTCAGATCTGAAAATGAAAACAAAACACTGTATCTTCTCACTGTCACCTCTGAAATTCTTCTTCATACCACTGTCAGTGTTGGTCCCTCATTTCATTTCATCAGAGTAAAAATCTACATCTGTTCTACATTTAAGAGACAACATTCACAGTTTTTCAGACTGCCAGCACCAAAATCTAACAACCAAGTTCTAATCAGTGACAGAGATGCGCCTACACTTGCAGCCCACTCCCACTAAAATAAGGAATCGGGGACACGAACACTAGCTTTGACCCAAGTGCCCAGATTAGCAACCTCCCACTTGCCCCCTCCTCAGAAATCAATATATTGCTCCCTTTAAAAATGGTTTGCTGAAAACTTCTCAGAAGCAGCTTGGTGAGGGTGATTATCTGAGGATCTTAAGTGAGCCTTTAATAAGGTTCTACTGTATACAGTACATCTAAAAAAAAGCCCACTAAAAATAACAATGAGAGAAGATGATTGTAGAGGATCTCACTCTCTCAGCATCATTTCTAGCTTGTGCCCACAACACTACAGTAAAATATCCTGTCAGGCCAGGAGGGCTCGACAGGCCTAATCAATAGCTGTTATTTTTTCACAAGTGCCAACAAAGGAAAAACTTAATTTATGCCACACAAGATGCTGAAAATAATTCATACTAATTGGACTGCCTAAAATTCCCCTTCTGTCCTTCTGTTTTTGATTGCTTTTAACTTCTCAAACTTTGACTGTCCACACTGAAATGCTTAGCCTCTGAGCTAGAGAAAAAAACAAAAACACAGGAGTAACAAGGGCAACATTACTTTCTTGCTATCTGACAGTTTAAGCTGCCATTTCTAAGCAAAATTAGCATTGGTTTTGAGTGTCTAACTTCCTTCAACTGTTCTGTAAAAGACAGCTACACTGCTTGAGAATGCCAAATTTTGTCAAGTGAAGATTAAGTGAGTACAGACCTCTTTCAGTATTGTCTTCAGAGGAAGTTAGAAGACTGCAGACAGCTGTGACATACTTTAATATTTGCAATACATATTGTAATATTCTGTATTGTTATTAATCCCTAGGACGTGTAAAAGCCCTTCAGAAGCACACGGAGTAAATCTTAGAAATCGTTGATTTTTTTTCTCTTCATAACCACATACAAACATGACGTAGTGCTACTGCAATTTGTGGGGTTTTCCAGGCCATCAGGTTATTATCCCTTACATAGGAACATTTGAAAAAAGCTAACATAGCAATTGAAAGTTATTCATAAAGAGAGGGAAGATTCTGATAAGCAATAAACTATTTCAGAAAAAAGCCATCCACTGCCATTTGTCTACTAAGCTATAAAAAGCACTTTCATGAACAGTGTATTTCAACTAAAAATCAAAACAAAATAGAAATCACTACCAATTACTATCATACATGTTATCACAGGAAAAGGTTTCTAGCCTCTGTCCTGTTCTGAGAACTTTGGATCTGGTGCACAGCTGTCTCACAAAGTATGGGCAACAGTGTTAAGCGTTTGGTTTTCCTACTATTTCTAACTGTGGTAACACAAAGAAAAGGCTGGATGCTTTCCCAAAAGAAATGAAGATGCATTCCAAATCCTAAAACACAAGGTACAAGCTCCAAAAGAAACACACCAGGCTGTCAGGCCAAAGCTGCTACTGGGGAAAAAGACAGGTATGAGGAATTTGTTGTGGGGAGGTGAGTCAAGCAGTAAAATGTTCTGCACATGAGGACGAAGGAGCAGCAGAACTAAGGAGCAGTGAACTGGGGATGGAAGAAAGATGGTCACTGGGTTTTTATGAAAAGTCCCTATTTCTTTAGTATTTTTCCGTAACTCCACTGCAACCAAGCAGAAATATGCCCAGCAAATGTTACACTGAGACTTCTTTCTTTATTCAGTGATCCAACCTGACTCAGGTCTTAACAGTCTTAGACTCAGCTGATGTGCATTCTCAAAAGAAACAGTATTTTCCCTATCCTTGAAACATCTGGAGAGAAAGTCAGCCTGCTCCAGAGTAGAATGAAAGGGAGAAATACAATCAGTTAATACAGAGAACTACAGAGTTTGGCTCCAGTGCTACCTTAAGCCTTGACCTAACCTGACAGGATATACGCACATCAGAATTTGAAGTTAATTAGACCAAATGTCTGCTGACCAACCTGTGATTGCATAGCACGGCTCAACTCTAACATGCATGTGGAGATACCTGAGGGACAGAAATAAATTTTCACATGGGAAATGTTAAATGTTCGGCTTTACTGTGACATGTGGCTGTGCTGTTAGAACAGAAGTAGCACATAAGCAATGCATAGACTAATGCAGAAGCTCTTTATCATTCACTCCTAACTTTATTAACTTTCAAAAAGGTTCATGCTGTTATTCTGTCCAAAATTATGTCCAAAAGTGTGCACACACACTTCCAATAGATTAATAATATTTACCACCAAGAATAAGGGAAGTGTAAGTATGATAAAGCTAACAAGTACTTCTGTTCCAATATGAAGGGTTTAACAACTATGACACATCCTGCCCTTGCACTTCAGTAATAATCATTCCATGTCAACAAGAGGGGAAAATGTTGGGGTTTTTTTTGTAAAAGAAACATATTTTCCATAGATTTTTTCATACACTGAGACTTTAAAGTGTGTCACTATGTCTGTGTGTATGTATATGGAAAAAACTTTCTATTCTTAAAATGACTTCGCAAATCAAGCAGGGCAGTACTGCTCCTTACTTTGAACAAGGAAACATTTCAGGAAAAAAAAAAAGTTGTGACTGAAAATATTTTTTTGTGGCTTTGTGGAATTATTCTACCTGACTTCGTAACAGAGTAAAAAAGTCCTAGAGATAGACAGGCAGGTGATCAATTAAACTAGTATCAGGACTGAGTTAAGTGTTCATTCAGTTTCCACCCAAACATTGAATCCTCTGTCAGACTCCCTCCTAGCAAGCAAAGCTTGCTCTTTATCAGTTCCATAAGTACAATTAGCTAAGTGATAGATACATGCACAGGAGCAGAGTGGAATTATTAATGCAGAACTTTGAAGAATCCTTAAATCCATACCCCACTGTGTTGACTTTGCCACAGTCACTGTTAGAATCACAGACTAATTTACCTGTGGAGAAAATCAACTTTCAAAAGTTCCAAGGAAGAAGATCATATTTACACATGTGCCAGCTTCAATTTCAAGGTCTACAAGATTGCAGGAAAATAAAATAAAAAAAGAGGATCAGTTTTTCTGGTCTTTCAACTTATGCAGCAAATCAAATCTTCCAGATCCAGACTACATATCTCAGATATGCATGAGAATGAAAATAAGAAAGATAACCACAGACACTGAGGAACAGATAAGAATCATCAAATGCATTACCATAGTTTTGAACGATGACAAAAATGGCACTTGAGTGAGATATTACCCTCCAGCTTCATCACACTCAATGACACATTTAATGTCAGACTAAAATTTATAGGATATTAAAGCAAACAAAACCATGTTTAAAGCAATGTTAATGTTACTTTGGTGTTTACACACAAACCACCAGAAGTTTGCAAATTTAAACTTGACACATAGGCCTTCATCTGTTTTATAAACACAAATGGCAACATTTGTACCGAGTGCCTCCATCTTGGGTGCAGCTTTTGATTTCCTGTATGGATTTCAACTCTAGCTTTTCACTTCCTTGTCCAGGAAGGACCCAGCTTCTACTTACGAGACACTACAAAGTAAAATACTGAAGCTGCAAGGCTGCCCAAAGGATCTAGGAACTTTTAAGCGCAAGGGTAATATCTGGGGGCACGTGGGCTATGCTAGAAGTGATGGAGTGATGTTTTAGACATAGAGTGATTCCTTTCAAAGAACAGCTTGGATTTCCTCCCATTAACACAAACCAGTGCATATATGTCTACGTAGGTCCATTAAGCATTTATTTAATCTTCTTTTCCCCTACAGTCGTCTTCTTTGATAGATCTCTCTGCTCATCTCCAGTTATTAGCTATTACCAGAGGCAAAAGCCAGCAGGTAAAAGATAACCAACTTGAATATGTCAAATCTATTGTTGTCAAAATTAAAATAAATCCAACAAAGTCTGTCTTTTAGTGTAGCCGCTGAAATACGCATACTGCCTATTTCAGTAAGACAGTTCAGTTTTTAATTCTTCAGCATTCTCTACACCATGTGAAAATAGCTACCACCACTCTTCTTATTGCTGAGTATTATGTAGCCCGAATTCATAAAGTCATTTAGGATGTGCTAAATTTAAAATATGGCCCTAAATCCACCTTTGTAAAGCATGGCCTGAGTACATTTTAAGTGAATTTTATACTACACTATTATTGTCTTTTTTTTTTAAACCAATAACACTGACCTAATCTGGTTGTTACAAAGGTGCTGTGAAAAGCACCATTCTAGTATTTTAAGAAGAACCTCTCCTAAAACTGTTGTATATTTGTGAAGAAGGATTTGGGGGATTTAAATAAACTCTCTTTAAAAAGCTAAATTTTAGTTAACAGAAAGAGAATTCAAAAGAGAGAGGAATTATATGGACAGGTTTTCCAGCCCATCATGTCAGGAACTGGGTAAATTATGCTTTTTTTTTGTTAAATACTTCCTTCTGTTGACTCCAAATGGGACTAGCAGAGTAAAGAAGAGCAGAATTGATATGTGCTATTTCTACCCACAATGCCACAGTTCAATTCCTTTCATCAACCAAACACCACAGACAAAAGGATTTTGTAAGACAAATGTGACCCACAACTACAAGCAAGTCAAGTATTAAATTATTCAAAGTGCATTACTGTCTTACTCGTCTCACTTAAATTCCAAGTGCACCAGAGACAAAAATACCAGAGTTGTTTTTTGTCACCTCTCGCAAAACTTGGTTAATTAGCGTAGCACAGAGCGGTGCCCCTGGTGCACACGTGACAATGTACACCCACACACTAATTCACTCTGCCACATTCAGACTTAATTAGGTGTGAGCCCAAGCTGCGAGGCTCAAATCCCTATCTGGAAATACCCTGTGCTGGCCAAAATACAGGAATGAGCTTGAGGTGATCCAAACTCAGGTCCCCACACTGTCCTGTCCCCCACCTCTCATCTACACTGGACTTCTTTTAGTCTCTGGCCTCTGAGGCAAGAAATGCCTTTACAGTTTGTCAATACAAGACCTGGCACACGGGATCCCAGGCTGAGTTTGCACCCCACAGGGTTACTGTAATATCCTATTACTGGCTAAACAATGAAGTGACAGAACCACATTTCTAGAATGGTGCTGATTTAAAACAGGGTTTTTTTAAATAGACATTTAACAATATTAGTTTTGTTTCTTTTTCTAATGTAAGCTAAAGACAAAGTTGCATTTTGCTTGAAAGAAATATTGAAGAACTATTAGAATGTAACTTTAGAATATTTAAATAGTGTGGGAAACCAAGTCCAATTTTAAGGTAAAGTAAATACTCCTGGTCCTGAGTCACACTGAAAGTTGAAATCGCTTCAATATGCCCATTAGCCTCATCTGAAAACGGGACACAGACTTCTGAATCATTACCTCCTTTCAAAAAACTTTACCAACATCACCTTACACATTTTTCTTACCTATGAGGTTCTAGGTGGTTCATATGAGTGGTTTTTTCTTTAGTTTCTTTTCTCTGAGGGTGAAAACAAGTTATTTGCATTATATCCTTTGTGCTTTCAGGTGGAAATGTTACTCTGCTGCAAACTGATGGTGAGGCTTTCTGTGCCTGCAGGCAGAAGCACCGTGTCAACACAGTCCCACCACAGGCACACATCTGCACAGCAGTGCCAGGGGAATGTGGGGCTTTAGAAGCTGTCCTGGTGATCTGGTCTTCAAAGGAGAGAACAGTCTTACAGGAAACCAGCGCTGACCAGTTTTCTTTCCCAGAACTGGAAAAGGAGGCCATTCAGCCTGGGGGTCACCACTGCTTCCACTACAGGCAGAATGAAGTGGATCAGACCTGCATGTGAAATTCAACATCCACACTATTGGGACTTCCTGCACTACACAAGTAGAGACCAAACAGAACAAAAATGCTCAGGAAAAAAAAATCTCCTGAAATCATTCTGGAAGAAGGTTCATGTTGGCTTCTGAATTGCTGAGATAGTGTTTAACTAATACACAAACAGAAAGGAAAATATTCTAAAAGCTGAGAAGTGAGTGCTAGCAAGGAGAGTGTAATTTAATAGCCTGAAGCTGTCTGATATACAGTCTGAGCATAACCACATTAAAAGAAACCTTGTAAACCTTCAAACTGTTAGCTATCTGTTCTGAATGGCACACCAAATCCTTTTAACTACAACTTATTTTGGCTGAATTCTGTCAAGGCAAAATTAGCCCATGTTGTTTACAACTGAAATTACACACTGCTATTCCATTCAAAGCTTTCCTGCTCAAGGTCTTGCCTCCCACATTATTTGCATTTATGTATTTTTCCAGAGTGCAGTTGTCCAGAAATTTCCTCAGAACTCTACTGGATCAGATTTGAAAATTTATGCATAGAATTATTTTTAAGAATGAGTATTATGTCTTAGCACCACCCCTGAAGTCTGTCCAGGTCACCTCACAAGAGCTTTTCCATAGCAGGCTTTACACAAGTTTAATACAATCATTCTATGAGTCATGCACTGGCTGAAGGCTCTACCCCTGACACAGAGAAGACACTTCCAAAGAGGGGAAAAAGTTTAACAGCTTCAATGACACTGCATGCAACACAAGAGAATTCCAGCAGCAGACCATCTGGGCTTCTGATCCAAAGGTCATTGACATCCATTGACTTCATTAGGCTTAGACAACTACTAAATATGATCACCAACATAGATTTTGGTTTCGCTGGGTTCTTGAAAGTGTTAAAAGAATTAAACTCTTCATTTTATTCATGCAGAAAAAACAACCTAACACCAGTGTAATGTCAGGCAGCAAGCATCTTTGAAGGAGAGCGACTAAAGGGAGGACACACCACAGCATCTCTAGATCATTTTCTTCCCTTTTTTCACTGAGTTTGCCAACAAGTGTGCCAAATAGGCTGGACTGGTTTTACTTGTTTATTTATTTAATGCGACAAGGCAGCATGATACCGTCATTCCATGCAATACAGTCAGCCTATGGTTTGTCTGTTACTTTGTCACCAACGACTGCATGAAAAATACAAAAAACTCCCAAAACAAAACACACAAATCTCTCCTGAAGTATTCATTGTGCTCCTAAAAAAATTAGAGGATCCACAGAATGTCAATCCAACCAATTTCCTGTGCCCTCTGGTAACTCATGGACAGGTTTATTTAATCTTTCTTAGTTCTTTTAACACTCTGAGTAGTCAACAAATTATGTGAAATTACCTATTACAGAAGACAAATGACTATAAAGTTCGCATTCACACACTGAAATCAAAGAAAATATTTGGATTCTGAAGTAATATTTCTCTATCACACAGTCTCAACATGTCCCTCAAATATTAACTTCCCATCACAATCTCCATGGAAAGGTAGGGTTGGCAGAAGAAAGCCCAGGAACTCAAGCCAGGAGTGAGATGCTCCAGTGCTCCCTGTGCAGGCTGGAGATGTGGGCACTAGCAGCAGTGCTCTGGTTCCTGGAGCTCTGCCAGCACAGTCTTTGGCTTTAAGGAGTTTGGATGGCTGTGTCCTGCAACCACCGTGGGACGTGGGAGGGGAAGCTGCACCATGGTGAGTTTGCCCAGCAGGTGAAACTTAAAAGTCAAAGTGCCTGCGTCACAGTATTGTCTCATTGTGTCACAATGAAATGCCATGGCATGACGCATCAAACTGAGAATACTTCAAGATCTTTCATTTTCTCTTGGCCAAGATTATCTGGTCTGCCTGGCAAAATCTGCATTTTCAGTGCACATGCAGGGACAATTTGAAGTTTAGAATTACAGTTACGATTCATAATGGTAGACTGAATGGGAGAATTGTGTTTAGGCTGCTTACTTCAGACTCTTTTGTGCATCCCAGCTGGTATCAAGGAATTTTAAGCTGGGTGTTTAAGGGCTAAACTTCACATGGACTTCATGAAGCCCGGCAGGTGTTGTCGGAATGTGAATTAGCCCACCTAAGTTAGATACCTAGAAGTATAAGTATCCTTCTCAAAATATGGGAGAGAAATATGGAACAAAATGTCAGAATTTTTTCCATGAAGTATCTTCATCTTGCCATACAGATTTTTATGCTTCATGGAAAGCGTTTAATGGCTTCTCCTAAAACACAGCAATCATTGCCAACACTTCGATTCAACGTTTTCAATGGAAGCAGGGAGAAAGAGAGAAGAACAGGGCAGGGGCAGTTCTACAGGAAGAAGCTTAGGTCTACAAAGAGGCTTATGATTAACTTTTTTATTTACCATTAAATTTCTTTTAGCTAAGTCCAAAAAAGCAGTGAGAGGGCTCTGACTAGACAGTTTTCAAACTGTTATACATTTATGGGAAAAGGATCTAAGCAAAATTCCTACATTTTACTGCTTGTATTTCACAGTTTCACATAAACTGTCTTGTTTGCATGAGCCTTCCTTTTACTGAGACTCAAGAACACTGCTGCAGATCTCTTACCAGGGCAACTAACTAAGCCTCCTAAAACTGTGTTCTAGCCATACTCCCTATAGCTGTAAGAATACCAAAATGCTCTCGGAATGTTCAACATATTCCCTTGAAACCAAAGATGTGACAATTGTTAAACGTACCAATGAAAGGAAATATTTTATACAATAGAACTAAACTAATCAACTGGTTCTCTAGCAGGAAAAAAAATGAACTGAAAAGAGTGTATTAAAGAAGAGCAGCATTAATTCTAAAAGGTTCCTGTGGTTGATTTGCTAGGATAACAGCTTGACCACAGCAACCACAAATGGAAATACCCCTAAAGCAGCCATGGATGTTGTCCAAAAGAAAAACACCTGAACATCTTCTCAGAAGACAGTTTGCAATATGACCTTTCAGAACACGGCCACTCACCAGTGACTGCTTGTACACTCCGCTTATCCAGAGCCTAACTTGTGATTCCTGAGAGGAGACAACACTGCAGCAGTTTACAACAGGTACAGACAAATTGTGCAGGGAAGAATCAGAAATAGATGACAAGTTGCAAATTTTTATTTTTAGCTTAGCTCGTGGTAACTTCCTCATAACCATACTCTGAAACTGAAAAAAATGCAGTAATTATACACTGAACTTGTTTTAAAGTGATTATTCTCACCAGGGAAAAAGCTGTACTTACTCCTCTATCTTAGCATAAAACTGTCAGCTCTAAGTATCTTGAGGTGAAATGTTATAAGCATTTCTCTTATTGAAAAATATCTTATGGATAAGTCCTAAGTTTTTGGCTGTGGCAAAAAGTGGAAAGAAATGGACTGGGAGAAAAGTCACTTACAATTATGTATTTTGTGGCTCCTTCATAACTTGAAAATAAAATCCACTTAAAAAGACAATATTCAAGGTAAAATTCCAGTACTTCTTTGTCACATCAACTGTTCAGAAAATGTTACAATTTTGAAAATTTTAAAGCAAAATTTTGAAGGAAATCATAGAGAAACATTACTGGTGCACATTATGTGACGTAAGGTATTTTTTTTATAATACTAACATTATAGTTACTGGTAAAGAAAACACAAAGTAAGCATCATCTCTGCCTCAATAAGATGGTCACATAAGAAATTTTTTAGAAAATTATGTAAATGTCGGGCTTGGTCTTTCCTGTCCTCCACAGAAAAGCAGAAATAGGCATCTGTTTACATCAGGTTCTCAGAGGAACATAAATACATGCACATGTGTAGGCACGCAGAAAAATACATAGTCCTAATCTTAACTCTGTTGACTTTGTTTGGGATATCCACCAGTGCCACGTAAATGTGCTTATCTCCTGTGTTTTTCTGAAAGTGCTGAAAGATGTCATCTTCCCTGACAGAGATGGGATCAGAAAAATCCACACACATGACCACAGACAAGCAGTCCACCTGGAGAGGACAGAAATACTAAACTGCATTGTCCAGAACACTCATCAGCAGCATATAAGGAAAGTTTTGTTCAAAGATACCAAAACTGCTTTATTATGGAAAATGAAAAACGTCCTCTTTTCTCATGTTGGAAGCAAATCCAACCAAAAAGTTGTTACAATGGAAAACATGCAGTTGCTCTGAGGTGTATCTATCAAAGATTGTTGGCAATAGTTAGCAGGACAGAGAATTTCTTGCTTGCTTACTTGGGAAAGTTTTATCAACTTGAGCAATACCTTTACCATTATAGCCTTGAATGCAAATGAGGATTTTTTCAGCTCAACTTATGGTCACTCCTAGACAACAAGCGAAACTGAAAATGTCACTGTTTCACCAAAATAAGAACAACCACACAGTGGGTCATGGCAGTATACTGATAATTTTAAATTTGCTCTCCTGGCTTTAGGAACATAGGAACTTCAGAAGCACAGCTTATTGTATATTGGGGTTAGAGATCTGTAAGAACAGTCAAGAACTGCATTTAATACCTCATCTAATGGAAATCACTGCTTAATTAAAAGCCTATCAATATTCTCCACTGTATTGACATTGCGATGCACTTTACATAGTCATGTCCTGTTGATAGCAAATCTTCACTATCATTTTTGCTATTTCTGTTGCTTTCCTTGCTTGCCTTGGAGATGCTTGTTCACGCTCATCAAATCTAGTTAATAGATGCTAATGAGCTCCTTCAAGAATACAAGTGGAAAGACTGGAAGAAAGGGAAAATAAGATATGGAACTGAAAGAGGAAAACTTAAACAGAAGAGGAATAAATAAAATGAGGCCTTTTTTCCTCGTGTTACGTATTTTTTCAGTCAATGGTGAAAAGCAATGGAGCAATCTTCCCTCTCCTCTCAAATGCCAGACTTCAGGTAAATCTTCTCCTACTTAGTCCAACTGCATAGGAAAGAAACAAAGGGATGAACAAATGCTCCTGCATCACAGGTCCCTTGGGTTCTGGGCCATGGAAAGGCTTCCTTGGTCCCCAAGGATGGGAACAGGTTTTCTGAATTCAGCAGCATGAATATCTGTGTGCCAGCAGACTCCCCCTCAGCCAGGCCAGAGCATTCCAGAGCCTCCACCCTTTGGATGTGTGATCTGCCTATCTTCTAAGAGATTATGTCTTATGTAGGTATCTCCCACACCTTTGGATTGTCAAACACAAATCAGTTGGCCAAAACTGTGACATGCAAAATCACAGAAATTTAAATATTGACTTGAGTTGCAAAATTCAGATTTTGAATACCCCTAAATTTAGATGTGTCGGGTCAAGAGTTTAGGTTCAACCCCTCACCCACAGGAAAGCCAGCTGAAAAATGTGCTTACCTGTTAACTCCCAGAATCATTAGTGTGAATTGACAAGGTTTTACTGCATACAGATAAGATTAATGGAATCTTCCTAGTTGCACAAAACCCTCAAGGGTTTGGAAGTACCGTTTAATTTGAGCAAGTAAAGCAGACACACATTTTGGATGTTGAAGATACTGGGATCTGGTTCAGTCTCACACACTTTAATTTTACACATAGGTAATTTCACTGATGTCACTGGAACTACCTGACTTTTACAATGGTGCCATGCCAGAGGAGATTGAAGCTATGTGTCTCCAAGGAAAGAAATGTGCAAAAGAGAAAAGATGACAAGGAAAATACGTGTAAATTAGACTTTGCAGCATTAAGTTAACCACCATCTAATCTTAGAAAATGCTGTACCTTTAACAGTATTTTGCACTGCAGAGATGGTAACAGCTTGTTGCAGAAGCCGTGAGTCCAATGTCAACCTGAGGCTGGTGGTGGGGCTGAGATATGGAGGTGAAAGCGGTAAGGAAGCAGCAGTTCACCTCAGAGACCATGAGTATGTCTGGCTTCACAATTCAGTTGCTTTTCAAACAACGGGGGCTTCTTGCAAAGCAGAAGCGAAACCTATATTGATAAATCCTTGTAAGCAGGAACACTTGGCAATGCATCTTCCAGCAGGGCTTGATGCAGATTTAAACAATGATGTGTCACATATGCTATAAATGAAACTGTATCAGGGCCTGAACTCCTTAGTTTCTCTAAAACAAAATGCTTGTATTCTGGGGAGAAGTCCATCATAGTCTATCTTTTCTTTATTTGAAACTTCAGTCGTTTCAGTTTGTTTTTCAAAATACCAGTATTTTTTACAAGAAGTACTTGCTTTGGTCTAACAACACTCCTGCCCAATAGCAGCTTCTGTGAAACCAGGATTTTAAATTAATATATTATTGATATAATTCTTGCATTAAGGAAATGTTAAACTATATAGAAAAAGGTCTGGTGTACCACTGTAACTCCAGTATTTATCCATGTAATCTGCAGAATTCAAGACAAGCAACCACAGCTCTTGCTAATAGCAGTAGCAATAGCAATTGTATGATGTAAGTACATCTGTAATTTGGTCCTACATATCTGCACTGTGCACTTCATAGCTGGCATTCCGGATTTTAATACTAAGAGGGATACTAAACATTTCACATTTAGCTGAAAAATTCTACAGTTGTTTACTATGAAATGGGAAATCTGAGGAAGTTGCTTCATGTTCTACTTAAATGGCAGGACTGTACGAGAAGAAAGATAATGATTGCACACCCAAAGACTGGTGCATATGAATCCAGTTATTTCTCTTATCTGAGAAGATATTAATGTGGGGCCTTCAGAAACAGCCATAACTGCGCTGGAATTTGAGATGTTGCTCAGATACCTGCAATTCTGTGTTACAGAACATGCCAAAAAGCAGAGATACATTTTAAGGTGGAAATTAGATCAGCACCTGCCCTGCTGAATTAGATGGTACTTCAGAATCTTTTTCTTTTTATTTTTCATATTATTGCTAAAGTTTTTTGGTTTTGTTTTGTTTGTTGTTTTTTTCTTTTTGTTCTTAAATAAAATTCTTTGTCTATGCATAAGAATAAAAAGTGAAAGGAAAATAATTATTCTGGTAATATTTGGGGAGTTTTCCTATTTTAACAGAATTTTCTTGAAGAAATTCAAAACTAAAAGAAAAGGAAAACCATAATAAATGAGGTTTTAAATACAAAGTCTTTATTTTACTACAAGATACAGAAACACTGCTCTTATTTATGTAGGAGTCTATATAAAGCATGGGGTTTTTTTTAAAGATTCCCGTTTATTTGGCTACATGGTCTGCTGAGAAAAAGATTAATTACAGTCACTTCTTAAGTATATAATTTTCTTAGGAATGGGCAAAAAAATTCCTGAATAATCCTTTTCAGTGTTTTAAGGACAGCTTGCGATGTAAGTCCAGGGAGCAGCCTTAGTTTTGTACCAGTTGAAAATGTGGCCAGACAACTGCAATGAGTGGAAACCTTAAAGGCACAGAAAGCCTTCCTTGCCAGGATTCAGGTCTATGTAATCCACAAGTGCTCCCTGACTCTGAAGCACTGGTAATGAACTATAGATCCTGACCACATAGGAATAAGTCACATTAGAGAGTGTCTTACTGAAATCAATAACATGGATCAAATGTATGATTTTTTTCCTCTACAACTCTTAAGGCTACCGTATGTATGTCATTAATCTAACAACTGAAAGGTATTTAAAATGTTTTTAGTTCAAGGTACCTCCTGTTAATTTAGTTATGAAAATTAAATATACATTAAGACAAAAGGGAAAAGAGAGGCCAGTGCTTCTAAAATGAAAGCTTTATTTTTGGCAATAAAAATTTAGAGCCCCTCCTCTTCCTCCCTCCCAAACCCTCAGGTTGATTCATCTCTCATTCAAATTTAAAATGCACAGAGAGGCTGCAACAAACCCACAGAAGATTGATATGCACCACACTCCACACATGGTTTAGCTCTTTATTCCAAAGTCTGGCATGATGATGCTGGGTTTTGTGATGATATTATTTCAATATATAATAAACAGGGTTTGCTGTAAAAACAGTGCAGTGCAAGTCCCCTTTAAAAAAAATACAAATTGTTACTATAGCGCTTTGAGAGAAAGGGAGCGAGGGATTCACAATGCAGGCTCAGAACTTGGCAACCTGTAAAAGTGCCCAGTCGAAAATTACTAACAGCTGGAGATGACAGTTGTTTTAACAGCTGAGCTGACAGGATTAATTTAAATGCACTGAAATCAAAAGTAGATAACACCTGTTTAGTCTTCCAGGGCCATTCGACAAGGTAGACCAAAGGAAAAAAGCAGAGCCAGGGCTGTCTGTGCGGGCATGTGTGCACCATGTATGTGTGCATGTCTGCATGTGTGTGTATGCATGCATGTGTAAGCCTCTCCCCACTTTCTTCTCCCCCTCCCTGAGCAGGGGACAGAAGGACTCCAGAGAAGAATGACATACTTTTGAAGGCTGCGGGTGCAGGGCAGATCGGCGGCTTGTCACACAATAACAGAGAGGCCAACCCCCGCCAGCCTGAAACATCTGGTTCCCATTGTGCCCACCCTCCTGCTCACCCTTCTTCCCCCGCCTCTTATCCAAGGTCTGTGACCCAAACCCAGCAATGGATAAAGATCACTGGGTTTAAAGCTGCAGTTCCTCACTCCTGCATCCCAGCAATCCCCCTGGGTTAATTAATGCATTCTCTTTGAGCTCCAAGTCACTGGAGCTCCCACATGCTCCCTCCCACCCACTTCTTCCTCAAACTAAAACAAAACAAAAAATTCCTCACCTTCTTGCCATGCCACAGCACATAACTTGCATGTCCACAAAATAAATAAATAAATAAATTCTACGAAGCATGTGAGGAAAAGCATGTGAAACAGCAAGAAATTTTTTATGTGACAGGAAAGGAGGGGCTGATTTTATCTTTGCTTCTCAGGCTGTCATCCTGTACAGTGTCCTGCATCATGAAGGCTGCACACCCCCAGGACCACAGCTGGATGTCCCAGCACAGCCCTTGCTCTGGGAACGAGCTCCAAGAGATCCAGCAAGACAGGAGAATCTAGGACAATCTATGGGAACCACATCTTTTCCTAGTAGTGTAACTACCATACAAGGCCACTGTGCCAGCTTCCCATGGCACAAGAACCCTACGGGCCTGACTCTGCAGCTGCTCCACTTGCAGCACTTCCACTGAGGCAAAAGTGAGCTCTGCTACTGAATCCAGGCCAAAGGCTCTCAAACTCAACCTGCATTCTCATTTCTGGTTATGTAAATGGGGCTGAGTTGTAAAAGGCAAGTATTTCCAGGGAGCTTCCTTCCTCAGATCTACATCTAGTCCCTTTTTATAAAGCAGGGCCACTGTCAGGCTGTGTCTCCCAAGCAGTAATTAAACTTCACCACTGTGAAGAAGCACACAGCTACTATCGCTATCAACCATACTTCAAAACCACAGAAACTGGACACAGAGAATGAAGTTCATGTGGCAAATCATGAAAAAACACCACAAAGAACAAAACCCAGGAGAAATTGTGTTTTCTGAGTCTGCTCTGTGCTTTTCGCCACAGGACTGATCTTTTCTGCCTGTATTCCTCCAGAGATGAAAGAACCCTAGCCCTACAATTGGTACAGTAATGTAGCTGTACACTTCTTACAACAAAGCCTTCAGCTCTTCCTTCATGGCCCACAGCCCTTCAGCAGGGCAAAATTGAACTGAAAAGCTCATGTGCTCACTTCAGCTCACTGCAAACCCATCCACCATGCTGCCACACCAATATCAAAGCACGGTTGGCACCTTCAGTTTTTGCAGTTGAAGGGGAAAAAAAAGTGTTCAGCAAAATGGTTCAGAAAATGTTTGATTCATTGGTATCAAAAGTTGGAGAATCACAGATACCTTCGGTTACAGCATGAACCATTGCCAGAAAGAAAGCCAGGAAGAAAATTATCCATGGTAGCTGTCCCTTAGCTGCAGGTTTCAATGTACTCAGCTTGTATTGTCTTTACATTTCCAGCCACCAAAACCCCCACTCACTCCCTCCCACCTTCCTCTTCCCCAAACAGCACAAAGCCTCATATAGGCTAAATCACTGTGCCAAGAAAAACAGAACAATTCTTAACTAAGCTGCATTTATTTACTTATTTCAGAATTTCAAGTCCTCTTCTAGCATTTATTGTTCAGGCAAAACTACTTACCCGGACAAATGTAAATATTAATGGCAATTCTGAGAGAAAGAATAACACCCAAACTTACCTCTTGTGTGTGAGCCCTGTATGCAACAAATTTAAGTAAAACCACAAGAAATACCAGTTTACCTAGACAAGTTTCAAGTCTGGGTGTAAAACTGCCTTCATTTTGTTTCACAAGAAAGTACCAGGACACTTTTAAACTCGAGTCACATGAACCTTTCTCTGGAGGGAATACTTTGGCCACTAAATTAATTTTAATGAAGCTGGGAAGTATTGTGTGATGGACTGTACCTGAGTTTCACTTCTGCAGCCCAGTCTACGTGTGAGAGGATTTAATGCACAGGACCATTTTGCCCATCTTGCCAGTTTTGTATCCAGGGTAGGAGAGCTCTATTAAAAGACAGACACCAACACCAGTTCTCACCTACTCCTGGGTAGGAAGGGGAAAAACTTCACTATAATGAGATATAAAACTTTCTTACTTGCTTTCTTACTACTTTTCCAGCAAATGAACCTAGAGATTCCCAATACATCCCTAAAATATTGGGCTAATACCAGAGGGCATTTTCCCTGTTATTTTTCATGTTCATGAACCTCTGCATGTCTGGATTCTGGCCAAGTCTGGAAGCAGAAGTGCCAAGGAACATGCGAGAGGCTGTTCTCCTGACAATTCCAATTTGGCTGGTTGCTGGAAATGGCAGAAATCCCCAGAGAAAACCAGCACTAACGACAGTTCGTCTCCTCATACGCAGCACAAGATCCCTACTGCCTACCACAAATAAACCAGGAAATGTTTCAAAAACGGGGAGAAAATGGAATAATATTGAGAGAACATCTATTTTTTAAAAATACATAAATCCTCTACTGGTTATAAACACACATCAAAGTAGCAGCAGTGGTAGTTGTACTAGCAGTAATAATGATGATGTCAGGAAGGCCCGATTACCCTTGCTTATATCCATACTTTATTCTTACAAATTTTATAAAGCCTATCTGCACATCTAAATCATTAATTTCCATTAATATTTCCAGAGGAAAAAAAATCTCGCTTTTTAAAGGGCTTTTTCAAAGTTTTCAGTCTACTGGGCATGCGATGATAATTGCTGCTCTGTTCTGCTTAATGATAGTCCTTTCCCTGCACAAAATAAGAAGCAGTTTCTTCCCCGCTTTTTCTTTCTTTACACAACTCAGAGGCTCAAAGAATAATTACAAACAATGCCTGAAGAATGGTTCAGTTAATGTTAATTTATACAACAAACTAATTACTACCAAATGGTAAAAAATCACATGTGGAAGTTCCTGTCTCCCACGCACACAAGTAAACCAGCAGCCATCTGTCTCAGCCTGGGAGCTCTCAGTGACAACCGAGGAAAGCAAGGCAAAGGATGAATCCAGATACACTAGGCTGCTTCCTCTGACACAAAACCATGGGATTCAAACACCATTGTCTCTATATGGTAATCTTAGCAGTGGCATTTTTTCTCCTTTCATTTATAAAACAAGCAAACAACTTGCATCAGTAACTGCCTTGCTATCTAAATTTTATCTCAATCCCAATAATTTAGGATGAGGTCTAAAATATCTCCACCTATCAGCTGTAATTCTTCCTCCCAGCATTTTCTCTACAATACTCTTTATAACATCTTTAACTATCAGAAATCATGATGTGAGACAGTCTTTGAATCTGCTTACACTATGTTAGACAACATGATGAGAAAATGTGCTTTTTTTGTTTCAACATTTTTTCAACCTGAGAAAGCAATTTTCTCCCAAACCTTGAAAAATCAAAGTCAGTACAATTGTTAAACACTTTTATGGGATGCTCATTAAAAACTGACAGGCAGAAAAAAGCTGGGGACAAATCCTGAAGCATTTGTTCAGTTTAAAGCCTCGCTGAATTCAATGTGAGTGTTATTTTTATTGGGGACTTCAATACCAGATCCTTTACATGAACAAGGACCTTGGCATTTTGACTGTTAATTATTCTTTGATTAGCTTGCATTTCATGAAACAAACTAAACACAGTATTATCCCCTAAGTTCTGTTCAAGAAACCTCAACTCCAATATTCTCCTCTCTCTGTGAGATCAGAACTCCAGCAGTCATCAAAGAAAGTTCTGTACAAGAATGGAAGCAAAATATCAGAGTTTAGATTCACAGTACAGATTTCAGAGGAGAAATGGTTTTTTCCCTAACAATAAAAACTTACAAATCTTTCTTTGTTTGAATATAAGGCAAATTTTTTATATTACAGAATTATCTCTACGTCTCATTTAAATCAGGCCCCCCTCTTATGTTTCTGTGAACCCCACAGCAGTGCCAAACTGCAGCATTCATTTTATTAGGAGACGAGCCAGTATAAGGTAAAGACTGAAGATGTTTTAGTAAAGAGGAAATGTCTATGAACTTGTGCTTCTGAATATTTCTCTATTTAAAAAGAAAGAATATGTTTCAAATAGCCTGAAATAATCACAGAGGAGTAACAAGTGCCACAGCAATCTGAAACAAGGTCCCCGTAATCTCATATTCATGAAGGAACACAGTCATTATTTCTACATGGCAAGAACAGTATCGACAGTTTAAATGAAGTAAACAAGAAAGAATCACAGGAGAATCTACATAACCAAACAATAATGTCTAATTATTCCTCATTCATAGTCCTTAACAGAATTATGATATATAAAAAAGTTACTGGGAAATGATTCTCACGTACAGCCAAGAGCAAAAAATTTTAAATAATAAAATACATCCAATGAAGTGAAGGCGGATGAAACAATTTTCCTGTTGCTCAGCCCTATGTCGCTTCATGGTTTTTTTTACATCATCAGGGGCTACTTTCTGTGACTGAAAACTTAAAATCCTTCATAAGAATTTAACTTTGTTTCACATTTCACAATGTTTTGACCTTTTAAAGGTGCATTTTATAGATTAGCTACTATTTAAGGGGGTGATGGGGGGTGGGAAGAGAGAGGGTGTGGGAATCACAATCCCAGTTCAGCAAAGTCCAGTCCTTGGTATAACAAGTGAACTAAGACAGCTTTCAACATGGATTTGGAGTGTGAAATGAACCACTGAGTGCTGTATCAGTGAGTGGGATACGACAAAAAAAAGGAAGGGTCATTCAGCACAGTGTGTGTTGCAAAAAAACCTGTATCTGCTTTTGGGGGATGCTTTGGACATCTTGCAGTCCTTGGGCTGTGACTGACATCAGGTCTCTTCCCTCCTCTTTCACCCCAAGTAGCCTCAAACAGCTCTCACAGCCAAAAGTCTGCCTCTAATTTTAGTTCCCACTCCTGGCACAATGTTGTGTCCTAGATCCCTGAAAGCCTTGAATTAATACACTAAAACCCAGTATTAAGCTAAAGAACTGACAGCTTTATGGACTGCATTCAGCCTGGGAGGAAAGCTACCTGGCATTGCCTAAACAACCCTAGTGCCCTCTCCTACCAGGAACAAGATTTTTTTTTTTTTTTTTTAAAAAGAAAAAAAAAAGAAAAAAAAAGAAAAAAGAGCAAACAAACAAATCCCCACTAGGATTTTTCCTAGCCCAAGATTAATCAGATTGCAAAGGGGGATTCTAAGGGAGAAAGGAAGGTCTGAAGAATGTTACAGCACAACTTTTAACCTCCTTATACTGAAAAGCTTAGTAAAATTTTCTCCCTGTTCCATTTTTCCACAACGTTGCCTGTTTATACACATATAGCAGGCATCTCCATTCTTTTCTTCTTGATACTTTTTCGCCTGCCTTTATGTCTACAGGGACTTGTCTACAAACAGAGCTGAAGCAGATGAGTTAAAAGCAGGCATACTGCATCTTGTGTGCTCCTGAATACACTCAGCAGTGTGGTGGTTGGTAGCTACAGTCTCATTTCTGGTGAACATTTACAATGTCCAATACAAGCAAATCCATTGTTAGCACCAACTTGTGAGAAACCAATGATGAACTGGAACTGGCAGCTGAACTCTCTCCAGCACTTTAATGGCAGTTTACTCCATGCTATATTTATGGCATAAGGCCAGAACAAAAGCAACAACCAACAAAATGAGCTTACATAGAAATATCAAGAAGATTTTGCAGTCTGGCAATGTAAGAAAGCACCTCTCATTATACTGTCTTTGTGAGCCCCGTTACTTTAAAATATTGGATCATGAATACTGTGTAGCATCCACTGGGTGTGGTGCTCCTCCATCCAGTAACCTGTCTAGCAACAATAATAATAAAAAGGCACATGATTGTCTCAAAAAGACTGCATCTGTTTTTCAGCAGAAAGAACAAGGTCCTAAACTGCTATGTCATGTATATCAGTCATCTAATAATTTTATGTTTAGTTACAGAATGACTACCAATGAAAGCTCCCTAATTCATCTGAACTCAGACAGGATTGACTTGGCCAAACTAGTAAGAGAAGAATGCATTTTGCCTGGATATGCATCCCATACATCCCATAAATGAAAGCTTCACAGGAGCCGTGAATCAATTAGATGACACAGCAAGAGGAAATGCATAAAAAAAAGGACTTTAAAATAATCTTCAGTGAAATGTCTCCATATTTAGTTAAACACCATTGCTGATTAAGGCTGTACATGAGCTCAGTGTGGAATCCAGAATTGTTGCAGCTGACAATCATTAGCAAGAGCCTGCTGTCCTCTAGTTTCATCTTCATATATTAATTTCATATACAAGGAAATATAACTATTTGGAAATACATGGTTTTATTTAAGTCTTGTATATAGAGATCTCAGCAAAAAACATTAACATGCTTTACACTTTGCAACAAGCCAGCAAACCTACAGGATCAAATGAATACACAGTAATCACTACAGCTGAAACCATTTTTCTGGTTAGTTGTTGAATTGTTTGCTTTTCCATTTTTTTTTCCCCTGGTGCCTGACTCTGTGGGAGATAAGATGCTCAGTTACTGAAATGGGATATGTGTTATGGGCAAAACAGAAAACAAAAAATAAGTTTAGCATAAAAACATCAGGGTGCGTAAAAAAACCAAGAGGCTTTCTTCTTCCATGTGATCTTTGTCTCAAGACTATTTACCTTAAGACTGTGCGGGCTAATCTACAGTACGAGACTAATGCAACATTCCAAACCATACTGGAAAAACAGGACACTCGGATAACCACTTCCAAGTCAGGAGAGACACCTTCCTTTCTGATAAAGCACTTGGACACCAGTTGTAACTTCGAGGCTTTTAAATCTTTGGCTGTTGCTATTCTTGTTTATTGGCAATGCAATACAATAATTGTTTGGGGGTTTTTTTGAGATGGGAATGATATTTTCCTTTGGGCATATAGGTTGGCCTTTGCAAGTGCAATTCCTAGATATTTAGAAAAAATTTATAATTTTTAGCCAAGTAGCATGTCCCATACACAGCCAACAGTCCCTGCTGGACTTCACATCCATAGATCTCATCTCCTGTGTGTCTATTATTTATTCGCAAATTCAGTAATTTAATTAATTACAGCTAAAAGGCTCAGGTGAACAGTGGAGGTTCCTTGCACATTGCAGTGTGTGAAATTGCCATTTCTCCCTGACAGGAAGAATCTGGCTCTCTGCGTCACATACCTGTGCTTCTTCCTTGTGCTATCTAAGCCAGTACTTTCTGTACCCCCAAAAGGCAAGACTGGGGGCTAATTCATTCTGCACTATTGTACTTAGATAGAAGTATCTTACCAGCTAGGCAATAAAAGTTTCTACCAGTTAGTGACCATACAGACTTTGCTGTTGTTACCTTTCAGTTCTTTTAATGCTGCTCCTTCTAGGAACAAGCCTAATCCCTTCTGTAGAGGGATAAAAAACCAAGTCACATTGGGTTCTTTACAAATCCTGTACTGGGTCAAACGTTGCCTACCTAAAGTTCTTGCATATTCAGTGGGAGTGATGAACTTGTATCTGAGAGCAGAATTTGGCCCACATCACCCTGAAGTGTCCATTAACTCTCCCACACTCAGAAATAAATCAAGATGAGATTCCTCTCAAGTACAATGAGCCTAAAATATAAACCATGCTGCTCACAACAGGGAGACCAGGAATTCAACTTCAGTCAGATGGTTTTTTCTCTTCCTCCCTCCAACCTGCATCAGTGAGAAGAGAGCAGGATGCTCATTCAGTCCCAGGATGTGCCCTGCATAGGGCTCATCCAGAGCATGAGCCAGCAGGACCCACCAAAGGTGCACACGTTCCCTCCAGAGTGGAGACGTGCAGGGTACAGCTCATTCCTCTCTGCTCACTTTGGAAGCAATCCTCGCTCCCTCCAGCCCCCAACCCCAGCTCTTCCCTGCAAAACCTTGAAGCCACCACTCCTGTTGACACCTTTTACCCCATGCCACAACCCTGTTGCCACCTGTCAGTCACAGCTCCATTTGTCTCCAGGAGGGTGAATAAAGCAGAGGGGGAAGGAAGAAAGTGGGAGGACCTCTGCATTGATTAGAAATGTTTGGGGTGGGAAGGAGAGGGGGGGAAAGGAGGGAGAGAGAGAGAGATGGAGATAGATTAGAGGGTAACAAAACTGGAGAGGAAGATAAACAGAGCCAAAAAGAAAAATGTCCTTTGTTCATTTAAATGGCTCTCTGCTCCCAAGCCCTCTGCATGACTAATGCCATGCTGTGGTGTGTAAACCTCTTGGGCACATAACACAAACAAAGCATAACTCGGCCTGAACAAACAAAGGCCTAAGCAACAGTGATTGAATTCATCTTAAAACAACAAATCAATTCTTCCCTATTAATGCCCTAAATACCAGCGTAGGAGCACTGTCCTGTTGTAATAAACAGCCATGTGTTCAATTACCGTCTGTTTTCCCAACTACTGCTCTCTCCAGTAATTACACCATGCAATGCATTCTACATTGACATTATATTAATGTGCTGGGAGGAGAGATCTTAAATAAGAATTAAATCAAGGCTAAACATCTCAGAAAGCCTTACCAAGTCACACAACTGCTAACAGGGCATTCTCCAGCAGAAAGCACAGCCTGATTTTTCTCTTCATTCACTTTTCACTTTCATCCTCTAGCTAAATAAATAAATTAAAACACAAGGTTGAAAGAGCTCTATTGCCCTAAAGACCAGGGCAGCACATCATTCATAAGCTCTCTAAAGTCCACTTCACCTGTACAAGAAAACTCCCCAATCAGGAGCAATTCCTAAGTATCAGCTTACCTCACATCAGCCAAACAGCAGCAACAAAACCCCTTCAACAACAGACAGGTGACAACAAAGTGGAGCAAGAAAAACAAAAGCAGAAAACTTTACGGACTGAGACAAAAGCAGGAGAATAGAAGTTTAAGAAAAGGTTTCTTACCCTTTTGCAGAACCGTCAAACAACTTCTACTGACTACTGAATAGCACACATCAAACAGACCAAACAAAAGATATGATGAAAGACATATTTACCCGTGCAGGGCTCCTTCCCCCCACCTCAACCTTTCTTTCCTTTTCACGTACACCCACACTGCACCATTTGCATTGTGTTGTTAAATAACCAATAGCAACCCAGAGGAAACACTGGAAGGGTTTCTATGATGCTGTCGAGCACCAGACAGATGCCTAGCAGTGTCAGTATGTTCTTTACATTTGGGTTGTGCCAAGGTTTGAAATTAAAAATAAAATAGGAATAATAATACTGGGAGAGGAAGAGAAAGATGGCAGTGAGTTAGTGCATGGATGTACAGTAAACTTTTAAATCAATGGAATATCATCCTACCTGCTGGGTTTTACTTCAGCAATTTGAACTGTTACAGAATTAAATAAATAGAGCTTTTCATTTTGCTGTGTACTGGACTGCAAGAATTTTAATAGAAAGTGAAGCAGAATTCTGGGGTGTACCAACTGCAGATTTCTAGGCCCTCTAGAACAGACTCCGAGGTCTCTGGTACAAAGATAGGCCAAGTACATCTAATGCATGATAACCTTCCAAAATCTGCTCCAAAAAAAAATGCCCTAGGTGCTGCAAAACTTTGCCAACTTGAGGCTTCAGAAGGCAGAGAAATTTGCACATTTGGAGGAAATAAAATTTTGAAAGCTTTTCTGACTAATACTACAGATTGCCCTCAAAACCACAGTGTGTAACATTCAGATATATTTAAGTGTCTTTATAACAACTGTTCATTTGTCCTTCTCAGGTCATTAGAGACAAAAACACCCCCAAAACCCTCACCAGGTTTTGAAACTCATTTTTGTTTGACTAGTTCGCATTTTTTCATTTTAGCTGCCAAACCAAGTCAGGGGAAAAGCTGTTTCTACCTGACCCAAAGTGTTTTATTTAATCGTAATTGAAATGTTTTCATTTCTCTTTCAGATTAATAATCTTAAACATTTTCATTTCCAAACAAACATTTTGTCTAAAAATGTTGACTGTTCCAAATTTTCTACTATTTTTTGGCTAAAATTAACTTGCTGAATTGCTAAATGCTATCAGTCCTTAATTACTGTGTAACAGGTTTTAGGGTGCTTAGGGCAGAGAGTTCCCCCCAACTCTCCTTTATTTGGTTTTTGAGCACTTTTTGAATTCATACGTAATAGGAATCATACACATATAGCACATTTTCTCCTGAGGCAATGCAGAAACCACAATACAATTAAACTGTATGAGAAAGAAAGATGCTGAAAGGAATTCTATCTTCCCAGTACAGCTTACGCACAACGCAGGAGATGTATACAGATGTGTAAAGCTGGCAACCCTCAAACCACCTTAAAAATGTCAATGTTAAACAGACATGTATCTAATAAAAGTAAGCAACAGCTCCAAACTTAAAGAGTGTTTTTACAAGGCTACTTCATTAGCTAAACAAGCAAGTGGGAGTTGCTGCAAATGTTGCTCCTTGCTGTACTAGAGGCTTTCCCTTGCTTCTGGTAAACAGAAGACACAAGACAGCCTTGTGAATAGCTCATGGCACAGACTGAGATCTAAAGCTAATCAGACAGGATGACAGGTCATCTTAATCAACTTCAACAGCCAATCCACATGCTCGTCCCAGCTCCTCACCTCTCCTTCCCCCATTGCTCTCTCGCTCATTTGGCTGTATTTCCCCCTTCCCTCACTTCCCACAAATTGTGCTGTTAAGAAAGAACGAAGGGAGCCCTTCAGGTCTCAGCATCCCGGGCGCAGGTGGTGGGGAAAACTTTGAAGTGTGCTCTCCACTAACTCTAGAGCTGGCCGTGCCTCCTCCATAAGCAGCTCTTATTAAAAAAAAGACCAAGCATCCACTAGAACAAAACCAAGCAGGCCTATTTAATTAGGGCAAATGCTTGATATCCACTTCTTCATGTTAAACCACACAGTCACACAAGCCTGGGAGGTCTGATTAATTTTAAAATGCATGATTGTGACAAGTGCCTCAGGGGTAAGAGAAAGGGGAAAAAAAATCGCACAAATCCTGCTAGCTCGACAAACAGGTTTCAGCTAAATGGTGTGTATGTTGCCCAGATTAAGATGTTACTATTCAGTAAGGGCTTGAACCTTTAATATGAGGGACAAGAGGCCTGAGAAACAGGTGGCTTGCTCTTCACTCTTGAATAAATGACATCCCCGAAAGCTGCGGCACATGAGCACACAGAAGGAGCTGGCACACTCCTCCATGTACATCTGGGTATTACAGTCTGGGGCAGAGGTTTCTCCAGCAGTTATCCAAGGACTGTAATGAAGGTCAGAAAGCTAATGGCTTTTCCAGGGGAGGGGGAAATGAAAAATAAAATAATAATAATAAAAAAATTTTAAAAGAACGAGAGCACACAAAAAACTGCAAACTGATCTAGGTGGAATACAACAGGGGAAACACACAGTAAAGTGATGTGGGGGCAAAAGTGACAGCAAGTTTTGAAAACCCCTACTGATATGAATCACAGTTGGTGAGGAGTCTGGCTACCTGGGGAATAAAGGGCAGACAGGAGACCAAAGAATTATTTTTGCCTTACTGAACCACTTTTATGTTGTGTTGTTAAAGATGGGAAGTGAAAAGAGAAAGCATTTTGCTTTGGCTCCTGCTTGTTCAGTATTATAGAGTGAACATAACCTAGAAAGAAATTTTAATTGTAGAGATTCATCAGAGAAGACTTTCATTCTGAACAGGGGAGGGGGAGAGGGACTGCATCTTCTCTCCAAAAGCACAAGTTTTCTGTATCTCACTTGACCATAATGCTTTCTTCTATATTTAAGATGCTGTATCAGCACCTCAGATGCCTTTATCAAAAGGAAGAAGAAAAATCCAAAAGCTAAAAACCTTTGAGGATGTAAGAAGAGAAAGTTGGAAGGGAATCTAAGCAAATTTTGAAAACATCCATTGAAATAAACCGTGACTATCAGGCTAAACTGTTGGGAAGGAAAACACTTAAACACTGAAGGCAACAAATGAATAAACTTCACTTTGAGCAAGTCAGAGCTGGCAAGGCTTCAAACTAGGCTACCTCTGTTCTAGAGTTAAAGCACTTGTTAATAAAGATTTAAGCTACAGTATTTAACAGGGCCTTCTCTTCACATAGGCCTATTTCACAAACCTAATCCTTCAAATGTTGTAATTGGTTTTTTTTGTATCAGCAGTATATGAAGGCATATTTCCATATGGCAGGGTCTTTGAAAGAAGCACATGGAAGTTTGATGCTGGCCTGCTCTACAAGAAAAGACACATTTTCTGGTGACAGACTGCAGAGATGAACATGGAACCACAAGGCACCTGAAGCTTCCCTCCACAGCAGCAGGAGTGTATGAACAAAACTTGAAAGTACTCAACTGCAAAGTACCCTTGTTTGTCCTTCAGTGGAAAAGCATTACAAAGCCTCTTCAACATGTACTCTGTCAAAGGGGCAGTGAAGAACCAAATAAAAGAATTTTAAACCTCAACCAATTACAGTATCCTTAGGCCTTTCCCGACTCCGTGCACTTTATTTCTTCCCATCTCATGAGATGTGATTTAAAAACAAGAGTCTGCATTTCAAAGGCCACCCTTCTTGTGCCCCTGAATGGCCCGTGCTGGAATTTGTGGCTTAAAAAGAGGGAGACCTCTTGATTTTTTTTTACAAGATTTGCTGATTAAAAATTTGATAATGTTAGGAGATACTTCAACTACAGAGCCTGAATTCAGTATGGCTCACTTTTATAGGTTACAGAACTGCTTGAAGAACAGTCATTTAAATTACCACATTAACAGGTGTTGTGATTTATGATGTAAACTTAAACATCAAATACAAATAGCCTTTGGGGGATGTTCAGAAGACAAAAATCATGCCCAAGAGGCTCTTCTCATTCCTTTTTTCACGACAAGTAATTACTTATAGTATTGCTGCCCACTATAATACATGAAGATCTAGTACTCACATTGCCTGTTAAAGCTCTGCAAACACATGTATTCCCTTCTTACTAAACAGCTGAGATTAATTGTTCCCCCTCTGATGACCAAAGGACTGCAAGATCAAAATTTTGGAGCAGGAAAAATATGAAGCACAATAAATGAATAATTTGTGTGTGTGTGTTCATATATATTTATGTCTAAATACATATATTTTATACATATGTGTGTGGGTAGGTATGTATATTTGTGTACGTGACTTCACAGAAAATTCAAAGTACTCGTTTAAACAGCCCAACTGAACTGAGTTTCAGAGGTCCTTACCAAGGAAGAATGAGCCATGCAGATGAATGCCTGTACCCGCACAAGCTCATGTGTTCAGTCTCTGTTGTCAGATAGCTGTTCATATGATCCTTCTTTATACAGAACTCCTACTAATTCCATACAACAACATGGATCTGGCCTCAGAAGACCCACTGATAAGGTTTTAAAGACGAACAGATACATAACCTGTTACAAATATATACTGCCAAAATGGAAAAAGAAGATTGATTCTTAATGAAAATTAGGAGATGTAAAGAATCAAAGAGTACTCCAGCTTACTCTAAAAATAAGAAGGAATTTACTTGTTTGCCTCTTTCTTTTCCAGAAGCCAAGCCATACATTTAGGGGAAAGGCTACAGAGATTTCAGAGATTTAATTTTCCACAAGCACAGGCCATAAATTAAAATACAGCAATCCAATCCCATTAATAGTGCAAGGAAAAGCTAAGTGGTTGCTTTGGTCTTTTCTTTCACAAACTTGTGTCAAGCTCAGTGACTTCAAAGAGATTTCCATTTCATTTCTACAAATGAGGAGAACAGACAGACAGAGAGTCTCTGCCATCCTCTGATGCCTGAAGAAAACAGAAGAAAAACATGCCTGTATCTCATTCTCCTAATGATTTTAGCTGCAAAAGGAATCCCATGGTTGGCAGACGACCCTCGGGGCAAGGGCTTGAGGTCTGCCACAGTGTATAAGGCTTCTCCAAACCCACTCCATTATCTTCATTATTGTATACCAGGAATAAAAAGGGACTGACTCGTCTTCTGAAGCTCAAGTTAGAAAGGACAGAATGTTTCATGTAAAATAACATTGTGTGACTTCAGTAATAGGTTTATGCCTTTGGGGGCCTAATACTAAAGCTGCATATAAGGATTTTCCACAGAATTTGAGAGAAGAAAAATGAGCACTGTATTAGTAATGAGTAAAATTCCACAAGTTTTAGATTCACTGAAACACTTACATCTCTGTGTCAGCATGACTCATTGTCAATCACATACTTTCATCCAGCAACAGGAAAATGGCAAAATTGGGGGGGAGGTGGGGGAGGGGGAAGGGGGGTAAATCGTGGAGCTTTAGAGCTAAGTATAAATCCCTATAAAAACAACCTTCCCCCCCCATATCTAAGGAGGAAAAGGAAGTGATGAGCTTTTGGAAAATTAGGTAGCATGGATTCCTACAGGGCACATTCACCAAGGGCATATATACAACAAATCTACATGAAAACCATTTATATGAAGAGTGATGCTTCCCTTATCAGCTCACGTGTGAGTACAGGGATGTGTTTACATATGTGCATATGTACATGTGTGCATTGGTGCACTCTGAGCCGTATGTTTAAAATGTAAAAATTCTTGTCCTTTACTGACAAAATTTACTAAGTTTTACTTTTATTTTCTAACAAACATAATTTAAGAATACCGCTTACCTTGTGTCTATAAATTTTCTTAGAAACAGTCAAACCTGTTATCAATATTTTGGAATATCTCACTTGTCCTTAAAGACCATTTCAGAAAAGAGAAGCCCTGTCCCGGCCTGATAGGAGGTTTAAATTGAGACCTAAAGCTGTCTATCCAGCCCTTCTCTTTTTTCTGATTTTGAAGAAACAGGCCATTTGAGAGAATGCTTCAAAAGCACGTTTCCCACAGTAATTCAGAAGACTATTTCAAACAATAAAAAGAGAGCAAACACAGCCCATTGTACAAGTTAAATAATATATAAACTTTTGAGTACATAGAGAAATGGGAATCTGGCTCATATCTGGTCTTTGGAAGATTCACAGGAAATTGATTTAATTAAACCTCAACTACTGGTGCAAATGTTTCCCTTTCTTCCCAAAGGGAAATAAAGTATTATATTATTCTTGTTGACATAATGCAGCAAAGCTTAACCAAGATTCTTGATCTCCATCTCACAAAGGTTTACAAACTAGCAAGACTAAAAATCATTACTGAAATATGCATTTATCACAAATTGCTGCATTTTTACCTACATGTACTATCAAAGATTCCCACTTGTAACATCTTATTCACAGAGAAATTCATTAATATGCTAATTACCTGACTAGCAATCAGTGATGACTGACAATTTTACTTTAGCACTACATGAAGAAGACATGACAATAATTTTCTGCTGGAGTTCAAGCAGAGAAGACACTGTATTGCATCAGTATATAACTCATTTAGGGAGAAAGACTTGCATTTGTCGAGGACCTTTAAGAACAGTCTTGCCATCTGCACCCAGAAATATATATTTTTTAATTAGCCACTCTAAAAACAACCATGTTGGCTGAAGGGAAGGGGGAGGGAGGCTTGTCAAAATGATGTATTTGTCCCTCACTACCTTTCAGTGCTCTTATGCAAGTCTAATTTTCTTCCTAGCCAGCTCACCTCTCTGGCCTCCTTTTGTTTCATGTCCCATTTCCCATTCTCTTCTAACTTCTGAACTTTTGTTAGTTCGCTTTTAAGGAGAAAGGGAAAAAAAGCTCAACTCTTTCCTATTCATTTTTTCCTGGATGGGGAGTAAGCAGAGACATGAATATGGCACCCTCATAATGATTTAACTAGGTCTTAATGAAATTTTCATCACAACCTGCTGTTCAATTTAATGGCCTTTGAAAGACAATAGAACAATGGCTAG
This sequence comes from Corvus kubaryi, assembly GCF_017639235.1. Taxonomy (NCBI): domain Eukaryota; kingdom Metazoa; phylum Chordata; class Aves; order Passeriformes; family Corvidae; genus Corvus; species Corvus kubaryi. Next base: position 5,615,798 of record NW_024582060.1, on the reverse strand, counting down.
AGGGAAGAAAAGATTTTTTGTTGCATGCATTTGCAAAGCCCAACATTCAGTTGCTCCCCCTCCTCTCTCTCCCAATCTCTTCACAAAGCTGTAGATCTTTTGTTTGTACTGTATATTTTCATTTTAGTAGAGCTGAGATAATGCACAAGCTCTGTAACCATTCTCATGTCTATCTGTGGCCTTTCCTTAATGGAGTTTGTGCAGCTTGTACAACCTCATACTCAACAGAGTATTTATACATTGCCCAGAACTCGCTGTTCTTTCCTCTCTCAGATAAAAGCCTGGTCTCCTTCCCACCCATTCCCCCCCGATCTTTTCCATCCAAAGGCACCATGTATGTTATGGCACTGACCGTTATGTCAACCTAAAAGCAAAAGAAATCCTGTAAGTAATATTAAAAAAATGCTTAGACAAGTAATTTGTTTCCCAGCAGATCCTTACTGCATACTCCAGTCAAGAAAAGCCTCATTTACAATCCTGTCATGCTTGTGTATGTGCCAGCGTGTTTGTATCCATACTTTCATTCTAGTATGCAAGGTTGTCCTAAGATTTTCTTGTAGGTGCTGTCACTTCATGCTTCAGCACTGAGATTGGCCCTGAGAGCCCTGCTTTAAAGCATCTGAAATAGATTTGCACAACAGGATAGGTGAGTGTAAATGAAAATAGTGTCTCATTACTGTGCACTAGGAAACAAGGCTCAGTATGTTCATACAATCGGCTCGCAGTGCCCCGAAAAGGCAGCTGTAAGTAGGCATGTGGATATCTATGGAGAACATGATGAGAACTTCATCTTCCAGTCAGGACTTTGACTCTGCCCCAAACAGGCAAAAACTAAAAATCTTCATCTTTCATCTTAGTCTCAGCCCACAGAGCACAAGTGCTATCACCACCAACGGGAGAGAGGGTCTCAAAAAGACACCAGTCCTCCAGAAATGACTCCTATAAGCCAAAGCTGAAACTTGCTGGCCACACATGATGCAGGGAACACACGCATTCTCTCCGTCTGTACAGCACCTGCACTACAGATAAACAGAGGATAATGTGTCCCACACAAAAGCTTTCATGAATTCCCAATTTAACTTCTTACCTTTCAAATAATGATGTGAACACTAGATCATGTCACAAAAACATTGATATTGATGATAATATTTCTTTCAGCTCTAGGAATGGGGAGAGGGGAGTAGCGGTGTAAAAGCCCCCAGGTGATTAAAAGTAGCTCAATGCAGGCATACTGAGGAGATTGCAACTGTAACAAAAAGACCTCTAGACTCTCTTTTTTGGGAAAAGCTAAAAATGTTAGCTATGATGGGACACTGACAAAATCTACCTCTAATGTAGACAAGAACGGTAACATCTTAAATTCTGCTAACCAGGAAAAGCGAACAGAGCAGAAAATGGCAAGACTAAAAAGTATATGTATCCAAAGGATCTGCAGAAAAGAAAAGAACACAGAAAATTTTGGCCAGTTTCCCAGGCCTTACCTTCTGGCTCGTTTTTGATGAGCTCTTCCATTTTCCTTTGCTTCAGGGTGTCCACGACATCCGCGAGGCTCCCCTTGCGCCTCTCTGGGGTTCCCAGGGCTGTGCTGGACAAGGACTCTCCACTCTGACGCCCACCTTCTTCTGCCTTCAAGGGTGAGGTAGATGAGTTGTGCGGGGCAAATGAAGACATCACTTTATTGCCATCAACTTCCTGAAAGGGGAGAAAAACAAGATGAAACATTTCTTTCTTTTCTTAAAGAAGGGGGAAAAAAAAAAGACGGAAAGAAAGAAAGAACAATCCTTTGTTCTTTGAGTTCATTGCTATTTGTTCTTCTCTTGAAACCTTTAAAAAAGGCATGCAATGCTTCAAAAGCACCCAGAACAAAGCCTATCCATAAAGCATAAACCAAGATTACAGGCCGGAAGGAACAAAGATCAGCTTGCAAGAGAGAAACATAAAATACAGTTTTTCCCTAATTGAGAAGAAGTGTTGTTCTCATAGGTTTCCTAATAACAATGGTATTGATTACCTTTAATTGTTTGTTCTTTTACAGCTCTCTTTCTAAAAAAACCTTCAATTTTTACAAGGACCATTAATTTCCTGACTTTATAAAGTGCTTAATGCCTTGATTGGCTAGTTGTTGTAAGAAATAAAATAGTAACCAAACATTAAATGTCCTTCACCATATGACATGTTTTTACTCACAGTTCAAGCATTTCTCCCATCTATAAAGGATGAAGCAATTGCTTTCTGTTTTCTAATTCTATTCTCTTCTGTCTTAAACCTTCACTTCTTGTAGAAATAGTATTTTTCACAAAGGTGGTCCTAATGACTTTCCCTGGCAGCACAATGGCAAAGCTCCGTGACTTCCTGGAACACGCACACAACCCTCCTCACGTGAGAGTCCACAGAGGTCTACTCATTAATTTTAACGGAAAGCAAAACTGGTTCCAGCATCTTCAGACTTGCCTTCATTAATGTGAGAGCCTTCTCCTCCACATCTCCTCCAACATAAAGCAACGTTCTCTGCACAAATTCCTTCTCCTTTCATGTTTGTTATACTCTACCTGTCTGTACACATCTCCCAAACCCATTTTTTCCTCTGCTAATATATGCCATCTGTACCTGAAAAACTTAGGTCAATGTCTCCAAACAAAGCTTGCTGCAGAGTAATACACTGCATAAAATATAATGCTGTAAACATGCATAGTTTTTATTTTGATGTGATTTTCCAGGATTTTTTTTCACTGTCCTATTACCTTACATTTTTGTACTTCAGCTGTTTAATGAATATTATTTCTTTAAAAAGCCACTGGATCATCTTGTGATGTGAGTTACAGACTTGGTTAAAAAAGTCTTAATTTTTACATTGTTTTCATTTTTTCATTTCATTTCAGAGGGTATGACCGTGATACATATATCTATAAATATGCACACACATCGTTTTTAATTATTTGTGTTATAATTTTCTTTTTTTTTTGAGTAATTTTGATGTCTCTGCTCTAATAAACCACAGTACTTCAGAAAAAAAGATATACTTTATAAATAGAACATAAATTGCTAAAAATTATTTCAATAAAATTTGACTAAAGCTACACGGAAGACATGCAATAAAGGAAATATATTTGTTTCTACAGGCTACTTTGTTGTGGCAAAAAGACTACCTATGGTTAAGAAAACTTTTAATGCAAACAGTTTTGAGCAGCTTGAATGTGTTATACTAGTGAATAAATTCCCTAACAGAATCGGATTTAACTGAGATTACAATCTGGGCCATCATATGCCCCAAAAACCAAACCTGGTGATGTTAATGACAGACTTTCTACTGACGTCAATGAGCTTTTGACCAAGCCCTAAAAAATTTTCCGACTCCAATAAACAGAAATGCTCCTTTTCTTTTTCTTGCAACTCCCTCCATTTCTGTTCTGCAGTTGGAAAATTCCTAGTTGCTAACACCGGACTACCAAACTTAGCTGAACCCAAATGCAATTTTTTTCCCATATAAAGACTTGAATAAACTGATTTTTTAACACCAATCTAAACAAGCAAAATGGTTAACTTCAGCATCAGTTCAGATTTTATCTAAAACTCTAAACCATTATCACCAAGTGGCAATTTTTTTCCTACACACAAGGCTATAAAAGAGGAAATATCTTGAAAGCTGCTTTCTTATTCACACTTTGAAACAGATAAGCCAAATATCATCCTTAGTTACAGTTCTTAAATCTACCTATGCCATCAGTTACATACAGAACAGCGTGTTTCTTCATTTTACCAGGAACTAGTTTCTTGTTTTAATCCAAAGCAGGTCCCAAAGACTTTCACTCCTGTTTCTGTGTGTCACATATTGATCACAGACATAAAGTACTTGTGAAAGTTGCCTAAACCTCAGGTATCACCCCTGCTGTTTTCATGTACATTTGGGGTACATGCAAGTGGGGTTTTTTATGTACAAATATATTCTGAGTATAAAACCAGTTTGGTATAAGAGAAGAAGCATAAGAACCCAAGATTGAATGATTATGTAAAGTAATAACAGAGATATCCTCCCACTACAATGTTGGCTAAAAGCATTTATAATACCACAGTTAGGAAGATTTCATAGCTGAATAAAAAAGGAAAGGGAAGTGTTTTTTAAAATGGCAAATTATATACTAAAATATACAATCAAGAAACCATCGCCGTAAAAGAAGTTTCCTTAGACCACTCTGGTTAGGTGTGCATGTATGCAGTGTTTGCATATCACATACATGGCTATTTATACACTTCTGGGATTTAAGACACTCAATCAAAACACATATACAGTAGGGGAACAGCTGCAATCACATCTCAGTGGGCTAAATTACACTACCCCAGTGAATTATTCATTCAGAAAGATCTGTAGCAATCACACATCCATTGCGTGATTTGCAATCCAAGAGGAATCCTCTCCTTTCTGTACTGGTGGATGAGAGCACACCCCAGCTTCTGCTGCTGATGACACTTCAACATGTATCTTCCAGCATACTAGCTCCAGAATCTGCTTTCTCACAAGCCCAGGATCTTTTTATTCTGTCATTCACAAAAACAATGCGAAACATGCAACAGTTATCTTGGCTTTCAGTCCATGTCCCTCTCTTTTACTTTATTCTTTCTTATGCCATTACTGGGAGAAGTGAAAAAGCTCCCAGTGGGTCTGGATTTTTACTTGTAGCATGTAAAAGGAAAGGATACTTCCACCACATTAAACCTGCTTGTGTCAATGGTTGCATAAAGCTAAGAAACTTCTAGTAAAGAAAATCCTCTGATACGGCATACAAGAGTTTAACTATCCCCCTGAAAACACTCAGAGAAATCCTTAATGGCAAGAAAGATATGTCAGCAACAGTCTAAAATTAATCCCCTGAGAAGAACTTCCCTCCCAACAAGTGAGATTTAGCAGGTTCTTTTTTTAAAAGGACAAATTGACATGACTTTCTTCAGTTTAACTGAGAGAAAAGCAACAACACTGTAATGTGGTATTAAGGAACATCAATATCTACTACTGACGTTTTAAAATTAAGTCCATCAAGCCACACACAAGACCCATCTCTCAGCCACCAAACAGTGGACAAACACTCTTTTCCTAGAGAACAGTCTCTCTCAGCTGCGTAACCATTTCACCTGTTCAAGTTTGATTACATTCCAGCCTCCAGCACTGTTAATCCTGGTAACACTTTTATGCAGTCAGCAGCTGCTTGGTGGATGGGGCTCTATTGTTCATTTGCATTGTGAATTGCTCTGCTAATGTGTGCTGGCCCAACATTCCCTCCAACTCTGAGCTGGGATCGTACTCACCAACACCTGATGCTGCTGATTCTTGCTTTTCCCACTTCAGAAAGGCAGACAAGGACCTACACAGATCTTGCTGAAGCAAACACTAGGCCCTTCTTTCCCCCCCACCAACAGCAACAAAAAATGGGACCGGTGCACATTACGTGTCTTCTGCTTCTGTTCCAAGCTAGAATCCACAGGAAGACTTGTTCATTTACAAGAAAGTTGCCTTGATATTGCCAAACAGCTTTCCACCTATGGAGGAAATACCTCTTCCAAGGTTTAATGATAAAACAGGCTTCTGCCCTTTCAGGATGAGGTCAATAATCTTCCTTTGTTAATCTTGGGCAAGCTTTACTTAATCTAGCCCCCTTGTCACCTTTGTGATTGACAGGAAAAGTCACGTCACTGGACAATGGACTTGTCCTCACTGAGCAATATATTTTTTAAAGATTACACAATGTTACCCTTGCTCTCATAAAAAGTGCAAACATTGTGCTGTTAAAAGAAACTCTTCATTCCAGCTGTATCTTTCAAATTGTCTCTCTCTGTTTCCAGGGTCCAAGGGAGGCCTATTTCAGTTCTTCAGAGAAACATTTAAAGGCTTAATGAAAAGAAACAGGTTGTACTTGGTGAGATTTCCAAAATATCTCTTAGTGCTCTAAATAGATCTCATCTACTCCTTCCTCATCTAGAGATGCACATTACTCCTGTCTGCAATTAAACTCAGACAGAAAACTCTGCTTCTGTGACATAAAAATTTTGTCCCAAACCAACCAAGAATCGAAGCAGAAGAAAACTGAGAACTAAGTCTGAAACTGTTAATTACCACCATATGGTATGCATGAAGTCTGCATCTGCAGGGAAAAAAAAAAGAAAGATATAATGAGAATCAAGCTGCTGGTTTTGCAGCCAAAAACACCTGGAATAAAATACCTGTGTCTTTAAAACAAGCATAGATATTGTCTGATTTTAAGAAGCCTGTGATCCTAAAAGCAACCAAAAAGGTTCTTTTTTTCAAAGCTGGAATTTTGCCCATAGTTCACTCTTTTAGAATGTGTAAGGAAGACCAAAGGCAGGGTTTTTTTCTCTGTTTTCTACATTAGACATGTAGGCCCATCTATTTTATAGTCTCCATAGTGACCAGGAGGCTGGTAACAGTATGACATAAGAGATAATCAGAAAACAGAATACTTCACACTTCTGAAGACAAATGATTCTCCAGCAATTTAGTACTGTTTCCTATTTTTTAAAATTTATTTTCCCTAACAATATTTTAGGAAATGAGTATCTATGTGTAAGATTCAACAGCAAAGCTACTTCAAGTGAGAATCTGGAAGCTGTAGAAACACTTCCATTGCCCACAGGAGGCCCACCAGCAATTATGAGAAAACTCAACTTGACATTTCCAGTACTTGTTAAGGTTTAAAAGAAACAAAACAGACACAAAATACTCACAAAGCAAGAATGATCTTTAATTTTTTCTTAACCTTCCATTTACAATCCTTGCCTTAATTAATGTCATTAACTTACTTCAGGAGCCTAAGTGCCATCACCTTTCAATGGGAATCATATTTTCAAACCACTTAAGTGATTTGGAAAACTCTCTCCTTCTACATTCTGTGTCACAGGGGCTGCAGAGAATGTATTGCCACAAACCTGACTGGTTTAAGGTGGCTGTCAACCTGGCACCTTCAGGAAGATCAAACACATAAGGCTTCCCAGTGAACACTGTGTTTCTCACGTTACAATTTCCTTCCATCTAGCTTATATTTAAATAGGTCTTTCATCTGTAAGTCTCCACGTAGTAAAGTTGCTCATCAGTGGTGGCAAAGAATGATCCCAAGGAGATTTAAAAGGAAACAGTGGAGGATACAGTAAGCCAACAGGAGACTGTATAGAAGGTCATAGAAGGGAAAAGCAGGTGGAAGAGGATAAATACATCATTAGGAAGTAAGAACTGACACATAACCCAAAGAGGGATATGTGTGGGGAAGGGCATCATAAAAATAAACCTGGAAAGATGTACATCCAAAGGCTACGGGTCTGCAATTAGATCTATGCAAACCAACCACTATCCTTATACCGATTCTTTATTTTCCTAGGACTGGTTTTAATGATTACAAGGAAATGAAATGAGAGTGAATAAGTTAGTGAATGGATCAGAAGAGTCAGCTGAAGGGGCCATTGTGGCAGAGAGCTAAGAATTTTACCTGAATTAGGTGAACTAAACACAGTGAATAGAGAGGCACATTTTTTTTCTTTTTACTGTGACCATGCTACCATCAAGAGAAATACATTCAAATCAAATACTGATTTGGCTTTACTGACACAATGTATTTGGAACTCCATGACCCGTATCTTGGAGGTACTACCAATTATTAGACTTACAGAATCCTGACAACATCTTGTTCTCCCTCTAAAACGTTAAAATTTCGCTTGGTAATGGAATTTTATTTATTTTTAGCAATTACTACTAGCTCTTGTCCTTCAGGTTTTATTTATTTGACATCAAGTGCTGTATCTAATTAATAACCTCTTTTTGATGAAGCAGAGATACATTGGCAGAGATTTCAGTGGGAAGACTAACAGGTACTTCCAGTGCTTGATATCCATGAACCTGGCTGAAAATGGTTCAAAGCTCAAAAAGACAACCATCTGCTACAGGAACTCTGCTACATCAGACACTTCCCTTTCCTCTACCTTTTTCCTCCATATGTAAACTGAGACAGTAATAAATATTTCCTGCAGCTTGGGGCATTTCAGATAATTGATATAAAAAGCCTAGAGATTATTGGCCAAAAGCCTCACAGCAGTTGTGTTTTCATTTTTATTGATGCAATAAATACTGAGCCCTTATATTACTCTTACATTACCCCATGGGGCACTACAGCCCAATCACTTGAAACCGGAAATTGGGAATTCTCTCATATATCAAGTGCCACCCCACAATATCTGACAGGAACACTGAAATGTACCTTGATTTTTTCCAAATACCACGATACTCAAACTGCTGCCAAAACTGCATGATCAAGAGACAATTTCAAACATTTCCAAGGTTTAGAGATGAGTTGCAAGAAACTGTTTGGTTGCATTCACACAAAAGGAATAACTCAAAATCCGTTTTGCACTGATTTCTAACTTTATCCTTTGAGATTTAGAGAGCATAGGAACAGATTTTTCATGGATTTAAGTATCTACAGATAGAAGGAGGTGCCCAGTGGGATTTCTGAAAATGCACAATAACAGATACATTCATTTAATTCTCACTGACTTCATTACAGGTGCCTGAAAATAAAGAGGTGGAACCAGCACAGTGTGACTGGGTGACTCTCCGTGCCTCTTCACCAGACCATTATCAGACTATCTCTAGCACAGAGCACAATCTGATAACCGATGCTTTAAGACAAACATTTCTCCTCTGGCTGTTCTGCATTCCAGCCCATCCCCAAACATACAGCACAAGTTCAGTATTTCTTACTGCTTATCCCATCATTTTTACTTGATTTATTAAAAATCAAAGAATTATATGCAAATTGTGGATCTGTTTGTAGTAAAAATATATGAGAAAATGTTGTGAGTGAAATTTTAGAACTTTTTTATATTGAATGTCAAGCATGGGGTTTTTTAAATTATTTTCTTCTGTGGTCTATATTTAGGTTTTATTTTTAGCCCACCTCTTTGTCCCATTTCTTGCAATGAAGTGTTCCCCCATATATAAAATAATTTGCAAATCTTTAGATACTAAATACAGTAAAATTGTAACAACTACTTTGTAATGGGTAAATGTGGTGACATGATTCCTGACACCCATACACAGACCAGATCTCTCCTACTGCTGCTTTCTCCAGCTAAACTCATTTTAAGAAAATAACGCAATATAGGATTACATCTATTTGCTCTCAAAACACTTAACAAACAAAACTGGCATTCTGAGAACTCCTAATATGTTAGCTATAACCTGCAAAAACAAAGAACATGTTGTACTATAAGAGCCTTGTTATCTTTGTGCTAGTAATCTTCATGCTTAAAAATAATAAATAAAGCTCTGCAAAAGCACTTTTAAGACTTTTATGAGCTCTTCCCTGAGGGACTAAAGATCACCCGTAAGACCTTGCTAAACAAAAAATAAGACTGCTTATCAAAACAGCTTGGTAGAGGCTTCAGCATACATTAAATCCTTCTAATAGTTTGGAAATCATGCAGTATAAAATGATTATCTTTGTAAAAATACAAGCTTACTAACCAGATACAACAACTCTGGCTTGTGAGTGTAATAAAACCTATGTTGAGTGTCAAAGCCAGTTTGATCACCAGCTTTGTTACTATGAAACAAACCCATTGTCTGTGCTAATTCCTTGAAAGGAGGGGAGAGGGGTATCTGAACAGAACTCAGTGATAGGATAAAAGGAATGCCATAGGCCAGCAGTGGCTCCTGGACTGTTCCCAGCTTTCATACTTCAATTCACTGCGTTTTCAGATGGAAAGGGATGTCAGATTACTTCATCTGTTCTCTGGTAGCCTACAAAAACTTGTACCAGACAGATTATTTCACTTCATTCCTTTGGCTGAGAAGAAGTAAAGAAAAGCCACATAGGAATAATTAAAACTGCCTTCTCTGTGCTGAAGGTCATTTGGAGGATATCTTGCCTGGAAAGAGCAACCCTCTAAACTGGGGAACAAAAGAAAAGAGAACACCCTGCACCCACAAAGGCTTGTGCTCATGTTCATACTAAGGCAGGGTGATACTGCAAATACCAAAAGCAGGTTTGTAACCCCACTTTTGGTAGGGCCTGAGATGTTTGAATTTGGCTAGCAAAATGTCTCAGAGAGACAGTGAGGTTTCACAATCTCCCTATGAATATTCTACAGATTTTCATTGCTCTGAAATGCTGCCTCATGTTTACTTCTGTTCAAACCCCAACTCTTCTTGTACAGCTGCTTCTTCCAGTGCACTGGATGGTTGGTTCTTCATCCCTGTTAGAGCTTGTACCACCTCTGTCTTTTTTGAACAGTTAGCATATATTTACTTTGTTATTACTGACCATATTTAGGCTTTACTCTCTCAGTCTTCCCTCACAAGTTAGCTCCTACAGCTCTTTAGTAATTTGTTGCTTGCACCTGAAATCCCTCCAGTTTGCTTCTTTTTCTAACATGGCCAGAACTGAACACATTATTTCCCATACAATCTTAACAGAGAGTTATGAAAATCATAATTACCTTGTTACTGCCTTTTTTGTTGCCTTGCTACAAGATCATATCTAATTTGTTTGAACACACCCAAGCATTTTTCAGCATTACTGTTTTCCAAGTGCCTTTCTCTCATTCATGATCTAGGTTTTTGCAGTATTTTGGATTACTTGCTCCAGCTGTATCAATTTGGAACCTTAATGCATTACTTGTTTTCCTTTTTGATAGCTACTTTACCTGGAACATTCGCATGAGATGCATGAAAGACTGTATGAAGGAAGCACAGCTCAATGCATGCAAACTTCTGGACTGAAATCCACGCAACTTGCAATAATCAATTTCTTGAGAATCATTTGCTCTTTATACTTTTGAAGACCTTAGTCCACTCATGCATTAGAAGGAATCTTACACACACCCTACATAAAGGAAGGTAATGAAGTAGGTAAGGGCACTAGAACACATCCCCTATGGAGACAGGCTGAGAGAGTTGGGGGTATTTCGGCCAGAGAGAGAAGGTTTTGTGGAGACCTCAAAAGCACCTTCAGTATCTGAAGGGGCTCTTCATCAGGAACTGCAGTGACAGGAGGAGGACTAATGGCTTCAAACCGCCAGAGGGGAAATTTAGCTTAGATACACAGAAGAAATTCTTTACTGTGATGGTAGCGAGGCACTGGCACAGGTTACCCAGGATAGGTTGTGGAAGTGTTCACAGCCAGGATGCATGGGGCTTGGAGCAACCTGGTCTAGTGGGAGCAGTCCCGTCCCTACCCATGGCAGCAGCTTGGGACACAATGGTCTTTAAAGTCCCTTCCAAACCAAGACATTCTGTGATTCTGTGAAGGGTAGGTATGTGGCTAAATCCACTACACTTTTTAAATAATTGTGTTCTGCTTGATACACATTGTGTATTTTTCATGAGCCTTCTCAATTCACATCTATTTATCTACTTTTACCTTGTATTTGTTCTCTTCCTTTTCAAAAGACTACAACTAGACTTACAGGATGATAACCATCAAAATAGTCTTTGCCTCCATAGAGATTAGCATCACACTATTTCTTTCTTCTGAAAGCAATCTTCTGGAAGTTTTCACTTTCAAGAATGGCCAGAAAACATAACTTTATTAAAACGGAATGCTACTTGAGAAATAGCTTCACTGTCTCCACTGGAGTTTAAGATGGCATAAGAATAGGAATTTAATGCTTTTATCTAAATTCTCTATTCTACCTGCTTTTCACAGACTTCAATTGCTTTGTCTACTACTAACTCTCTTACACTTCTTAAGTAATGACTACATGAACAGTAATTCACAGGATTTTTCCAAGCAGTAACTGGTTTAATCTTATTTAACAGTTATTAACAGACTTGTTTTCCCTCCCAAATTCAAACCTGTTCTGCTCTTTTATAACTTGATTTTCTTCCTATCTACAACTGTTACACAATTTTAGTGATAGGGAATTTGGAATTCTGGTGTAAACCAAAGTAGTTTCCTCACCTTTGGAGGAAAGATTCCACAGGATATAAGAAGAAAAGGAATATATATATTCTGTGCTTATAAACAGAGAATAAATCCTTTCACAGAAAGACAGTTCCACAGAACATGTTTACAGAGTAGGAATCGAACTTATTTGGATCTTGTGCACTTCAAAGGATGGTATTTGATCAGACAATGCCAAATATATCAGGATAATTAATAAAAATTAATATGATGAAAGTCAATCAATATAACATTGATATATAAACACAATATGGGTTAGAGATACTCAGAATTTGTTTAGTTAATCCCCACAAAATACCTTTGTGGTATTGTACATAGAGCAAGTCAGGAAATGGCATGAGCTGACTTGCCAGGTTCCAAAGCACAGGAATGGCAGAGCACATTCAGCATCCAAGGGTTAACAAGAACCAATTCCCTGTTCACTCTTCTGGGTCTTACTACACCTCAAATGGTAACATTATGTTCTACTCCAGAGAGCAGCATGATGTCATTTTATCATTTAAGTCCCATTCTAAAGCTCACCCAAGCAGAGCTTAAACAAGATTTAAAATGTACACAGACCTCACCATTTAGACTGTGGTTGAGTGATGCAAAAAAACCCTAATAAATTCTAATTTATGACAAATTCACAGTTGTTCTAGCTCTGCAGATGAGTTATTCTTTCTTCTGTTTCTGTAAATTGCAGTCAACAGCACACATTGCCTACTATGAAGAGACCTTTGTGATAAGATGATATCAAGGGATGTTGTGACATTCCTGATTAAGAATTACACAGTAAGCAAACTGTACAGAAATGCTAATTTCCCTCTCCTTTCTCATCACTTACCTAAATTATTCTGAGTAATACAAATGATCTTTATTAGCTTTAAAGCAGTTCATTCTCATTCTCTTATACCATTTCATTAAAGAAATCAGATTCCTGTAGATGACTAAATGCACAATGTATTCTCCTTAACAATTAGTTTTGTGCATTGTTGTATGTCATGTTCACAAACAAACCAAAAAAACCCCAAGGAACATCAATTATTCTACAGTCACAGCCAACTATCCACCATCAGCAGAGAATGAATAACTTTTGCTGGAAATAGCCTTTCTTCTCCAAGGTCCTCTTTGAATCACTGATTTCTGAGTATTCCCTGTAGTTTTCAGTCATCATGAAGTGATGCTGAAAAACCCACAGAATTGCCCAACCCAAATAAGAAAGGCACAATTTTCTCCACTTTGACTGGAAAGAATGTAAGGCTGCTTTATGGTGAGGAAGCACTGCTTGACTAACAGAGCATGGTTTTACAAAATCTCTCTCTTTTTTCTCTTAAATTTACTAAAATTGGGTCTCACAATGTGATCCAACCAGGTATCACTGTGCCTACCAGAACTAAGCTGATGTACTGAAGGTTTCTAACAAAAAGTTCTCTGCAATGCATTCATTATACTCAGCAACATCAAACAGGGAAAAATAATTAAAAAGCTCCTATTGAGCACATAGAGACCTTGAGCACAGACAGGGGGTGAACACAAAGACAGGGTATTTGGTTGTGTGAGTCACAGTTTTTATCCATTTATCTATCTATAAACACACACACACACATATATACACAAATATATATATGTATTCATACACATTAAAAGAAATTACAGTAAATTTTGAAGGGTTTTCTTATTTTCCTCTTCCCTTCTATTCTGGTCTACGAGTGTCTACACTTACAGTATACATATTTAAGCACATTCAAAAGAGTTACACAACATTTCTTTATTTCAGTTTTTTTAATCTTTAGATGTACAAGTATGTGAGGATGACTTATTTGAAAAATAAATTGCCTGTGAAGTAAGAGTGAAAATCACATGCACATGACATTATACAGGGGAACTATGCAAGAAGCTTGTTTGTATGCTATGAGGAGGCAAAAGTAAGACACATTAAGAACGGTCCCTCTGAAAGGCACCCAATCCTCCTTACAGCACCTCTGACAGTACTGGAGGCTGCATTCACACATTTATATAATGCTCTTCTCAATATACTTTGATTTATTTGATTTGTTATTCAAACATTACAGAGTGCCTTGTAACTTCAGGTTCAGAGAAACTTTCAAAACTAGAGGTCAAAAGATGTTACGACATGACGCCGCAACTTCTGATCTAAACTGGATCCAACCAGTTCAAACTGGTCCAAACGTGTTTGAACCAGTCAGAACTGGTTTGAACTGGCTGGATCTTGTTTGAACTAGTTAGAACCAGTCTGACGCAGCTGGATCTGATTTGAAAGGTTCAGAACCGGTCTGAACCTGGCCCCACGCTCATCTGGACTGCTGGTACATAAATCAGTTACCCAAAATAGCCAAAACATCCCCTTCAAAGGAGAAAATCTGGGATTAGGAAGGCCCATGGAGTCCAACAGCAATACCTAAGTTACATTACCAGTGACTGAATGGAGAACTTCTGAGGATTGCCTAAAATACCCAATCTTTTTGTAAATTTTTTTTCCATTAAGATATTGATTATCAACATGCTTCTCCAGATTTCAGCACATTTGTTTTCTACAGGAGCTGGCCAGAACACTGAACAACTCAGCAAGAGTTTCAGAAGATTGCCATGAGCAAATTGCATTTAACGCCACAACTTATTTTCAATGAACAATGGGATCACATTTTCAGAAGACTAAACTGTTCTAGAAATCGCACTTCCTGAACACATTTGATTTCAAGCCCTTGTGTTTATTAATTTTCATGTCAGCTATTATTCAATACGAAGTAAAACTTTCTTCCTTGGAAGTAACAGAGTAAGTTAAGAGCTCAGATTATGCACAGTGATAAATAAAACACGGCCAGAATTAGCTGCTAAAATCCCTCAAATTTTAGTTGTTCATCTTAAATTTTACTTTAGGGCTTAAGCACTACTGAAAAGAAACACTTCCAATATACAGTGAAGACACTAATGAAAATAAACTGGAAAACAGACAGTAAAAAACAGCTTTGGAAATTGTTGATTGTTCTTCTGACTGCAAGGATGAATTAATTTGAGATTGACACAGATTACTAGAAGTTCAGATGAAAGTATATGTGTTCTGCTTCTGTAACAGGAGAATGTCCAACTGTGTATGGGGATAAACAGAACAGTTGGACTTTAAAATGTCACCTATATTCAACATATTTGTTCCCCATGTATTTTCTGAGTCATGTCTATCTGCTTGCTTTATTGACTGTTTTTTTTAACTACCCTCAGCACTGAAGATTCAATACAGCTACAGAAGAAGGAACTGGACTCTGCTTTGCAGACATATTACCAACAAAATAGTTAAGTACCATTTGCAAAGTGTTTATTACTAGGGATGATGTGAAGCAAAAAAAAGCATATTTTCAAACTCTGGGTGAAGTTATAGCATTATAGGCAATTAATAGAAATATATTTTTATGCAACTACATTTGACTTTGAAAGCCACAGCAAGACAGAAAACATAGGATCCTTTAATGTCATTTTTACCGTCATTTATCTGACTATAACCACACTTTAAAGCATTAAGGTCAGCTGGTCATGAAGCATGAGCTACACTTCTGACTAGCGTGCACTACATTTGACTTGAGAGTAAATAAGGGACTGACACTCCATTAACCTTCACAAGTACAATTATTTATCAAAACACTTCAAAAGACTATCCGACAGAGAACTGATAAATCTGGAAGCAAAAAAAAGGAAACTGTAACAGTACAAACTGATCTTTTGCCAGTGATGAAGAGCTATTTCCTACCACAGTTCCTGGGACAAGTCCTCCAGTCAGTTTTAACAGAGCCATCCATTTTAAAGGACTGCCCCTTAATTCACATCAGCTTTGACAAAATCTCAGAGCTTTCCTTTTTTATTTTTTTTGTTCTTTTTTTAATTTCCATCTTCTTGCTCAGAAATAATACATGCTAATATCCTGTATTTACAGGAATCTTCAAAGACTTCCCTTAGAAATGCATGCAGAAAATCCAGAAGAGTTCTGAGATGTTTGGCCCTATCTACTCTTTTGCACTTTTAGTTACAGGCCAAGGATGATGCCTGTTCCCAATATTCCTGTCTGGTGAGGTGACCATCATTTTCATACCACCATGTGAACTTTATTTCTTTTACTGCAGGACATGTGGTGTTTGTTAATTCTGTAAAATTTCTATATCTTTATGTTGTTACATTCTACCCAAATTCCACACTGAAGCTGCTCATCAGCAGCTGTCATCTGCCATCAACTACTTTGACTTTTTGACTGCAGAAGCACTTTGCACTTCCAAAGATAGGAAAGTTTGTTCAAAATCCTATGCTGGAAATGGTCAGGAGGAGAGTGAAAAGAAAACAGCTTCACTATATGAAGATTCTCTTATGATCAACTCGTAATTTTGTCCATCACTGCCCTTTTGTCTTGCATACTGGTTTTCCTTTGGCAGTATAGCACACCCCTCTGTTGCACTGTACCCCAGACTGATCTCCAGCCTCTCTCAGATGCACAGGTGGGAAGAATCACCAGGTATTTACCACTGAAGTTGCAGTTATTACAGCAGAGCTCCAAAAAAAGCAGTGGCGTGCAGCAAATGAACCACCTTCCATGTCTTTGCTCTCCCTTTCAGATTACTTCACTACGTTGTAAAAATGCATCAAGTTCACGAACACAAAGAGCTCACCCAGCTGGCTCATACCTTCTTTCTGGTGGTCACTAGGCAAGAGCCCCAAAATGTAAAAATCAAGAGACAAGGGAGGAAAAAAATCATTTTAAGGAGAAGAGGCTTTTCTCTTATCAAGTAGCCCAAAACACAGTAAAAGGAACAGAAATGTTGACTGACATCAAGGTCAATTTCTACTAAATGTCATCTAATAAAGTGAAAGATTGACTTGATAACTCCTTTTTAACAGAGGATTTATTACATTCATACCATACAGAAAAGCATAATCCTCATTATATTAGTTACCTTATTTAAGCTTGTACAAACAATTTATTCCTTAAAGATAATAAAAGGAAATGCATTATGATCTTAAATCTTTTGCACACTTTACCTTATGCATATTAAAATAATCATGTTTAGGGACGGAATACTTTTTAAATATGACTCATAAAATTGATACCATGAGGTCTAATGTTTATTTTCTCCCACTGATTTCCCAATCAAATGCCTTAAATTTCGAAGACTTCCTCCCTGGAAACTCCTAGTCTTTGAAACTCAACATTTCTTTTTCCTCCATCCGCTAAGAAAATATTCTGTAGTCAGACTTTACTGGCAATTGTTTGGATATGCAGGAGACACTAGAATCCATTTCGTTATTCGACAGCTCTGCACTCAGAGCTCAGCAAAGCTAAGCAGCCCCAAAACTTGTCCTCTGCCAGGTATCTATGCAAAGGAGAGCAGCACACAAAGCCTTCCTTCCATCAGAAGATGCATGAGAGAGGATTTAACTGCAAGTTAATTGAACAAATCTACACAGCACCAGTTCTAAAATGGTGTCTGAGCCACCCAGAGTCTGTTTTCACTTGGGATTAGAGATTTTCAGTAGCATCTCAGATGCAACTGCTGCAGACATCACTGTCATTAATGGAAAAGCATCTGTTTTTAAGCAGGAGACACAGTTGTTAAAATGTGAAAGATTCTACTGTAAGTAGTTCCAGAGAAGCAGCAAAAAAGTAAAATATTTTTAGAAAAAAATGGTGGAGACAAGAGCTCCATATACTGAAAGAAAAGTTTGAGACAAGGGAATGTGGTATCACTCTTCAAATACAAAAACATTTATGGTAGAAAAGAGCATATTTCCTTATGCTTGCAGCGGCTAGGACAAGAATTAATGAGAGGAAACTGATGCAGGAAAGATTACACAGGAGTTACTTTCTAAAGGCAGAGACAGCAATACCTTGGGCCAGACAGACCAGGAGGTTCTAAGTCTCCTGTCTTGAGTAACTTCAAGAAGTCAGACTATTACCTGAAAGATATTACATTGGTACAGCTGATCCCTGGATTGAAGCTGGGACTGGATGACCTCTCCCAATCCCTCTCAGCCCTACAGTTCCATGAAGTGCAAGGCTGACAAATGGTGAGAAATAGATGTGCTCATTCAGTAGGGGCTCTACAGATCTGTAAGGGACTTAATCACTAAGCTGGATCAGGGGTTTTTAGTTGTGTTTTGCTTTGGATTTTTTTTTTTTAAGATAAATCAATAGGCTTGGGCCATTTTCCAAAGATGTGATTTGGTAAGTTTCAAGCCAAACCTCTCAAGCTTTACTCATGAGATAAGTGCTAAACAATGATCCAGATTCATCAAAGCTTTATAGACTTACTTAAAAGAAAAAGAAACTGATTCAGCCAACTCATTTCAAGCCAAATCAGGCAGTTGAAAATCTATTCCTGAGATTTGGAAAATCTATTTTAAAAATATTTTAAAAATATGTTTCGAGAGTCCCTCTTTTGCAGGAGCCTCAGGCAACTCTGTCAAGAAACTGTTTTTTTGGTTTCTTTTCAGTCTGATCAGGAGTGGTGTATTCCTCATGTCTAAAGGAGATAGCTGAAATACATGTGTTTGTATATATACACCTAAATATTTTTACATATATACTTATATATACAAGCAACATAAGGATTCAAGAATATTCTATCAGAAGTTTGGTAATTAAAGCAGTGAGTTTACTTTTCAAAAAGACTAAAAATGAATTTGCTTCTTTACTACAAGAAAAAAAAAAATTGTAGTGCTGGACACCAATGTACTCTGCTAATGCACAAAGCTAAACCAGTTTCCTGCTCTGAGGCATGTTTATGAGCCTTAGTACATAAAATCTACAGTACTTCTCAGTACTGACCCTTAGAGTACTTCCTAGGGGGAGGTTGATTCCCATGCTCTTACAGTGCTTGGTATCTCTACCAAGAAGGATAACAACTGAGCTAAACTAGCTCATTTTTGTATACACCCCACAAAAATCCTCCTGGAAGCACCAAAGTGTTTCAAAGAAGTGTTTCAAATCAAATACTACCAGGAGAGGGGAAGACACACGCCTGGTGTTATCTAACCAGGATGGGTCACAGTGTTGACTGGGAATGGAGGAAAGGACATCCTGCTTACCGTCTAGCATCCCACACATGGCTTCTGAGATGGAGAAAATCTGGACTGAAAAGGCTGTGCTGGGAATGTAGAGATTTCTATGCAGAAACACAGAAGAGGGTTTTATCCTCTTCTTCCCATATATACTGTTAATTTCTTAGTAAACTCAATTTCAGAGGCTGGAAGTTGATGTCACTACAGTGACGGGCACAGGCTGAGACCATTAGAAGGCTGCCCCTCTAGCCCAGTATCAAGCATTTACTGTAAACATTTATGTCAAAGTGATGAGAAAATGTTCAAACCCTTGCAGCATTTTCTTTTTCTGTTTCTGTTCTTTGCAAGGAAACTACTTCTTCCGAGAACATGGAAAAAGCATGTGACTTTGAACTGGAAAACCTGAAAGATCAGTGAGCCTACCTGCTAATGAGCAACTTGCTATTGAAACAAGCTCGTTAGCTTTCATTCTTGCTGGCTGCTGATCGATTCATGAGCCACTTACGTGGCCTCTGTAAGCTGTACATAAATTATCAAACACATTGATTTCTACAAATAATAAATCAGAAAGTCAGTCCTTTCCATATCTCTAGTATAAATGCTTAGCTCAATGGCCTTCAAAATTCAACCAAAGAAAACAATGATAACATCAGTGTTCACAGATACATTGCATCTGAAATGGCAAATATTCTGCTGCAAAAATAAGCTGTGCTGGCATCCCAGGGAAGTGAAAAAAAGCTTGCATCTGAAAATGTTACATACAAAACGCACAGAATTTTGCATGAATCTTTGTGTAGGTGGCAGCTCAAAAATTCACAGTAAGGAACAATTGTCTCCAGCAGGGAAAAATCCATGATAGATCATCTTCAAGTCCTTTTCCATCTCATATCATTAAATTTCTACAGCCATCTTCATATGACTGAAGTAGTCAAAGTCCTATGGCATCCCAGAGTCAGTGCTGAGTTTCTGAAGTGAAAGCATTTTCTCTTGTCAACTGGCATTCCCAACAGCATAGGAAGAGAACCTGTTAAACACTCATTAGTCAGAGCATGGGAAGAGGTAGGGAAAGCCTCCTTAACCCAAACATGCACCCATAACATTTCCATTTTCAGCACATACAGGTATCTCCAAGGCCAAGCTGGCCAAGCTGACTTCACCTGGCCTCCCAACTGTTTTTTAAAAGGATATCAAAAATTAATACTTTGGACATGTATGCTTGCAAATTTCCAAGCACTTCATAACACTGATTTGCAATAATTTGCCTAAGGTCATGTGGGCCTTGATTCAAAGCCTATTAAAGACAAAGCAGTCTTTATAGTGACTTCAAAGAGCTTTGGATTGGACCCACAGTGAAGCACTGCACAGTAAATAGAAAAATCAAGAAGAGAAAACCTGGTCTAAGGAAGAAATGTCATCCTCTCCTTCACTGACTCAGTTTACTGAAAAAGATGGGAACATGAGATTTAATTTTCCTGTTCTTCTGTATCACACTGCCAGCCCAATGAAATGGTTGTTTCCCTTTTCCCACTCAACTGCATTTCTCAGAGCATTATTCAGTTCTAAAATACAGCCCAACACAAGAGCTCAACCACGCCGTAGAGATATCTTCATCACCTTGACCCTCAATAACACCAGTCCCAGAGCAGCTCCCTGGAGTGCCCCTGGAGAGAGCTGTGGCATTCCATGCCAGCCGAGGATGGTGCCAGGAGTGTTGGATGGAATGCTCACTCTGAAAGAGCAGCAATCTTAGGACTAAATACAATAACAATAAGGAGTTAAAATGTGCAGACCAGAGAACATCCCTTAATCCCAGTTTACTGAAAGGACATGTCATTTTTAGAAAGTTGTCCAAACAACTGTCTTAATATTCTACACCAAAGTGGCTATTAATCAAACAACAAAGGCCCAATTAACACATAGCTGTTGTCACCTTGATGTTAAAAGCCTCTCCCTTCCCCCTTCTTTCTTTCTTTCTTTTTGTCTTTAATGTTACAACCTAACCCAAAAATGCCTCAGGGCCCTACAGCAAAAAAAAAAAAACAAAACCAAAAACCAAAAACCCAAGATAGAGAGAGGGAGACAGGGAGGAAGGGAAGAGGATAGGGAGAAAAAGTGGGGTGGGGAGGGGAGAAAAAGAGAGAGAGAGAGTCTTAAATACCATCTCTCCTCTAGGCAGCAATTTCCACAGATGAAGAGGTCACCACTGTTTAACAGTGTGCTGCCACGTTAATTTAGTATGACAAGATAAAGCAGTAATCTCTGCTTGAAGAGGCTGTAAACCGCCTGCTATCCAGGGACATGCTCGAGTCGATTTGCACTGTATATCACTTTATACAATTGCCGTGACAAAGCCCCCTGAGTTCCCTCATGTAAATCTCTCTCTCTCCCTCTCAACTTCCCTGCCAGTCAGACAGCAGTGAATCCGTGGTAAGCTATGCAAACTTCATGTTTTACGCATGCCAATGGACCCCAAAGCTTCCCGCCTCCCCCCCCCCAAGAAAAGATGTTTAGGACTTTGATAATCCATTGATCCCACTTCCATATCGGCTTGTATTTTTCAATCTGTCGTGTTAAGTTGTCAGAGAGGGCGATTAAACCGATGTTTCATGTTCCGAGATTTGCGTTCCTGGGAATGATAGTTTTCAAAGCCTTTCTTGCTAGGTTCTGCTTAAAGATTATCCCTAAGAAAGCTGATGTGAATATTATTACTGGCATAAACCTGGTAATAAAACCATAAAGTGTTTTAGGTAAAGACATTTTAGAGATATTCAGGGTTATAAACATAAGAGTTTAAAGCTGGATAGAATTTGGAGTGCTCAAAAAAAAGGAAAGAAAAAAAGCGCCCTGTCAGGCTGTGGAGTTTTCTCAGCATGAAGCAAAACAACATATGTAAAAGGAAAAAGGGAACTCGCATGCCTATGTAAAGTAAATATAATTACAGAACCACAGAAGAGGGCAGAGCAGAACACTGACCTGTGCAGTTAGACAGGAACGAGAAGGAGACAGAGCATGTGTAGCAGTGGTCATGATAGTGCCTCAAATAAAACACAGTGACAGCTATTCCCAGCAAACAGCCAAGGAAGCTGCCTGTGTCTCCAGCAGCCTACACAGCTGAAAACATGGGCTTCTTGTTGGGGAAATAGGGAGAATTTTTTGCAATATGTTGCAACTCTCAGATGCCATACTGCATCTCTAGAACATAGAAGTTTTAAATTATGTCTCCTTCTATTTCACATTTAATTTGTGTCATTTTCCTATGGCCTGCAGGCACGATACAAGTCACAGCACACAATATACCAAACGTGGTGCCAAAATGTGAAGCTGTGCACATGTACATATACCCACTTTCTGGATTAAACACAGAGGAGGACATAAGTAGAATAAAAACACACATAGCAGACAGGTTTCTACAGAGTAAGGCTGGAATTTAACTACAGTTTCTGAACTAATACATTGCTAGGTCTATTGACTATGCCTATGCATGGCATTTGGACTTGCAAAAATGACCAAGCAAGGCTAAATCAAATCTTTAACAGGTTACATACATTCTCTGTAATCAATTAAATTGAATAATAAAATTTGATATTCATTGCAGCTGATACTAAGACCGACAAATGCTTCATTAAGCATTTGAACTTCTAACAACATTTTATAATTCCCTAAATTTTAAAGGGGAAACCCACTAGAATTAATGCCACTATTCAACACTTAGAGAATCCTCCCAAAATTGCCCTTTTAAGGTGTTCCATATTACTTTATTCTCTAATACATGCTGCCAACCAACGCATTTATTATTTGAACTTAACACTACTAAATAGATATAAAACAAAAGGTTTGCTTTCAGGGAACATCCAATTCTTAGAACCCCACTAAACACCATCAGTACTGGTTACAAAAGAATTCTGATAGAATATTCACACACAACACCCCCCAACCCCTCCCCCAAAAAGGATGAACTTGAACATGGTTACTTCTACAGAAATATGAGAGAATATTTGCACAGTAACATGCATTATTTCTTTAACACCATGTACTGTGAATGGGATTACTCTCACCTAATTTTAGCCCCAAATTAGACACCTAGTCTAAACTAGTCATCAAGGCTCCCTCTATAGTCAACAGACAAGCACTTTCAGAGGGTAATTCATCTTTCTTGTCCTGAATGCTTATTTTAAGATTGGAAATGTTGTTCTAGAAGGGTGGTTATCTTTTTCCACAAACTGTGAAGACAGCCCAAACGCCTAAATTTTATGTGCCTAAACTTTGGTGAACTGAACCCCAATCTCACTGTATGGCATTCGATAATCTCCGTGAGTGTGGAAACTCTGATAGAGCATAGACAATCACGGATGAAGGACAAGCATAATTTCTACTGTACTAGCACAGCCATAGGCAACAGAAGGGTTATTGCCCATGATAAATCAACAACCTGGAATCTGGAAATAACGTCTTATTTCACCCAGTAAACCGAAAACTTGCCATCTCTGTTAATATTTATCAAACTACAAGTCCAACAACTCTTTGTGATATTTTACAGAGCAATAAAAAGATACAGGTCCTAAATATAAAAGCAAGTATTTCAGTCAAATTACTTTATTCACAAGGAAAGCTCGGGAATTCACTGTGGCCCTGTGTCAATATATTACCCAATACTCATGTTGACAGCTTCAAAACTGAAGCTATGGTCACTGCCCAAAAGCTAAGTTTACACTGGCCACAAGCAAACAGGAAAAGTACATCATCCGCCACAGATGTATTCTTTGCAGGACTGAATCACACTATTTGAAACTCTGCTTGTAGATATATGAAATTCCAAAAACTGTTTTCCAGTGGAGTTTATCAAATTGGTTTAAAGACAATTTAACCAAGTGTTATACATGTAACTATTGTGAATGATCCATCTGCTCTCCCCCACACTCTGCTACTGTCCATGTCAAGACAATATGAATCTAAAAATTTGGAAAAAAAAAAAAAAAGGGAGGTATTTGCAGATTTTATATTTATAAAAGTAAAGAATATACCACGGATTCACACTCTATCATTAGTCAGATGCAGGCCACAAACTCAAGTTGAGTGGTTTGAGCTCTGAGATGCAGAATATTTTCTATTCCCAACAGCGCTAAGCACTATATAGCAAACTTGTACTTATGAACAATGAATTATGAAATGCTCTGGCCAGGTAACTACCTCTCAGTCAAGGCTTTTTTGGTTGAAGTTATCTAACCACAGATTTATAAACTATAGGGATCAAGAGCTGAGCTTAACACCTTAAGCTCCAGCTGTAACCTATGAAGAAAAATAGGCACTTCTAGGGTGTGAGTTCCCTGACCTACTTAAAACATATGTTAGGACAAAATGAATCATGCTCCACTGTTCCCTATTTCCTTCCATTAACCATAAAGTTAAACCTAAATTTACTAGCTCACTTCTGAACATACACTTTTTAAACATATACTCTGAGCAGACTTTGCCCTTGAATCTTCGCCCCAAAAAAGACATTAAGATTGACATGGCATTGTATGATGTGTTAGTGGCCGAGTCCATTCTCTGAGAAGAAATAACTTCTTTCCTCTATGAGAAAAAGCCAAAATGTCCTCATGCTGCACCAAGACACTAATAATCACCAGAAATTTATCACTGAGACTCCGTAAATTTAACTGAAAATTGTACAAGAAACTAACTCGCTCCTAACAGAGCTCTAAATCCTAAATGCTAAGCTCTGCATTTGTATCTGGTTGTTTTCTGGAAACCTGCACATCCTCAGCAAATACTGCTGCCTTTGAACACAGATGGATCCAAAGCTGAGCAGATCTCCTGATTACAACTACAGCAGTTTAAAATGAAAAGAATGGGGAAGAGGAAAGTTTCACTTAGAGTTACAGAGATGAAACACACACTTTAAATTCAATCTGAAAATC
This sequence comes from Corvus kubaryi, assembly GCF_017639235.1. Classification (NCBI taxonomy): domain Eukaryota; kingdom Metazoa; phylum Chordata; class Aves; order Passeriformes; family Corvidae; genus Corvus; species Corvus kubaryi. The sequence continues at coordinate 5,590,882 of NW_024582060.1, read as the reverse complement.
AGCATAGAGGAGAGTCTGAAGCACGGATGTTTTGCATTATTTCTGGCTAGCAATATTAATAAGCAATGCAAGCTTCCACCTCTGACATGACTTAGTGTAGAGATACACATACAATCTACTTCAGTAATTCAGACTTGAGATGTCAGAAGGATTTTACCTTTTGCTATAATATTTCTTGTTTTCCGTCATCAAACTCCAATCCTACAAAAAGCTATGTGCAGAAGGAGTTATAGCCAGTGACCTCTCCTTCCCTTCCTCTTGCTACCATCAGCATTAGGTTCCAATCAACCAGATTATTTTGCAGGAACAGGGTCATAAGCTAAGCATTCTGGGGCAGAAATGTTTCTTTTTTCTGTCTCTATAAAAATAAATCATGCTATGGGTACAATATAAATAAAGATAATAACAGTCTGATATTAGATTTTACTGGTCTATGTTTTAGACAATCTATGTAATTTGCTTGCTGCCTGTACAAACTACAAAAAGTTAATCTTTAGAGCTCTTTTTTTCCTTGGGGTGGATTCAGTTTTAAAAGCATAAAAAAGGATGCCGGAGCAGACTATTTTCATGTATAATTACGGTCTTGTTTACATTGCTCTTGAAAAAGCTATCCTGAGTTAAATTGGGCACAACTCCACTCAGTAACTTTCGTTGGTTTATGTAGTGATGCTAAATTCATGGGATTCATCAACTCTACTTCTCCTTTGCAAAGAGCAAAAATGCCTTATCTGATCACACAACTGCAGCTAAACTGGACAAAGAAACAAAGAACTTCAGGGTGTAAAAGAGAATCTGGAAATGAGGCCGGCCAAACTGTTCAGACAAGCTTGCTACCCCAGGCATAAAGGACTCTTTTTACTTAAGAAAGTTTGTTTCCTCCTCCATTTCATTGTCTTTTAAACACTTTGGAACATTGGTTGGTTCAGAAACATTGCAGCACATCAATCTCCTCTTGAAGAGAGGTCTCTGAACACATCTTAGGAGCTGACCCACCCAAGGGTAGATGCCCATTCTTAAGCAAACATATTTTGAAATCTGCAGTCTGATTTGCCAAAGGTCCTTCTTCAGCCATGAATTTCTAGAGAAAATTAATAACCCCTTTTATTACAGCAGAGAAGGCGGTGGTATTTCACTGATGTACTTAAGACAAGAAGAAGCAGTTCGCTCCAAGAAAGGGAAAAAAGATGACTGGATGACAGGACACTTTAAATGCCAGCAACTGCCTGGAGACACATTTTCATTCCCACTAAAACCATCATTACTTTTGGTGAATCTGAAAAAGCATTAGCAGTGGCAAGAAAAATTAGAGAAAGCAAGCTGGCCTTGGCACAGCCTAATCCAACTGAATTTTGTATGACCTGAAAAATAATACTTAAAGAGACAATGCAAAAACCATGAGCACATCACTCGTCCATTGAAAGGACAGATAATAAAGAAATGCTTCAAATCCTAACTGCAGTGGGTAACTTCCTATGGACACCAACATCTGACAGAGAAGAGACCGTAAAACATGACTGTGACTACTGAGTGTAGCAGAAGGTTCTGGCACTTCTAGGAGCCAGAGTTTATAACCACAGGGATTCCTTGCAACCCTGAAATTCAAGAAACCATGACCAACACTTCACAATGCCTTTCAGGCTTGGTATATCTCTACTGAAAGTAGATCTGCATATCAAAAACCAACTATCCTCTAGTTTATTGACATTCTGTCCAAGCAAATAACGCAACACTTATTTTTTACTGTGCAACGTCTTCATATGAGCTATTTACTAAAAGACTTTAGAATGGATTAAATAATAAAAATGACTAAGGTAAATATGACTACAAGCAGAGGAAGAAAATGGGCAAGGCAGAAAAAGGTTTTCAGAGGACAACTGCAAACAGACAGAAACTGATAGAGTAACGTTGGCTCTTATAAGGCTGGAAATAGACAGAAATTTGCACCTGCAGTGAAAAGAAAGGGAGAAAGCCACACCAGCTGCTCAGAGTAAGTAATGTGAATTTGAGAAGTGTGGGGAGCAAACAGAAAGCACATGGGGAAACTGCTCTGGAAGTTTTAAAATGAATTAAAAACTACTGAAGCAAAAATGAGTCAAGGTGGTGTGCAAAAGCAGGAGTTTGTGCTATGTAGGGGGTAAAACACTGACAAGTTGGGATTCCCACATGCCTTGCCTTAAGGCATATGTCAGATAAAAAGTATGGAAGTCTGGTATGCTGCTCTCTATTCTGGTAATAGTTACACTGACAGCCCAAGGCCAAAAGCTTCTCAATGGTGCAGAAGCTCGGCCAAAGGACATACACTCATTGTTTGAAAGGAAAAGCACAAAAACTTAAAACTACCTTTCTATGAACTTCTCTTTTCAGAACCATGGAGAATTGGGTGTTTAACTAGCAGCAGAGTTTGTGTCTCACTACAACACCAGAAAGATTCACTGTCACCAAAGAAAAGGTACAGTTTCAGAATAAATTTTGGTAGAGTGCCACAGGGGACAGACCTGGACTGCCGAAACTACACGAAGTCCACAGCTATTGTTTGACTTCAGAGAGGATGGAGAAGATCCCATAGATCCTACCTGTATTATGTCACACCTAGGGAGTGACAGTTGGAAGCAAAAGATGTATCAAGAAGTAGGAACATTTAAATGTAGTCCCTTTGGATTGTTGCTATAAACTGGTCTTGCAGTCCTAGTGGGACTTTCTCCATATCCTTGTCCTCACCAGTGCTCCTCAAATTGATAACTTCAAAATTTTGTTTCAAATCTCCGCTATCTCCTTTGCTTAGAAAGACGACCAAGTTTTTTGCTTACATAGTTTTCTGATGGGGCATTTAATAGCTCTTTTCTCTTCCTCATAAGAGAGACCATCTGGTTTGAATATTCATACCAAATGTGGGCTTTACACAGTTCTACCTGTCTTTTTTCTGTATTTTCTATTTTTCAGCTACTCACTTGAGTTAGATTTTACTAGTATTTATGCAGTAAGTTTAAATGAAGATATTTTCCAGTATGAAGTCAGTGAATTGATGCCTAGGCACATAACCACTTGCAAACAATGGACACATACAGTTCCCAGCACTTCCATAAAACAAAGGTGTTTACTTTTCTGTTGATTTTTTTCTGCTTAACTGCATTCAAATGAATCCATTAAAAACGTGACTGCTTCACAGTAAGATGATCTTCAGCAAAAACAAACAACTGCTGTTTCCACTTCTCTTCATGGCCTTTAGAAACTACAGTCATCTGCATCCTGTATTCCAGGCAATTTATATATTATAAGCCTGGCCTTGATTTGTCAAGTTGTTGGTTTAAATGTAGTTCTAACCCTCCTGCTTGGGGATGAAAAAATGTTTTCTTACTTCATTACTTACTTAATGCCCCCTAACCAACCTTTGGACCTTTCAAAGTCTGATCAAAACACCAAAGTGTCATCTCAAACTTCAGCCAGTGTTTCTGCCCATTGCCTTCTGCTGGGAATAATGTACCCACTCTGGTTTTCCATGTCTACAAGTATGCAAAAGTCACTGTGTTGAGAAGGTGGTTGAGTAAACTGAGGGAACTTCTATAAAAGCACACTGCTGCACTATGGCTTTGATCCCTGACGCACCTGAAGAATGAAGACACGTTTTTTGTTTCTTTATGTGTCTAAGACAGGACCTCCACATCAAGTAGCTGGCAAATAATGTAAACATGACTCACATGGATAGGACAGGATTGGAGATCTGGGAGAATACAGATCATGACAAGGAGGACAAGCAGATTGGCCCAACCCGAACGCAAGGTACTTGTCAGGCAGATAGGAGAATCATCAAAGCTGTTTCCATTGCAGCTGATTCTCCAGGACTGCAGACAGTTTTCCAGGGTCTGGACTAAACAATGCAGTAGGCAACTTCTACAGCTCTTTGATAGGTCCTGACTGATTATTTTTCATTTGTTCCCTTTCCTAGCAGCCCACAATAGTGATTCCCTGAAATGGTGCAAGTGTAAAGATCAAAGTCTGGTAAGAGCCTGAAATTGTATCTGTGGAAACTGCTTCCATGTGCTTTTGTGATGACATTTATAAATGCAATGTTTGCAACAATGTAATTTCACCATCTTATAAATATCAATTTAGCATTAAGAGAGGAAGGAAAGAACATCATACAAATGCAAACTTACCACCATTTCTCCTTTGTTTTAATTGAACTAGTCTTGTTCAGATAAGCCTATCTCTTACAAAAACTACAGTTTATAGTTTAAACTGTGAAATTGTGTGCGCGCGTGTGTGTGTTGTAATTATGGTGCCTGCTAACAATTTCATACTGCCACACTGCACATATGGCTTCCAAGCTAGCTTTATCTGAATCTTTGTGAATCTATTCTCCATGCTATTAAACTGAGCACATTCCACATCGTTCAAAAGTAATTACACTTTTGTCTAGAGTGTAGGAGACTGCTCTCCCCAAACAATGAAATTCTCATTATTAGAGCTGGCACAGTAAAGGCACTGGTGTTCACAACACTGTGCATTGTATCATCACAATAACTTATCCTAAGCTTGATGCTCAAAGGTACACTGGAAATTAAAATTTCTCTAAAACCACTGTGAGGGTTTGGTGTTTTTTTTTTTTTTTTTAATATGCATTCTTTAGCTCAGTATAATTAGAGTCCTATTTGACTTTTTAAAAAGCTATATGCATTCAGATTTCCATTCTCCTCGGAAGTTCTGAATAATAGCTAAGTGCTCCAGCCGCTTGTTGTTCTGATCCACTACCATTCATATGCTGACAACTCCAGACCAACAGGTGAAACGCAGGCCAGGATGGATGTGATAAGAGAATTCAAATGAAGCATTAAACAACCTTTTATTTCGGACAAGGGGAGGAAAAGCACAAAGCAATGTGTCGGTAAAGCTCTTTGACCTGTAGTACTGCTTTTCTTAATATTATTCCCAAGTTACACAGGAGTAACTTCATTCACCACAGAAACACAACTTCTTTTACTGCGAAGCAACAAAGCTACTGAACAGTGCACCAAAATATTTCCTATCATTTTAAAGTACTATTGAAAATGAATTCTAAATCCCACTAAAAGGGCAGGACAAATGTGGGCTACCAGTACAGTCACAGCCATCAGTGTGGAACAACTAGAGAGTGGCAAAATTATAGCTTACCCGTTTGACCTTTTGTTCAGTACTTTTTTTTTTTTTTCTTTTTTTTTTTTAAATCCCATCCAGCATTTCATTGATATTCTGTAGTTAAAAAGAATGGTCTGATTTAAACACACCATGCCTGTGGTATACTTCCATCAGTACTTTTAGCCTTGACATTTCTCATTTTCAGAAATTAGCACACAGACAACATTGGTGAGATCAGTGGTCTTGAGAGTTGCAAAAGCAGACAAATAGAACATAAAGGCAGGCAAACAGAAACAAATAAAATAAACCTTTGTAACTTAGATGAGCTAACAACTATTTGTGCTATCCAAATTCTGTAGCCTTAATAGGTTTCTTCAAAAGAGCTATTGACTGATACTGTAATCCTCAAGTGTTTCCCTGCAAAGCTTATGGCTTGCTATGAATGTCCTAAGGGGACTCTCGGATATATTCTAGGTCAAATCATTTGTCTTTTATTTTCTACTGAGCAGTTGCTTTAAGTCTGATACATTATTGTTTCTTTTCTTATCCGGAAAAGAGTTTTCCTACTTACAATAAGTATCTAGTTTCTTCTATCAAGAGAAAGACAGAGATAGAGTTACCCCTGCCTTGGTTGAGGCTGGTAGAGATCTCCAGAGGAGACCTAGCCCAATCCCCCTGTTCAAGCAAGGCCACTGAGAGTCAGCCAGGACCATGTCCAGATGACTTTTGAGTATCTCTAAGGAGGGAGACTCCACAGCCTCCCTGGGAAACCTGTTCCTATGCTCAGTCACCCTCACACAAAAGCATTTCCTGATGTTCACAGGGATCCTCCTGCATTTCAGTTGGTGTCCACTGCACTATCTTTTCTCTGGCTGCACTTCCAATATCCTCAGAAACACCCTGTTCACTTTGATGGGAAGATGGGCTTTGCAGATTTTTGCCAATTTTGATTATGTTTGAAGATGTCTTTATAGGAATTTTGCCCTCCTCTTACAAACATTTATCCAGAATTTTGAGCTGTCTCAAGCTGGTAGTTGTTAAAACTTCGTAAAGTGCAACAGGGTAAATTTTCAAAAGTGTTAAGTCAGGAAGTGTGAAGCTTCTGGAGCTTTATCAATAAAACTGTATCAGACCACACTCTGTGGTGCTGTGTGCAGGCCTGACTGTAGAACAAAAGAATGTCAATTCAAACAGTATAAAAATGTCCTCTGCAATGCTAAAAAGTGAATGCCCTTTGGAAATGATTTTTGTCACTGCTAAGCACAGGAATTGAAGTCATCTAAATGTTATCCAGTGATTTCCTTCTGATACCTACATACCACAACAGCAGAGGGTGCGATTATGTACATTTTACTCATTTAGACTGATCCCTTCTTTCTTCCTGGAGACACAGAGGCTACATCCTTTCTGATCCACCTGAGTCATGCTTTTTACAACACAGTCCTCACTAAAAGATATTGCCAAAGTGTTACATTCATACAGACTGGCAATATTCTTAAATATGTATGAAGACAAAACTAGTCCCTTACAACCCCCCAAACACTGTCTCGGGTAAGCCTGCAGTGCGTCACTGCTACAGCGAGACTATCTACAACACCCCACGATTCAGTATCTTGTACTGCAAAAAGACAGAACACTGTTTTGCCATTAAATACAGCCTTCATATCAGGAAGTTACACTAGATGATCAGCTAAACCTCTTGTTCTTAGAAACTATAAATGAACAAAGAAGTTAGTTAAAATTAGTTGAAGAGCAGTTAAGTGTTTCAGTGAGGTGTAGCTGAAATACTCCTGCTGGGCTCCTTAGAAAACAGTAAGATTTTATTTCATTAGCGTCTGATTCTACACTACTGGTGCCATCACACGTTTATCTATTGACTTAAATGTTGTCAGAAACAACTTATCTTCAAAACACTCTCTTAAAATAGGCCAAAGTATAGCAAAGCCCACACATTAGTTACATACCCTAATATTCCACTGGCTGGAACTGTTATATTAATGAATTTCATCTCCATAAAACGTAAGATAAAGGATGAGAAATAAACAAGCTCGGAAAAGATAATGATATTGTCTGCCCATGAGTAATTTCTCCAATGATGTTCTTTCTTCATATAAAGTTGCAATAACACAAACTAAAATTATGTATTCCAAACCACTGTCTGAGCTTAAGCACTAGCCCAAAAAAGGAAGGAAAACTGATCAGGATCAATGAGTTATTCTGTCTAGGAGAGCAGCTTCAGTGAATATCCAGTGACTTGGTCCTATGAGAAATAATAATCCCTAAGGCTTTTTACTTAGGGCTTGTTACATATGCATAATGAGCTGTAAGGGCTTAAATACCACTGTGGAGCTGTTGAAGGCTTTTATGAGAATACACTAGCACCTATTTTGCAATGCCTTTTTAAAAGCCTTCAAATATGCAGGTCTGTTTATTATCTTCACTTCTAGTGAAATTATTAGTGCCCTCGTCAAAGTGGGGGACTAACAAAAAAGTTACAGCCAATTTGTAAATAGGCAAGAGCCATGCAAGCGTGTTCACTACAGAGCTTTGTCGAGGTGCCTCAGTCCTGGGGTTCCAATACCTTTCCTTGCACCTGTCACCCTTTCTAAAAATATATCAGTATTCTATGTGAAGGGCCCAAACACAAAATAGTGACACTACAATACTAACAAGGAACATGGCATTGCTTTGTCTTCTTTTAGATACAGCCAGTTCTGGACTTCCCCCGGACTACTACATGTAATGAATTAAGTGCTCAGTGTCATTTGTAGAGAGGAAATTAACAAGTGAAAAAGTAGTACGTTGATTTAATTTCATAAGCACAGTAAACTTTATTGTAGGTATCTGTGATGTGAATTATACTTTAGACAAAAGTTTTTAAATCATCAAAATTCAAAGTTTATTCTTTTTTACCCTTTATGCAGACTTTCATGCTTTACTGTTGCACAAACTTGGCATTAGGGTGATATTTCAGACACCATGCCAAACGTGACTCTCACTTAGAGTGTTCCAAATCCATTTGCTGTTTGCTGAACACATACACTTCCAATTCACATCACTGCAGCTAACAAATTTTAGCACCCTAAATGCCATCAGGCAAAGGTGAGGAAAAGTCTGCACTGCAAGTGATTTAGCATTTGTAGTGGAGGGTAGAGGCAGCCCAGCTAGGTCAGAGCTTACACATTACTGTGGCGTGTTCTGTACGTGTAGCTCTGCATTGTACACTCCATAAAGTACAAATCTGGATGCCAAACTACTGCAGAGGCAGAATTCAAAGAATGGATGTAAGCACAATAGACCATAAGCAAACCTACCATTGTGTTGTGCTGAGAAGTGGGAGTCCTATGGCCACAGTTCTCTTGCGTCAGCAGAGAAACTGGCTGAAATTCCTCAGAGTGAGGCTTGTTGGGAAAACTCACATGCAAGGGAAGGTGAAAGGCTGGGAGCCCGTCACTCTCCTCTTCTCCCACTTTCTGTCTGCTTGTCACCATGGCTACCTCTCCATCTGCTTCCCCATACGGAGAGGCTGGTCGCTTGGAAGACATCCTGGAAGGAACAAAAGAGGAGAAAATAATGAAACCTCCAAATAAATCCTTAATGCCGTCATTGTGTGGTTAGGGGCCATTGTAACAGAAATGCCTTTTTTGTGCTGGCAGAGAGCAGGAAACCATCCAAATACCACTGCAAAGCATACACAATTGGGAACAATGGCCAAGCAGGTAGCAACAGAACAGTGGCTTGTTTGTTGTGAGAATAATACACTAATATAGCACTCTCTTGTATTCTGGCTTCTTAAACATGAAAATTCACCTAAGACTGCATAATGAAATGCAATTCCTTTAAAAAATCACCCATCTAGTTTTGCATTTGCAAGGGACTCTAAGAAGATAGAATGTCTCCCGATACAAGCTATTGTCAACTTAGCTTTTAAGGAATAATCATCTGCTTGTCATTATCAACCACAACTGATAAAAAAATAAAGTAAAATAAAATACAATACCATAAAAGAACTTGCTAGCAAGCCAAAATGTCTGTGTTTACAAAACTTCACCCATGTGAGCAACTGAGTGTTAAAGTCATGTTGCAAGGATCTTTCCAGGTTTGCAGATCTGGTATAGTTAAGCAATTAAACATTCGGACATTAATAATTTAAGCTTTTTGACAACATAAAGTCAGAGGTGTACTGACTGAATTAAGATCTGCTATCAAATCTATCTATATATCAAATTCTTCCTATCTATGGCCAGATCAGAAAAAAAACCGCACGAAAATGTAATTTACATCTCTAACTATATAATAAAGGATACACAAGGAAGATACATAGAGCACACATTGTAAAAACCACACAGAAATATTGACTTGAAGTTCCACCCTACACTGTGAATTTTTTGATACTGTCTGATAACACCAGTCTGATAGCTCATGTTTATCTTCAACTTTTAGAAAGACTGAAAGAAGCTTAAATCATGGGCAAATTCAGGTGTCATCCAAGCCAAGCACTACTGAAAATCTTACAGAACCCAAAATACTTCCAGCTTGGTCTCCAAAAAAGAGGGGTACAGTGAAGTGTTAAAATGCAGACAACTTCTGGGATTAATTACAGCAACATCGTTCATGAAAATCAGGGTATGCTCATGGATGGCATAACAGACCCCTGTGCTAAGCAGGGGCATCTGCAAGGAGTGGAATGAGGAGTGAGAACTCCTACAGGCACAGCCAAAAGAAGAAAAGAAAAATAGGGAAATGTTTCACAGGAAAAAAGAGAAGTTATGAACGAGGAAACTGAAGACTATTTGTACGCAAAAGTTAAAAGAAGGGGCTTAAGTAATAATGCTCCTCCTCATAAATCTCGTATTTATGATTCTAATTACCCCATTTTTATTTTCCACTTCACAGTTAAAGGAACTGCATTTCAAAAGCCCAGCAGCCTCTTGAACCGTGTGTGGGGCTGCTGTGAGGTGGAGCATGTCCATACGATTTGGCATATTGAGCACGGAATGGTTCTTAGCAGCAGTCAACTGGGTCTGAAAACAAACTGACTTTAAACAGCCCTTTGTTAGGACTTATTTTGCTTCTAATGATCTCATTTTGAGCCTTGCCTCCTGAGACAAGTTAGATTATATTAAAAAAAGAAAAAAAAGAAAAAAAAGAAAAGAAAAAAACAGAAGAACCAAGAACAAAAACTCAGACAAAAAATCCCTACCAGAACCCATACTCAGCTGCACATTGCCTGTTCTGAACACCACCTATTGCTGGTGCTTAGAGAAGCAATCTGTATTTTCTATTAATGTTTGACTTAGTCCAACAGACTAACACTTCATACATCCTACCTGAATTCTGTCTTCTAGGCTTTCCCACCTACGTGTCTGCAGCAAAGCATATGTACAAAGACAGAGATCACCAGATAGACTCTTACTGGCAGTTTTCTACTAGCCCACTGAATTCAGCATTTTACAGCTATGTTTGACATGACAGATCTCAAGCTTTTCTGCAGAAACCATACAACTCCCTTTTAAAGTTAATGTGAATTATTCATATTCTGCATTGTACTGCATCAAGATAGACATTTGCTATTGATTTTAAGTTTTTGGTTACTCATTTTAACACTATTTAATAGAAGCCTGGGTTTCTACAAATCTCTCTGAAAATCAGCACTAAGCAGTTGTCTCAATTTTGGCAAACAAAAAGGGAGGGACACAAGATCATTAGCCAATTATTCCACAGTAATTTTCTATACTTTAGAACATTTATATTTGATAAAATGACTGAATATACTGTAAACCATGTACGAAAGTCTCCACTGCAATTCACACTGACAACAAATCATAGAGAGAGGATGCCTTGCTTTGTATTGATGATTTGGATTACATATTATAGACTCAAACTGTGTCAAGAACTCCTACTGCTGTTAACCTAGAATAACACAGATTCTGTCACAAGGAAAGTTTGAATATCACACTGAAATAAAGCTCTTCTTTTAACTTTATATGTGAATACAGAGTTTCAGATCATCATCTTCTGCTTGTCACTTTTCCTAACAGGCATGAAATAATTTTCTGCAGAGAATTTGTATGAACAGACAAGGAAGATAATAGAGGTGTCCACCTCCACGCACTTGCAATAACAGAGATTATTTTGCTTTTGATCTAAAATGAAAACCTATAGGTTGGATTGTAGGCCAAACTAAAGTGATAGTAGAAAAGGTAGAAGAAACTTTTCCCTTTGTCTCTAAAAGATCCAGTTTAAATTACAAGCCATGCGCCCATCACCATCCTAGAAGACTAACAAATCACTCAAATGGCTAAGGCAGCAAAGTTGAGGCTTTAATCAGCATTAGTCTTCCAAGGACACTCACAGAACTGAATACACAAACCTGGACAGCTCAGACATCAAACACATCTTGTTTTCAGGCAGCTCTGTCCATAGCCAACCTGAGTCAAAACAGAAATCAGTTTCACAGAAATTTCTTACTCCTTATGAACATCTGGAAAATTTCCACAAGAAAAGGGAAGATTTAAATAAATAAATGAATAGATCCATACCTACTTTTGGAAACGTCTTCCAAAAGAATAGTAACCGAGACACTGTCAAAGCCTACAGTAGCAAAGGATCAAATCTCTGAGGGGTTGTTGAGTAGAAAAATGATACAAGAAAAAGTCACCTATAAATTTCTTTCATTATTTCTACAGTTTTGTTGGTCCATTTCACAAATTTGAAATGCTCCCACATCATGCATCCTCTAATTCTCTTCTTTTCATGTATCTTCATTATCCTACTGATCTAATATCATGTCTTAACAGATTCCATATCTAAGATGCAAGTAGAGTTCCCACCACAAACAATAAGGAGACGGAAACAGGGAAATTCTGAGTAACAACATTATCTGAAACCGAGCTCTTTTAAACAGATCTAGATCTAACGAAGTACTGGAATTATCCCATCTCAACAAAGGATTGCAAACATCCTGGATCTACCCTCAGTGATAACACAACAGTTTACAGCTCACATGACTTCAAGATCTTTTTCTCAAATTTAAACTCAGAAGGGTTTTCAATTACATCACTCTGAAAGAAGATTTACAATGGAAGAGGAAACATCAGCTTATGGATAGGATTAAAAAAAAAACCCAAAACCCTAAGATGTAACTCAGAAAAGCAGCAATACAGCGGAACAGATTTCAAACGTAAAAGGGTGTCACTGCAGATGAAATCTGTTGCAACTTAATTGTTTCAAGAAGAATTGCATTTTGCAATGTCATTAATCATTTCTACTGAATAAAAATAGGTAGGTGGTAATTTTTTAGAGAACCTAAATCTCCAAAGTTCTGATGCACTGGGACACAGGCGGTACCCAGGCCATTCCACAGACACACTGGAATTATGAAATGTATCCCTATATTTATGTATCCCATGTATCAATGGTTCAGATGGAACCAAAGATTTAGTTCTGATGATGAATTCAAATTTGATACTGTTTCCTGTAAAAATATCTGTTTGCAGAAAGGCTTCCTAATATGCAGAAATTGCAGTTCAAAACAAAACAAAACAAAACATGCTTTTTGTTAAATTTTCATTAAATAAATGCTTTTCCTGGTAGCAAGAATGTTTTCTTCAGGGAAGTAAAAACCTCACTGTTCTAACACACTGTTATCCAACAAATATTTTATGTGATTCATATTACAACAGTTTCTCCAAGTATTTCTTTACTGCTCTTCAATTTATAACAGATTCTTTGTGGGGTTAAATTGATACCCTGTGTCTACTGATCTCAGAGATTTTGCATTGACTTCAGCACGGCTTGATTTTCCCACTGGAGCAAGTAAAAGCTTGCATCCACATGAATTGTTTCCTCATGCCATCTACACATATTGGTTCCATCCAAATACTTTCAGGGTACTAAATATGACTATTTTGCTTGTTTGTTTTTTCCCTCGAATTCAGTGTCTCACAAAAGTGATCTTTCCATGATCTTTCCACAGCTATTTTTTTTTTATTATTATTACTATTTTTAACAGTACCTCACTTAAGTGTCCCCCACTACATCTCCATTTGTTCACTGGTTTCAGTTCATTTCATACATGATTGTACTCCCAAAATAAATCTGAAGTGGTATTCAGTACTCAAGGAGATAGTGCCCTCTAGCACACAACCTGCATCTTTCCCAATTTGATTGTTCATGCCATAAAATTTCATAAATTTTATGTCATAAAACCCTAATCTTGTTACATTAAGCAAAATACCTCAGAAACATTTCAGATACCTACAAAAGCTTTTGGAGAAGGGGCTTATCCATGTCTTCAAAAGTGACAAACACAGATGTGTCAGGAGAAAAAGATATGAGGCCATAAATCTTAACTTGTTGGAAGTTAATTAAGGGATTCATCAATCATTACACAGCTCACCCCATACACATGCAGGCAAAATCCCGTCAGCCGCCACAACCCACAGCAATCTACAGGTTAAAAACTCCCACAGTCCCACTGTTCTTACTATTTATAAATGACTTTGTATAATCTAGCATTAAGACCTGTAATTATAAAACAGCATTAAAACAGGCTTGCAAAGTTATGGATAATTATAGTTGGTACACTTTTTAAAGAAATAAAAAGCTTTTCCATTCAAACACAGGCTTTGCCTCTTTGACAGCTCCAAGTCCACAGGATGTAGAAAGATGATTTAAATTTTATGTCAAAATTCTGACTGTGCAAGACTCTTTTTTTCTCTTATCAAGAGAGGCATTGTTGTTTTCTCACCATAACCAGGCGTGACAGCGCCTGACTGGAGTCGCACAGCCAGTTTCTGAATCGGCATGAAAACATTCACCTCTGGAGTTCCTCTGGCAGCTAGAAACCAAGTCTTTCTCATGGATAGACTTTAAATCATATGTCAGCGATGGGAACAGGGTATGAGGACAAGAGGAGCATATCAGCAACAGTGTGGAGGGTCAGCCCACTACCAACAGCACCAGATCTGCTCCTGAACACAGCCTGAGTCCAAATCAAATACTAAGTGCTAAACTGGTCCAAAAACTCCAGTGGGATTCAATCTGCAGGGATATTTACCTCTAATTACAGTACTTGTTGGAAAGCCGCAGTCTGCTTTTCCGCAGGAAATAATTATGATTACAGACAGCAGCACTACTACATGCATCTAATGTATAAGCGTACACACGCACACATATAGATGCATAAACACAAGCTTATCCAAAATGTCAGCAATGCATCTGCCTCATCCCTGACCACATTCAGTGCTAATAAAACAGTTCTTCTTCCCAGGTTTACTGAAACTATGATCTCTCCTTACACACAGCCCAGGCAAGAGGTGACAGTTAACACTAACAACGGTTTCCATTCTGTTTTGGCCCCGAAGTAATTAATTATTTATGTACACTGAATAACTAGTACCTTTAAAAAAACCAACTCTATTCATTTTGACAAGATTGCTTGTGTAATAAGGTATTACTCAACATGAGTAAGGGTGGCAAACTCCTACACACTGTCCCACTGGGAGCTGCAAGCCTGACTTGTTTCTACACATACCACTAAAAACAGACTTCATTTGGCAATATCTTTGAGTCATTTACAGCCTGGTTTGGAATTCTTCACTGAAGTAATTCTACAATTAAAAAAAAAAAAAAAGAAAAAAGAAGCAAAACTCTCTAATCTGCTAAGCAGTAAAAACTGTGCATGAAACGTGCTCTCATCTGTCACTCACACTGAGGTGGAATAATCTGTTAATTATTACTTTCTAAGATCATATCAATCAGCCATCTTTTAAAATGCACATATGCTACAAGTAAGTTGTGTTATTCAAAAGCGGTTTTGGTGAACAAGTCAACTTTGTTAACACAAACCAAGATCACTACAGCATAACCTACGTAGTATTTCTGTGCAGTTGTCTATAGAGCTGCCACAAGTAATCCTATGGTTAGGGGCACCCAATAATTTCCATTTCACCTGGCCCACCTTCTCCCTTTGGCTTTCCAGATTTCCTCTCTGTATGGGGTAACTTTAACAATTTTTGATAGTCCTCCAGTTTAGAGGATTCTGAATATAAAATAGGAAGGGAATATGTTATCCTCAGTCCGTTTTAAAGTATAGTGTAGTATCAGCAGCCTGGCTAACAAACCTGATATTCCACATACTGTGGAAATTGTTTTTTGAGAAAAGCTACTGCTCCAAATTCCAGCAGTAAATGGTTTCAATTCGACAAGATTTGAAACTCTCAAATAATAAAGTTGCTATATGTGTCCTTCAAGAAAATATTAACAAAACCCTTTTCTAATTAGAAAAATGAAAAAAAAATCCCACCACTTTCTAAAAATTCTATGCCATCAACTAAAATTTTATCATCTTCATTTTCTTGCACTTCCAAGGAATTTTTGCATGAAAAACCACTGTAAAATCAAGTCTAGTAAAAATCTGTTGTCAAAAACAGTTCACGTTGAAAATTACCAACATGTGTTACACAAAGTTTTTCACTGACTTTTTGAAGCAGGTAACTTGGAAAGACTGTGCATGACCAAGTTTTAAGTGAAATACTGTAGCCTGAAACAAACCAGCATTCAACCAAAACAGAATTTGGAAGGTAATGAAGGAACTCCTATCTACTATATTCTATTACTGTAATGAATATTACCTAATTCTTTCATAGACCTCACACAGACTTTGGGTCTTACTGGCGTGTGTTATGCAGGAACATTTAGCAATTCACCCAGAGACACACATTCAAAATCAGCTGTAGCATGATAACCTGTGTTCTCATAATTTTTGTTTGGTACCTGTCAAGTTCATCAGTCTTTTGTTTTTCACTCATCTGTATATCAAAGAGTCTAAAATCTAATAAGAAGTTTATAAACCTGAAACTACAGGGTAAGATTTTAGTTGCTGAAAAGCATGTTTCTAAGAGATCAAACTTCAAAATCTGTGAGTTTTGAGAACTTAAAATCAGAAGAGGCACGTAGTGATAACGCAGTTATGGCACAGGCAACACACAACTGCGGTGGTGCAGTGTCAAAGACGATAAGCATCTATCAGCACAAACTCTGAAACAGCAGGATGCAGTCATTGTTGATGTTTCAAGTAAACTGAGCCTGATCACTGGCTTCTTTCATGCAAAAGACTCTGCTTGGATGATTTTGAATTAAATCCACAAGCTCATTTATTTTCCAGTGCATCCTCAAATTAACTCTGGCTTCCTTTCCTTCCACCCCCCAACCTTTCAGAAATGTACCTCCCCCCACCCTTCAGCTCCTCATACGTCTTGCTTTTTTATTTTTTATTTATTATACTTTCTATTATTATTTAAAATTTGCCCTCATACTCCACAAAAATAGCAGAGTTTTGCTTTTATTTTCATGTAAAGTTTTAGGAACTGCTCACTGCTAAAAGCACTATCTCAATCACTGTGACCATTAGGTAATCATCACTCTTCTGCTTGCTGAACTACAAAGAGGATCTAGTAAAATAATTAGAGATTTCAGGCCTTGAGATTTCACTGTACAAACTAATACTTGAAAATGGCAGAAAAGTCATCAGCCCTTCTCCAGACTGAGTGGGAGAGCTGCGCTGCATGGGGAATCCATACATCACACACAGAGGTGCACACGTAATTCCCACTGACACTGAGTGAAATAAGGCAAGGAGTTGAAACGGCTTTAAAATTATGACAATTATGACTGATTTATTACAAAGAAATTTGAGGAAGCATGGGCTCATTTTGAAAAATAAGTTAATATTAGAACTTTTGCATTTTGGGAGCTTATTCTTGGTCATTCGCAGTATTTGTCTAATCAAGCTGACATATTTTTCTTCAAGCATTGTTAAATGATTAATTACTTTCAATAGAATCAACATTAATAATAAGAGTTCTCTCCCAAAAGATGCACAGATTTTAATCTGAGGAGCCATTATTTTGACTGAGATCTTGCTAGAATGTGACACAGCTTTTCCCACTCTTCCATCACGCCACTGTCTGATGTGAGTGCCAAACAAACAGCCATTCAGCTTCAAGCCCCCTCTCCTTTCCCCTTTATTGAAATTTAAAACTCAACAAATGGTATTTTAAGTATTTTCTAAGCAACGTTTCCTCTGCAGAGTTTGTGGGTAATCACAAACAAACCAGAAACAAGGAAATTTTTAAAAGTTCCTTTTTTTCCCCACTTCACTCTCGATTTCCCTACTGTTAAGTTCAAAATAATAACTTTACATTGCATGTGTGTTTCCTTTCTATAAATGTGCATATAATTGCACTTATGAAATAATTCTCAAGGTGCTCACCAGTGTTTACACATCTGAATTTGCAGTATCATTCCACCATTATTATATAAACTCCTGCTCCAACCACCACTTGCATGCACATTTTCACTATGTCTACCACTTTGTAAAACAAATGCAAAACCCCATTTTTTTTTTGCAAAAGAAATGCAAAAAAAAGCACACATAAACACATTCATCCACATGTGTCCTGTATGCTTCCTGGCAAAACTGATCATGCCAGTAAAGTAGATAACCACTGATAGCATGAACTTGCATCACTGAATAATTGGGCCTCTAAATAAGTTTAGTGGGAGCAGAAGTGAGGCCTCAGAGAACCCACATGTGCCTTTAAGAACTGCAGACACAGTGAAATTGGTTTTGCATCTGTGTGTGTGGTGAGGAGGGGTATGAAAAAATATACTTAAAGCACAGCAATGTCTCTAATGGATGTAAATATTTTCTTTCCAACAGGTAAATCCCAGCTGCTCAGAATTTTTTTTTTTTTTTTTTTTTTTTTTTTTTTTTTTTTTTTGTTCACATTCATGTGCGTGCTCCTCCCTTTTTGGAGGGTTTATACATGACAGGTGCATTCTTGGCCCAGGAACAAGTAATCCTTGAGACCCCAAGAAAGAAAAATCAGACTGAACTTGAAGATAAAATCACAGGGAATAAATACATTATTGCTTTTCCATTATGCTAAACAAACACCACAAAAAAATTTCAAACATTTATAATGTATAAGCAATTTGAGGTAGGATTTTCAAAGCTGAAAAGAGATTGTTCCAAAGCCCAGATGTTGCCTTTCACAAACTAGTGAAAATTGCTGCCTCGGAAAATTACTCTGAAATACCAATAGAGTAAAACAAAAATTGTTTAAATAAAAATAATTTTACTCAGGCGTTCTGATATGCCAAGAGAGAAAACGAACTTTTTTCAAGTGTTCAGTTTTGCATTCATATCTCCTACTTCAGAAGATCCACAGTCGTGCCATCTCTGGCCGAACAAATGAGGGCTAGAACAGGAAATATTTATGGTATGATGTGAGGGCTTCCACCTCGCTAACTGTGCACACTGTACTGTGAAGTCTTCTTCAGTTATCTTGTGACTGTTGTATTCTTTTCCCAGTTTTTATTACACAGAAAAGTGTAAGAATTAAAAATCTACATTAAAAAAATGGGTGGTGCAATCACACATCTATTCACTCACGGTAGTGTTGTGCAAGTCCCTTTCACATCTGTAATTTTTTCTTATTTCTGAACATCCATGTTCCATTTCCAACACTACTGGACACTTTTCAGAACTTGCTTGCACATGCTAACACTCTTCCTCATGTAGGTAAATGGATTGACTTCAGCTGCCTGAAAGCTGATTTTTAGTTTTGATTCTAAGATATACCTGTCACATTGCAAGAGAAAAGAACAATCATAGCCAGCTGATAATTACCCAGCTTAACAAACTAACTCTAGACACTGCTGGAGCTGCTAGGTAAGAAAAATACAGCTCGTAGTCACGTAACACACGTATATCCTTGCACAAATAAATGCATATTGGCATGCAAGGTGAAAACAAATCAACAAATAGGAAAATGGGAGACCATTCTGAACAGAACACCTTAAGAATCATAAACTGCCTCAAATTTTCCTTAAGAAAGGCTGCGGTGGCAGGCACAGAAGCACCATTGCAAAAAGAGGTCTACTTTAAAAAGCCTTGGAAGCTGTGGAGTGGGGTAGAGAGGAGAAAAACCCTGGAAGGAATATCCTTCCCTCCAAGGGAACTAGGAGGATGCCATTCACCCTTCCATAGGTGCTCTGTCTACCTTCACATCTGTAGTTCAGCAGCGGTGCCCGTCCAGCTCCACAAAGCCCCAGCTGTATAAACCAGCGCTGTCAAAGGACACAGCTCAAGGGTGGATAAAACAGGGAGGGGTGTCTAACATGCTGACCACTGACTGAGCTTGCAAGGATAAAGAAGCCTTGATGGAGAGAAGTAATCATCCATTGTGTTTGTTTATTTTACCTCCTCCACCACATACTGGAACCTTTTTTGTTTTTTCCATTACCAAAACCATCCCCCACTGAGAGACCTTTGTGATCTAAAAGGGGCAGAGCCCCTCTTTCTTAACAGTGGCAAATTTATGTAAGAAGATTCATTCAAACACATCTTCAAATAAACATTTGCCTCTTCCCCTACCTCACACTCTCCACACACTGCTTTCAAACACACTTAAAAATCACCATTAAAATGCTCTTGCCTACTACTGCTTTTACTAAGACATACTAAAACAATTTAGCAGTCTAAGGCACATATTGCCATGGAAGTCCAACTTCAGATGAGAGCGACAGTCCTCTGAAAAAAATAAATATATATTACAGTAAAGTAAACCTGGCTGCTATTGCCATAACAAGTGGTATAATAGCTTTCTTGAAAAGACTATTTCTTTCAAAAACCCTCTCCCTGCTGGAGATACACTTAATTATATTATAAGTGAACCATGGCATACCTGCTGCAACCAAAGTAATTGACTGGGAATAAGTAGAGTCACAATAAACTAAGCCATGGAGAAAAATCATGGATTCATTAGCCCCATATATTAACAAACACCTCTGTACCACCAGCTAATGATAAGTTACATTTTCAAGGTTAACACCCTCAACTGGATATAAAACACAACAGGAAAGGTCCACTATCCCATTTTTTACTTTAAAACAGTAGTAAATAGATTTTGATTTGGGGAAGTGGTCACCTGGCAAGCTCTAGAGCCATTTGAATGAAAACTAGGAGAAAGGATTGACTAAAATACATCAGAGAAATTTATTTCTTAAGTATAGCAATGGCCTTTGGCATTGATGATTGCCAAAGAAGCACAAACACTGAAACTATGACCAGATTGGTTACTCCTGAATGCCCTCTCTGCCTCAGGATGGACAATGAAACCAGGACTCAACATTAAGAATTCAGAAGACAGCAACTTCCCATGTGATCCCACGATTTATTGAATCTTTCTGGCTCCCAGTTTTTCTATTTTTACATAAGAGATAAGAAAGTTTAACTGTCTTTATAAAATGCTCTGCAAGCTCACATTTTCCTTTTTTAAAAGGAAACATTCTATTGGTGATTGCTGTTTGCATTACTTACTTGTATCATTAATTTACCCAGTGGGTTTGTGTGTACTGACACTTAAGTGATGACAAAAATTAAGTTCTCTCATCAGCTACTGCATTTTGCAACTGCAAAACTAAGTTTTACAGAATCACAGACTATTCTAAATTGGAATGGACCCACAAGGTTCATTGAGTCCAACTCTTCAGGAAGTTCCTACATGGAGTCCTGCCAACAGACTGTAATAATGTTGGTTTTTTTTCTTTTACCTAATGACTATATTTACATAATAATCTATTCAACCCTCTTTTCTGGGCAGTGATAATTAAAACAAAACAACCCAACAAAAAAACCCCCAAAATCTAAATAAACAGCATTTAGCAGGAGAATGTCACTGAATCCTTTTCACTACTGTCCAGTTTCACTGGCTGGCCTTTTTAGCAGTCTGTAAACCCCTCCTTTGTAAAAGAGCTCATCAGATGTGCAAAGATTTTTACCTTTCTCCTCTATCCTCTCTCATCCTCCATCTCCATCCTTGTTTTAGAGGGGATGATCAGAAGGTGCAGCTGTTACCAGGCCTTTACAATCCTAGCCCCTGACTTCCCTCTACCTCCTTCCCGCCCCACATTATAGATACAAAGCACAAGCCAGATTTTAAAAGATATTAAAAGTGCCAAAAACATAGTTTGCCTTGCTGTTAAGAGAATTTCAAATATGCTTCAAATATTAAGATACCTATAGACTTCTGAAAATCTGACTGGGAGCCCATCAATGTCTCCAAGCACCTTCATAACTCTATAAAACTCATCTTACTCCTCTTCTTTTTTGTACACAATTTATTAGCGAACATTCCATACTTGCACTACCCTTTTCATCATCCTTAAAAGCACTTACAAATACTAATTACTCTTCACATATCCCTTCTCCTGTGAAGTAAATAAAGATTATTATGCCCTCTGAAGTAAATACATACTACTAACTCCTTTTTGCAGTCTGAGGAAATACAGAAGGGGATTTTAAGTGGTCTGCACACCCCAAAGTAAAGAGGAGCTACTGAAGCACGGACTAAGATACAGAAGTTCTCCATCCCATGCTCAGACTATGACAGTCTAAATCTCACCCCTCTATTTGCAAATGATACTCTTAGCCCAATTGTTCCTGTCTGCTGGCTGATGATCAAATATTTAATGCATGCCATAAAATGAAAATATGAACTCTATAGCAGTGCCTCTTATTTGTCATGCCCCATTACTTAGACAGGGTGGTAACATGTGCTCACATGACGATTTTCAATTTTATTATAGTCTCTATTTGCTCACTCACTTAAGATGTTTAAAGAAGAGTTGTATGGATTATCAGACAGTCTGAAAAGTTCAGTTCAGAGCTCTTCAAACATATTCATTTTCATCTTATTAGCACAAGTAAAGTAAAAGCCTTAGACAGGTAATTTACCATCCAGTTTATCCAAAGGGACTTCTAAAGAAAAAGTCAACCTTTGTAAATTGTTGGTGATAATCTCCAAATTGATCATTAATTATCAGCTGCTACTAAGCGTTTCTTCCATCAGCGGCACTGTGAAAATAATGCATTTCTCAGAAAATCTACCACTGTTGTCACTGCCACCTGTGTAATCAGCCCTTATTAAAGCCAGCAAAGTTCCACGGCAGGCAGTTGCCTTGCTAAGCAAATTCTGTCCAGCCACTGCATTTTCCAGGCAGCTTAAAAATTAGTTACCCACCAAAAAGAAAGCATTTGTTATTAATATTATATTTTACATTCTCTACCTTCCCAGGTATAGTAGCAGCTACAATTAATTTAAACCCATTCAACTCTGCTTAATAAAGAACACATTGTTTTGTACTGCCAAACTCAAGCTGACATACACAAACTTCATCCTTCCCTTTGCAGTTTTATGGTTTTCTTCTACTGCAAGTCAATGCTTACAATCAAACAGTAAACATTTAAAAAAATCATTCCAGACTTTTTGTTTGTGAAACTGAACTCAGGAAGAGACCAAATGTTTACCACCTCAGGTCCACGTCACACAGAATCAGAGCAGGACCTTTTTGTACAAGAGTTTGCATGTCAAAATCCAATTCAGCCTGATGCAAATATTCTGACAACTGTTCTCCAGAATTGCTGAGTATATACACTAAACACAGTTTTCAGAATTTTGGGAAATACTGTGACCAGTGTACAACATCTGACATTCTCACAGCTCCTACTTTAATCCCCTTTAATGGATAGTCACAGCTAACTTTACTGCAGCAACCATGGATGTCACAGACCTCTCACCTTAAGTGGGATCAAACACACTTGACAACCACACTTTAAAAACAACCGGGATCCCAAAGAGGACTGCAATAAACTGCAAGTCTGACAACCATTTAATCGTGTATTGTCATATCACAGTTAAAAGGAAGCAAAGAATTAATACTAGAGGGAAGATATAGGCAGGTAATGAAATTTTTTAGAAATACAGTATCTGCAAATAATATCCAGAAAAGGCTGTATGATTACAAAGCCCATCAGTGTATTTTAGCTTGAAAATGGTCTACAGGTAAAAATACCCTAAAAGAGGTGAAATGCCACCACCATGGTTGTATGTATAACACAGCAGCAGCTGAAGCCTTTTACACTTGAGAATGGCAGTTCCAGCAGCACTGCAATGTATTTCTCTGGTTTTGTAAAAATTGAAATGAAGGCTTTAATAATTCTGTATCTGTGCAACCACAACATCTTGGAAACACACACACACACACACACACACACACAGAGTAAAAGAATTTTGTTCACATTTAAAAGGACTGACTGCTCACTGGGTTCATGACCTCTGTCCATTGGCAACAACTCCACACTGAGTCCTGATAATTCCAAAGGCAATGGGATTACAGTCATAAAGACAGAAAAACGCAACAGTACCACAGCTGGAAGAAGAACCATCCCTCAAAGACAGTTTTGCTCAGATACTCTAAAATTCAAGTAATTTAGATGTACAGTTGCAGCACAGGAGCTTTTAAATAATATATATAAGATTTCTAGTTCAAATGGCAGGAAGCCTGAAATGGAATAGAATCTTACAGAGAGATGAGACACAAATCTGGTAAAAAAGAAGGGAATAGACTTGCATTTTTATCAGTGAGATGGTGCCAGTGAATGGGCTGCTGCTCTTGCAGGAGCTTGAGCTATAAATACTTTAATCTTGAGCAAAGAAAACAAGGAAATCCATCCAAACCATTAAGGTGTGCTTCTGCTCTGGACAGGGGGAACGTCAAATGGCACCACCTCACTAAGCAGTCCTGAGCACTGGATACACTGAGAGTCATGTGAGTCAGAGAACTGCCTGATTGACATATCCTGGGCTAAACTTGTAGGACTGAAAATAAAAAAAACAAACCCACACTCACAAGTGCAAGTAAAACACAGTTTAAGGAGAGAAAATAAATCCTGTGATGTGATTTATAGATAATTCTTTTCAGGAGAACTACACCAAGACTCTCAATGTATGCTTAATGTTGGAAACAAGATTTGTCATCAGTAAACAATTTAATAACCCAGTTACATGAGCAGTAACAATTCCTGGGCTGGTAATGAACAATATGATATCAAAGTTGTCATCTCTTAAACAGAATCTTGGTTGATTTTCTGTACATGAGTAGTCCTGATTAATTCAATTGTGCCCTCATCATGTTTAGTGTCTGTCTAGATACAGGAGAAGAGAGTCTTGCAAAGGTCTCTCTGAGGATTGAGTGAGCTTTGAAATTCTAACTTGGGCCACGCTATATGAAACAGAATCCAGCTTACTTGCCAGGAAGCAATAAAAGAGAATTCGGTGAGCCTGCTCATGTGAATACATCTCAGCAGAATCAGGGCCCACTCGAGCCACTAGGGAGGAGAAACTTAAATAAAGCATTTCAGTATAACCATTCTTTCAGCAGTTCGTAGTCTGTATTAGTAGCTAACATCTGAGGAAAGGAAAGGTTTGCTGCTTGGCAATAGTGTGGTGTTAATGTAACACAATCTGTTAAATGAAAAAGAAAATTAATTCCAATTTGGTGTCTTCACATTTCACACTCCAGAGACTCTCATGGACTGAATGAAAGACAAGAAGAGGAAGAGAAAATTTAGTGATTTTTTCAAAAATGAATTGTCTACTTCTTTGCATTTCACCTAATTAAGTCAAGAGGCAATCTGAGGGAAAAATAAGAAAGGTTTCTTATTTTTCTAGGTATTTCTCACCATGTGGCATAAGAAATGTCTGCCTCTGTCCATCTTTCACTGCCTACTCCCCCTCTTCCCCTTGTCCTCTCCAGAATTCAACTGTTTAGCTTTACTTCATCCTCACAGCAAGGAATGGATTAAGCAGAATTACTTACTGCTATGCCAATTAGGGATGAATTAATTACAATTTTGCCTCCTGTCCCTCTAAGGTTGCAAGTTTGTATTCCAAGCCCAACCTGAATGTAGTGAAGAGCTGCAAACATTCAAGAGTCTGCAGAAACCAACTTTTCCTCCTGCCCTATTCAAGCCTCTCGCCGCACTGGGGTGACATAATATGAGTTCTTCCCTCCAGACAAAAGCACTGCTTAGCTGTTGTACTCCTTGGTACTCCAATTCCCAGGACTGTAAAGGGGGGGCGGTAATGATACCTATTTTTCAGCAGCATTGTGCAAGTTAATCCCTTAATATTTGTAAAGCACCTTGAGGCCGAAGCACACAGGGCACAACAGAAGCACAAAGCGTTACCATCCCCATAATAAACTGGGGCATGTTCCAGTTACACTGTTCGTAGCGAAGTCTCCCTGGACGTCCATTTGGGACACTTTTGGTTTCTGGAGTTACAGGCATGCACTGTCCAAACCAAAGAACTGGAAAGCTACACAAGACCTTTTTTCCTCAGCAGCCCATTTTTGCCTTATTTATTTTTTTCTGAAGAAATACTTCGCCATACCACCCACCACCCACATTCACTTCCAGGCTAATTATACTTTGAAAGACAACCAGCATAAAGATGATTATAGCTTACAGAGTCAAGGGAAGGCCTAGTCAAATAAACAGGATAATTTCCCTTGGTCTCTCACTTTTTTCCAGTTGGTGATGAATCTCAAAACCTGTACAGCCATACACCTTAAAAAGACTAAAACAATCTTTGTTTCCCTTTTTTCCTTCTTTTTTGCTACCCCTATATACTTCCAGCAGCACCCTCCCCAACCTATAAATTGCCAACCAAATCTTCCTCTTCACCCTGGTTACAGAACAAAATGAAGCAATTCTGAATGACCCACTGCCATGACTTAAAAAAACGCAAAAGAATTAAAAACAATCCAAGAACAAGAGCCAAGGGCCCAGTATCTTGTCACCATCCATTTCAAATGCAAAAAGTGGGACAGAAAGCAGGTAGCTGTATCTCTCATGCAAGGGCACCCATGTAAGCCGTCCCATCCCATCCCCATTTCCCTCCTGTGTCATTCCTTCTTCCGTTCCCTTTTCACTCTGCAACAAGACCATGGATGTTCTAAGGACAAGCATTTCATAGCTCAAGGCCAGGTTGGATGGGGCCCTGAGCAACCAGATCAAGCAGGTGGCATCCCTGTCTTTCAAAGTGGAGTTGGAACGAGATGATCTTTTAGGTCCCTTTCAACCCAAACCATTCTATGATTCTGTGACAGTGAGGCCAAATGACCTCAGAGTTAAAAGCTCCTTCTAACTTTAGCACCTTCTGAAGCACTGGAGAAGGATGCCTAAACCTGCAAAGATCTCAGCATTTCCAGCTGCCACTGATTCTAACAGAAACTCTGGGCATTTAATTTTGAGCTTTACAACATCAGGAAAAGAAGTTACTAATCTCTCCTTTTTCATTAATCTGTGGTGAGTTTCTACAAATCCACACCTTGTAAGTCTAACCGTTCTGCTTTGCTAGTCTGGTATTACCTATCGCATTATAAAAGAACATTCCTGTACAAACAGAACATGAACCCAAATATCACTTTCTTCACAGAATAAATTTCATGCTGCACATTTGGTCAAATCCCTACACAAAGTAGAAAAGGAGGCACCCAGAAAAAGTACCCCACTGACTTGATTATAACATATTTAGACATTTTCTTTTATATAATTGTTCTGAGATTGTGGTTTTTCTAACACACCATAAAGTGCCACTATTTACCTAAAGGAAAATATTTTAGTTCAGTTCTCTGCCGTTATTTATTCTAGTCCATTTTTTCACATCTATATAGCTTATATCATTATTGACACAGCTATATGAGTAATAACATGTATCATGCCTCTTTCTGTACACAACTCATATAAAGAAGAATAGGGTAGTTCAGCCAAATGACTAATTATCAAGGGTATATTTTCAAAAAACAGAAATCAATTGCACATCACAGTCACTGGCTGTGGTCATTCATTACATCTCTGCTGTAGATCCTGCTCTGCTTTATAGGAGACATGTCATTACCAAGAGGCAGTAAAAAAATACTGTAGAAGTTTCAGCTCTCTGAATGATAAATATGTTAGTCTTTTGCAATGTACAATAAAAAGATGAAAAAAATCACACAAAATAAAGGAAGATGGAGCAAACCACAGTGCTGATTTGCTGGTTCAGTGACATACTGTTCTAATGCACGTCTTTTGGCACCTACTCCTCATACAAACAGATGACACTTATCTGAAGCACCTATGGTGCTCTCATGCAGACCATTCCTAACTAAACATTTAGAGATTCTGGCTTGATTAGCTGAACACGATGGAAGACACCACATACAGATGAAGCGGAGTTTTAGAACTGAAATACCCACACACCTAGCAGGCATATAAAACTGTTAAAGTAGGAAACAAGTAGTTTTATACACCTAGGGTGTTTGACAGTCCTGGACATTATGTGTTGCTTTAATTGTATTCCCTTAAAACTAAAAAAAATTTTTAAAAATCCATAAAAGGTCCAATCTTTCTGACTTAACGCCCATTACCTAACATCAAGCAAGAAACAAAAATAGGTTGTGTAAACAAAGAGGAAATAAAAAAAAAAAATCAAAAAATCATTTCAAACCTCTCAGTCAGCATAGCTGGGAAACCCAGGAGCTTCAGCCTGTCCAGTTGGAGTGTGTGAAGCAACAGCATGAATCTCTTCCTGTTTACTTTTCTGAGTGCCTTACCTCAAGACTAGATATTGAGAGGAATGAGTCTGTGGTCCTCTTGCCTCTACCTATACACTTAGACATCCTTCAGTGACTACACTGTATAACTTGTTAGGCATTAACCATGTCCCATTCCTTAGTCTACAACAGCAGCAGTTATCCTTTTATCTTTTAGGTAATATTGCCTACATTTCACAGGGGAAAAAAAAAAAAAGCATTCTAATCTGGATTATTAGGCATGTAAAAGTGCATCCTGCTACCAACTGAATAACGTGTAATAGGGATACTCAAAAAAACACCTGAACAACCCCACACCAAAAGAAACGCAAACAAAAAAACTAAACTATGTTTAAATGGCCCAAAATCTATTCTTTAACTGATGTCATGTACACCCACTTCAGTTTTGCACAATAGCTTCTTCATTCCTGAAACATTAAATCATTCCAAGGGCACTCCAAGCTATGCTGTATTTTCCATGTTTCACTTCAATAAAATATTACAAATACGTTACCATGTAGTTGGGATTTTTTCTGCAATCATCATAACAAACCAATGTTTTCATAGTATCGCCACAAACCACATCTATTACCTCATACAAGAGCACAATGTTTCGGCAATGCAGCGCAAATAGTAGGAACAACCTCACCATCATCTTCCAAAATAGTTCTTTGAACACATTTCCAAAAAACAGTAGCGACAAAAGCCCTGCCACTTCATTTCTTCCCTCCACCCCCACGATAGATGAGAAGAAAGCACTGAAACAAGCACTGTCCTCTCCTATCTCTGCGTTATGAAGAGGCTCTGGATCACAGTCATTCACAGTTAAATCACACTGAATTCAACAGGAAACATTCCAAAACCTGGAGAAACTGTATACATCATTTAACCCAAACACTCCAGAATAAGATTTAAGAAAAACAGACTGTTTAATCTTCCTGTCTCGCTTGTCTTAACCAAGTCATGGTGAGGGCTGGGGAAACACCTAAATTATACCAGAAATGTAAGTAGTGCCCCATTTTAATGTGAAAATGACACTGAAAATTACAGCAGAAAAATTTGAAGATGAGTTGAAAATTCTTTTGCTCATGGCCTGATGCTTTAACAAGTCCAAAACCTACAGAACTTCAAAGGAATCAAAGTCACTCAAAGCCTAACAGATAAAGGGCTGGCCTTTATCTGTGTGTTCAATCTACTATATTCCTTCCCAGACTTTACCCAAAACGGTTTCAAGCAACTTACTGTTAATAAGGATTAAACCTACTTAACTCAAGTATTTCCAGAGATCACATCACTATCAGGCCTGATTAACAGGTCTTGAAGTCTACAGCAGCGAGGCTGCACTCCTCATATATTCTAAATATGACTATATATTTGTATTCTGGGTTCTTTCTCAGTGAGAACCAGTGCATGCAAAATAAATTCCCAATCCCACATCTTGTATACAAAGGGCATCACACATATCCTGCGATTTAAGCTATTCTCCTGAAATTATCTTAGTCTCACACAATCACACTTCAAATACCCCATATGTCCAGTTTGGTTATCCCTCCTTTGAAAAGCTAATAAATGTAATACTTAGATGCAACTGCATTTCATCTAAAAACAATTATCTGCAGTACTTTGTGCCAGGAAAAGCATCAATAGGCATCATTAACAACACTTCCACTTTATTTTCTTCCCGTCTAATGGGCCCAATCCAACACCCAAGTGAAGTCAATGAGAGCCTCACAATTGTTTTCAGTGGGAGCTGGACAGAGCCTCACAATCGCACATGAATGTGAGGTTTGTGCAAGGAGGCCGAGTGACAAGCACAGCCTCTGTTTATTCACACCACGATATTGCAAAGGGAGAGGAAGAACAAACTTCCCGGGATGTTCCCACTACCCGGAGCTGCTGAAGAGCCAGTAATAAAAGCTTTGGAGGTGGGAGCTAACACTGCTCTCTGGACTTACTCAGTCCTTCTTCTCTTCTCTAAAACTGTCCATAAGAGCTGAAAACTGGACTGACACAGGCACCTGGTGCAATGGAACTTTTACCTGTTACTCTCCCTAAGTGTTTTTAAAATTAAAAAACACAAAAAAAGATCGCCCCCCCCCCCCCCCCCATTGGTGCTACACAGAGCCTCCTATTCAGCTGGGTTATTTTCATCTCAAAGGAAAAACAAGTCATCTGCACAACAGTTCTCAGTTACAATGCGCTCGTCTTACTTTATTGAACTCTACCCGATTTAGGGTCTAAAAATGTCAAACAATTTATTTCAGGCACTCACTTTCATGTTTCATACATATAAAAATAAGGAGAGAGAAAAACGACCTCTTGTTTTTCCCCAAAACACCCATGGAAGCAGTATATTTCCAAAGAGATTGGATGCATGAGCCAAATGATTAAAAACACTTAGAAGTACCCCAAAATTCTAAAAGGACTCCCAAATGCTTTGTACTTGCTGGCTCACATACAATGCTTTCCCAAACAATTTTTTATTTCTTTACAAAAATCATGTACTCTTTCTACACACACGCTCATCCTTTCCTCCTGCTTTCAGTGTTAAATATGACATCAGAATCTTTTAAAGTACAGATGTTATGTAGCCTTTGAAATGCAGGAGACTTTCAAATCTGTATCTACCTAGGGCCTCCTCGAAGGAACAAGTAGCATGTAAGGCTTCAAGGGATTTCCAAAGTTCTGCACTGACGTGTGCCTGACCTCACCTTCCCTCGTACACTGGACCTACACAGTCAAAGACACTGGCAGGCTGATACTCCATTGCCACTTGATACCTACGTATTGCAAACCTCATTTTATTTGGGATTATGAAAATATAAGCCACAAAGAGAGTTGAAGTCCAACCTTTGAACCTGCTCATGTGCACCCATATTTAATGCAGATGCAACTGTAACCTGATGGTAACACAAACTCAGTGAAAATCACAGACATACCAGGAGCATCCTCCTCTGTAAACCATCCTCTCTCCATCTCAAGCTTTCCATAGGTTGGATGGCTAAACTTAGTGGGATGGGTGATAGAATGCAGCAGTTTCCTTAAAACCAACACTAAGAGACCAGAAAGAGACACAACCAGAATTTTAGTGGTGGAAACAAAAGAAAGAGGAAATTAAAAAGAAGAAAAAAAAGAATGGAGAGATCAAGATATTTGTTCATCTCGCATTTAGAGCATGAGGGAACTTAGTCTTAACAGTGTAAATCAAATTAAATAGTTCAGGGATCTCACTTAAAAAGCTGCCATTTTAATAAAACGGGGGACAATTGGCAAGTTGTTTAAAAACTGTAGCTGCATTCTCATACCCTCTGCCTCCTCCTTTTCCCAACCCTTACACCCACACCACCAACTGCCATCTCTAATTTACCTTGCCATGCACTCGCTCCAGAATTCCCTCCCAACCGCAGAGGACTGGAGGAATCTACAGAAAATAAACTGACAATAAATACGACTATATTACCTAAAGGGAGGAGGGGAAGCAACAAAAATTACCAAATTGTTGACATTGGTCAAGAAAACTTTCCCCTCTAAAATTTCAAAGAACACGAAGGCTGAACAGCAAAGGTCTCATTATGAATTCACTCAAAACTGGTTTTTTTTACGGAGTTCCTTCTCCCCCATCCCTGAATACAGGAGCTTATTCTTGTGCAATCATTAATGCTCAACGGCAGATAGGCTGCTATTTCCCACTCCTGAAGAAACCCATTTTATAACATGCAATATGAAGAACTGCTTCATTAATCAGATGGTTAAGTAGCTCCAGTAGAGTTGCTATAGGGAGGCATGGTGACACCGTGGTGGGAAAACTGGCTTTCTTTCCATCTGGATCATCATTTAAAGGGCCTCAGAATTTCCTTTAGCTTAACAGGTTTATTGTTTTAATCCCTACCTGGGAGAATAACAAGACTCCTCATAAAAATGTAGAAAGCAAGTCTGACTGCATGTGGGGAGAATGTGAAAGGGAAACAGCTGAAGAAGAGAATGGATGGGAATAATATAGAGGGTTGCAAGCCTATTTTCTTGCTGGGACTGAAAACATTAATACTGTTAAGGCTTATTTCACATACATTTTTTTAAAAGAGTCAGATTTTTGCTGTCCATGATTCAACTAAAACTATGCAGAAGCTTTTAAGTTTCCAATATTATCATCATTTTATCCATAGAAATCCAACTTTATCTGTCTTTCAGCATCTCAGATCTTCTCCACAAAAAGCCAGTCAGGCTAATAAAATGTAATAGTTTAAAGCAGCACTTTCTTGAGACGACGTAACATACAGAAAATGAAATTTTTATAAAATGAGAATGTAAGTATCAATCGGTCCTTTTATTCACCCTCCTGACATCTTGGAAGCAAACAATCCAGGCCTACTTATAAATCAAAGTGCATTTACTGAGGAAAGCATCCAGAAGCATTATGAACTGACATAAGCAGCTACCTAGACGCAGCAGCAAGGAACCTTTAGCCCTGTCCAAAGGTGTTAACAATGCAGGACTAATGTGACACAGCACTAACTGGATGGCCAAACACAGAGGCTTTGTTACACACAGGAGGTTGCATTTTTGCCATCTTTTTCCAAACATGCACCTAAGGGAAAATACTACCAAGTCCTTTCAAAGAAGAAAAGGAAAGAATAACTGTTTTGTCCTGCATATTTTAAGGACAATTGCTAACAAAGAGTAAAAGCTCCACAGATTATTTATTTTTCTTGTATGGTGAATTTTCCTCTGCTTAACTTAAGGGTAAAATATGAACTGGTCAGAGTACCAAAGTCCCACACACCCAAATCGCCTCTCTTTCAAATTTTTTTAAATATAGCTATCTATTTCCTAAATAGGGTTTTACCAATGGTTGTAGTCAGTCTCATTCATTCTCAACCTTTAAACAGATTGGATCAAAATGATTGTATTATATGCCTGTACTTTATGGTATCAACTTTACTTTCCACCACCGCACCACTAAAGGAAGACCGTGGTCCTGATTTGAAGCTGTAAATTCAAGATCAAATGGGAAAGTGTTAAATTCAGAAGAGCTTTTGGTCCATTAACTTCCATGCTGATTTTACACGCTCTGCAGTGCTTGGGCAACAGACTCTGCTATACAACGTATTCCTAAGCAAACAGTGCTTTGTGTCATAAACCATCTGGGGTGTCAGTTCCAAGGGCCACTCATCTAAACTCCTCTGATACACTTGGAAATGCTGAGGTGCAGAACAGAAACTTTTCCTCACTACAAAATATCTTTTGCAAGGGTAAGGGAGATGCTGCCATCAGAGAAACGATGGAAGGCACAACATTTTGGCTAAGGGTGTTGTTTTCATTATTCCCCTGAAGAAAACCACTGGACAAACAAGCTTTCTAAAACACTGGGATTTTTCTAAGGTGCCAACAAAAGTGATACTCTTCATAATATGGACAGTGCTCCCTTTCATATCAGAGCCTATAGTTGCAAAGCTAAGTGCCAAGCAGATGGTTGAAATCTGTTTTGTATAAAAAGCGTGTGTGCACACGCGGTTTTTTTTAGATGGAGTTCTTTGTATTCATATTCAGGCCTAGGTTCTAGCCATCAAAACACTGGCACTGAAGCAATCATTAGCTGCACTTTAGACAACTGGCAACTAAGGTATTCACAGTTCTCCACAAAATGTTCAGCTAATACCTCCCAGATGTATAATTAAGGCAAAAGATCATCTTATTAAATTGGTATCAGTGCTTTGGATGGCCTTTCAATAGACTACACGTGTATGTAAAAAGCTATTGTATTTATCTTCTTTTTAAAATAATATTCTGTTTGCTTTAAGTGTTTACAGCAGCTTTTAAAAATACAGGCTTCCACGTCAAACTCTACCCAAATAAAACAGCAGAAACTATATTCATCTTGTTTTCATCTTCCTAAGAAACATTGAGCAGGAAATTCTGTAGATCATTTTAAGAGAAAGACTTTGTCTAACTTATCTGATAACCATTTAGCTTGTTTAAAAAGAAAATATAAGATAGGCTCAGCTGCTCTAGAGGAATCAGTTCCAGACAAGATGAACCTGCTCCTGCTACACTGGACAACTCATGGCCGGTTGTGTCAGTTGCAGGTACCTCAGTGTAAGCGGGTTGCTTATTACCACAAACAGCAAAACCAGAAATGCTTACCAGCATGGGGCTCTGCTGTCTGCCTGGGCTTCTCATGGAATCAGTGAACAGGTGACAATAATTTGCCTGGTGACAAATTAACAGAGGTCACACTTTTGAAAACTGGGGTTATCAAACAAATGTATATTTGGAAGAAGGCATTTTTGTGCAGCGGTCTTTCTATAGGCCTTGGTGGCCACAACTGGGAATTAGTGCCTCAGGAAACACACAGTTTCAAAACCAAGATTGATTTTGTGCGCAGTGCCAAGTCCGCTAAGGTCCAGATGTTAGCTCTGGCATAATTCAGGTACATTTTCATCACGCGGCCATTCAGATCATTCTAATCTGCGAAGCATGCATGTTGTTTAGGAGAAAAAGATAGTTAACCTGTTGTCAAAGCACACCAACATGGAACTTCCGAAATCCCCAGATTTGCTGAAGCCTGCAGAAATCCCTCCTGAGGCTTTAGAAACTCTGGCGGCATTGCAACCCATGGAAGTTTGCTGCAGATTAAGGAAAGTCAGGATTCTGCTCAGTGATCTCCTCATGAGTCACCATTTCATGCCATCGTGGCGTACTGGGGTGAAGAATACCAGCCTTCTTCATAGAGTTGAGCAGGACGTTAATTAATTAGGCCGACATTTTTAGGACCTGACACTGAACTCCAGTGCTCCTTAGTCCAAACACTCAGAATGAATGGGTACTTTTTTAAAGGATGCCTTGACTGGCCCTATCACAAAATAGGTCTTTGTGAACACACTGCTGAATAACTACTACAGAAACACTATGGAACTGGCCTGATCATAATCCATTATCTTGAAAGTAATGTCCCTCTTAAAAAGCTTATCAAAGAAAATAACTTAACAGCTCAGTCATGATATTCATAGACAACAGAGGTCAAACCCACCCAGGACTACTTCAGTTTATACCCATTTTCCCAACAGTGTGTAGTAAAGGATGCAACACACAGCCTAGATCTAAAGCTACCTGCTGACCTCAGCATTTCAGCTCTACTCTTACTGAGTGTGCAGTTGGAAACAAGAAAAAAAACCCACTAAAATGGATTAGAATTACTTTTAACGTGAATAAGAAAATAATTCCTCCCTTTTAACAACCCTGTATAATTTCCTTCATTTTGGATCTCATTTAAAAAGCAAATGTCACACATTTGGGTAGGAATCACAGTGCAGTTTGTGTTCTGCAGCACAGTTTTTTGCTTTTAGGCTGGTTGGTTGGTTTGCTCACTGTGGCTGCCTACATTGCTGCTTGCAGTGGAGTCTGTTCCTCACATTAATACTCTCCATGTGAACAATTTTTTCCTGGATTCCCCTCATGCCTGGTCCTTAGGTTATAAAACCTGTGACAACTCTGGTACATATGGCTCAAGATGTTAACTGCTCTACAGGACCAAAGTTTACCTGTTAGTAGCACACACAGTTTCCCAAATTACTGCTTAAACACAGCAGGTGCTGCTGCCAGACTCCAGTTATCCAAACTTGCCCCAGGTAAGGAGTTAGTTTAGAAGCACACACAGGTAACTGGAGGGTCTACAGACAGTATTCCCTCCCAGCCCTCAACAATACAACTGTGGCTGCAAATATTTCTTTAATTTATATTATTAATTATACTCCATAGTCCCTATTTTACATACTTAAGTGATTTGAATACTATAGTTCATCTTGCTAGAATGAGACCTTTAGAAATTATAATTAGATAGAGAGAAGTCTATAATTTGCAGTTCTTAGGATCTCAAGAAGGAAAAGGAGGGTGTCTTCAGGCTAAAAAACAGGTCTAGCAGTCAGTGTCTCCACTTTTTAAACCCGCACATGCAAAAGATTTTGTGACAGCATTCCTCAGTTTACTCATCTATAGGTTGAGGCTAATCTTGCTTTTCAATCTAAAAAGCACAGAAATCTTCATGATTTGTATATCAATGCTTACCAAATGCTCTGAATTCCTAATCAAAAGACTTTATAGGAAGTATAAATCTATTATTAATAAAATCAGTAACAGTAAAGCAACTTCTACATACATGCATCTGGAAAAAATACAGAGAGAGAATACACATACACATATATTGCTCAATTTATAAATTGTTAAGCATGGCTTCAGGACTGAAATCTCATTCATGAACCATGCTAGGGATCTCTTACCTACTCCCTGTTTCTGAATTTTCCCCATACAAAGGCACATTTATAGTACTCTAAGCTCTAAGCACAAAGGCTGCTCTGTGGAATGGAAAGAAACCTTCTTTTTTTTGTGTTTGTACAGTGACAAGCATAATGGGGTCCTGATTCAGGATGCTTGCACTCTACAAAAACACACTAAATCAATGACACTAATACACATGAAGATTATCTAGGAAGAGATGCACGGCATACTTGAGAGTGGCACAGCACTATCCCTATACTTTGCCTGGTATTTCATGCAAACACCTAATGTGCATTCCCGAGTTGCACAATTTCACACTTTAGGCAAGAACAGCAAATGTGAGCAGAACTTACAAAACATAAGCAAAGGAGGAGAGCCTTCCACTGAGAAATTCTGCCAAATTCTGATCTCAGTTGCAAAACCAGAATCAGCTCTATGTTCATGGGCTTTTGACAAAGATGAGAACCAGCAGCCTTCTTTAAAACACACCATAAATTTCTACTTCAGTGTCCAAAACCCAGGAGCAAAAGACAAATCAAATCCTGAACCTGAAGAGAGAAATGTATTTTCTGTATCCCTGTTATATTTGAATTCAAAAGCCTAGATATTTTTAACAGACATGGAAAAAAGAACTATTTGGCTTTACTCAGCAACTGCAGAAGGAAACTGTACCAAAAGAATAATGTTGCATGTTCTGTTTTCACTTGATTCCATTTAGCCTTTCAGTTCTATTTCAGTTATGTTTCATTTAGCCTATTTTTTTTTTAAATAATCATCATGTTTTGGTGATTCACATTTCACACCAGCACAAGAACAAGTCATGTAAATACAACACAGCAAAATGACCCAGTTTGTTAATAGACATGCCAAACGGGTAAGAACATCCTTCCCTCCGCCCTTACCAACCATCACCTTCCCACACATCTCATTTCTATCCAAAAAAGCCTCTGCCCCGGTGAGGCCACGGTATCAAAATTTAGGGACAAAACCCTATGAACAGAAACCTGACTAAACCTTAGGAGAAAATGTTTTCAGTCTTGTTTTACAAAGTGAATGTAATGAGGACGCTAAGGGAATTTATCTGGAAACAGAAGACTTCTCTGCAGTCTAATAGAGCACTCAGAACTACGGCTCCCTCCCAGCACAAAGCTCCGCTGAAATGCTTTAGTCCTAACTCAGGCAGGCCACCCCTAAAGGTGAGAGGAGGCCCTATGCTTCTTGCCCTTCATTAAGCATTCTCTCTCTTAAATCAAGGAGTACTTCCAAATTATAAAAATGGTGCGCAGAGACACACTTTGGTCTTTCAGACTGTGATGAATTTTAGCTTCACCACATTCTACTGAAGTGCAGTCTCTTAATGCACCCTAGCAGAGAGACATTCCAAACCACAGAGGGCAAACACAAACAGATCTGTGCAGACGGGTGCACACACTCCTGAGATTTTGGGAGGCTCGCTGTTGTAAATGGCAAAAAAATTTTGGGTGAAATATTTTCACGTAACTATGGTAAAAAAAAAAAAAAAAAGGAATAACAGCATTAAAAATTGTTTTGAACCACTAATATTTTCTTTACTTTTGGTCTTCTGCAAGCTATTGAGCTGCCAATGGCGAGTAAGTCCAGCTCGCTGTCAGATACATTAACTTTGGCCATGCCCAACCTCTGAGATCAATCGATGAAACTTGGGTCAGTTTCTTCATTCTCACATTCTTAAAAAATTAAGCGCAGCACCAAAGAAATTAAGAGGATGACAAACTGTATGGGTTTCTCCTTACATGAGCTACATTCCTAGGTCTTTTCTCTCTAGAGCTACAAAGGTCCATGAAGAACACTAGATGTAGACAATGCTCTTAACTGCAAAAATAGCACATACCTCTCTCACAAGTTCCTCACCACTAAAAAAAATTTTGAGTATTCACAGAAGAAAATTAAATACCCACTCATTCTGCTTATATTTTTGCCCCCAAAAGTAACAGAATTATATTACAACAGAAACAAATTAGTAATAAGACTATAATACAATCACAAAGAAAAATTAGCACTAAGGCAACATTTTA
Source organism: Corvus kubaryi (assembly GCF_017639235.1). Taxonomy (NCBI): domain Eukaryota; kingdom Metazoa; phylum Chordata; class Aves; order Passeriformes; family Corvidae; genus Corvus; species Corvus kubaryi. The sequence continues at coordinate 5,552,954 of NW_024582060.1, read as the reverse complement.
TGGCATGTTTAGATCAAATAGCAGTCAGACACCCACATCATAGAAAAAAAACAAAACCCAAAAAATTTAAGACAGTCTATATGAACTTGAGAAAACACAAAACCAGAAGTGCATAGCAAAGCAAAATAAAATTATTATAAATCTCAAAAAGCATATGCCGATATGAATTTCAATACTTGGTCTTTAAAAACTGTAAGTATGAAAAGGAAATTCGGAATACTAAAAATAAATTTCAAAAATAACAAAATATAAATACAATTTGAGAATCGAGAAATGTTACCTGATTAATCCCACAATACTTTTAAGGGAAACAAGGTCAACACCATTTCAAACTTCCAAAGCCAGCTGCAAGCTTTTCCTCATTTTCACTTCAACTCTGAGCTCCACAAGTCAAAAATAATATCATCATGTGGGAATTTTTTTTTTCTTTAAACGAGGTGACAAAAGGACGAGTTGAAGAGAAGTGCCAAGCCAGATCAAAACCAGGACGCTGGAAAATGTTTGCCAATTCCTTTCAAAACAAACAGCTCCCCCAATACCATGGGAAACACCTGAACTTCATACTAACATCTGATAATTCTAGCAAATGGAATTCAACATTTCCTTCTTACTCTGTTTAAAACAATTAAATAAATTAATTTTGCACCTATCCTAAAAAGACAGGCAGCTTCTCTGAATTACTACTGTATACCTCACAATTTCCATTCACTTCTCACATTCTTTTCAAGTCCCATGGCCCCTGCAAGCAGCGCTCGCTCACCAAAATTCTTCCAGAACCTTGTCTAAATTTGCTGTCTCCCAACAACTACTGTGCACAGAACTTCCACACTGTCACAAGGACATGTGGGCTCAGGAACAACTTTTGGAGACTCCTGGCTTCCCAGCTGGCATAGCTGGGCTCACCGTGGAGACAACAAGCAGTGTCTCTCGAGCAGAGGCTACAGCACATTGAACTCCCCGCAGCACCCCTGGTGCCCAGCCACAGCATGGGCAAGGCCACTTGAAGCAATGCAGCCCCTCTGGAGGGTATGGGAGAACTGGGACAACACCATCACCCTTGGCAAAGGTGTGGGTGAAAACTTTATGGTGGTGGTGTTTCGACAAAGGGGCTGTGGGAGGAGATGGCAATGGGACAAACGCCGTCAATAAATCCCCACGACCGCTCGCCCTCGCCCACTGGCCAGAGCCAGCCCAAAGCTCCAGAGAAAAACAGCCCATTTCAAAAGTTCCAGAAGTTCTGGTTTAGGTAATTCAGTAATATGACAGCGATTTGCTTACTTTGTAGCATTGTGGGTTTTAACATACCCATACACAACATAATTTTACCTTTTGTAGGAAGGAGACTTCACACGTTTTCCACATTCGATAAAAATCCATAGAAACTTTAAGAGGGAAAAACTCTTTGCTTTTAAGGATGCTACTCGTTAAACAACCAACTCCTTGCCATCATCAGAGAGGCACTACAGCTATGAATTAATTGCTGTGAGCACTTCTTTTCTCTTGACTACAGTAACAGAATTCACAGCCATTGAATATTTCCAGTGTGTACAGGTAGAACATGTCAACATGTTTTTCCCCTTCCACTTATGAGTTAATTATGCTATAACCAGGCCTGAACAAGAAATTAATAAAATACAATAAAATAGAAAGTCAAGAGGATGTCAGACTGACTTCTGCAACAGTTGTGAAGGCACAGGTATCTCACACAAACATGAAGTTACCCTGTATTTCAAGTCTAGTATGAAAAGCATGTGAAGAAACTGTTACTGTACCTTGGGAGGAGACACTCTTTTTCCTCTATAAATATTGTTTAAAGTGTTTTTTATACACCTACAGACATATCACATTGCACAGACAGATATTCCTATCCTATGAGGGAGCTTCATGTTTAAGTAACTCAACCAGATACTCTGTGCCTCCTAAATGATAAAGCCATAAATGCTTGTTAAAGCTCCCTGAGAAGTAGTAAATATTTTGTAAACTACTTATATATTTAAGATCTCTGGACAGAAAGAGAAGGAAAAACAATTCCTTGCCCATGTAAAGGTACCAATCAAACACATTATGCACATAAACACCACAAGATGCTTGGTGGGAGACTGTGTATGTGTTTGTGTGTGTGTTAATTAACTCCTTGAATGCATATGATGAGCCAGCCACCCAGAATTAGTAATGCCAAACTCCCAATTTGATTCAAATGCAATGAATACAACAGTCGAATTGTGCAGGCTGGTGTGTCACTCATCAGCTCTCTCATTTGGGCTTTCGCCTTCCAAGACTAGTTCACAATTTCAGCAACTGGTAAATTACTGAGATGTTCATTAAAATCTGTAATCTGTAACAGTCAACTTCTTCCTAGCCAAGCATAAGAACAACAAATTAAATTAGTGCATGCAGGACATTAATGAATAGTCTACAAATACATTAATCCCTTTGGACTTATCTCAGAGAAAAAAACTCTGTTAATTTTTATCACTGTGAAATACCAGCATCTGCAGCTTTACACTGGCACTCTATTTATTCTTCAAATCCCAGACCCCTAGAACCACAAACGTAAGCAATGAAGTCCTTTTCTCAAAATGTCTCAATGAAGTTAAAAGCTATTCAGCCCGATAGTAAAGCAATCTTTTAAATGAAAGAATAATCACTCTTACTTCTACAGGTAGATTTTAGGAGAGTGGAACATCATTCTGAGCAAGCCGAGTAATAGAAAGGTATTATTCTTTCTCCAAAATTCTCAGCAAATGCAGCAGAATAAAGCTTTTAGGGTAACTTTAGCTAAGAAAAGCACTTAGGAATACGCAAAGTTTCCTTTTAAGAAAATGACTTCTCCATTTGACAGTGTTGGTACAACCCCAAAATAAATTCAGTGGGAGTCTAAAATGACTCGTGCAGTGCAGCAGTGAAGCAGCTAAGTATATTTTTTTCCTCCCAGCAGAGGCTTGCTTTACATCCTTGAGCCCTTCCTTTCTACAAGCTATTCACTAGAACAGAGAGCGTTCCGAGAGCTCACTACCGGTGCCTGCAAAGGCTGAACTTGTTCTACTCTCCCCATCCCCACTACTCCAATCTACGCCTTTTGTCTTTTCTAGCTCTGCCTTTTTTTCCTATGGAGGCACTAACCTATCCTTCCTTCTTCTACAAGCACTACATACCACTTTACCTTGAACTGGCATGTTAAAATTAAGAACGAAAAAAGTAAAGGAAACAATGAAAAAGAGAAAGGATGTCACTCTGTCCGGATGCCTAGCATAGCCTCGCTCTCAGTCTACAGAGAAATGTAAATATGCAGTAATTAATTTGGGTTTAAGAACATTCCATACACTAGGGATATTGTTAAACAGTCACTTATCTATTTTTCATTAATCAGATTTTATTAAGACATTAAAACTTTATGTTGGGCATTTCTGAGTTTTTATCATTCTGTAAATTTCCCAGCTGTCCGCGATGGTTCCGGCCACAATGTCTCTACCTTTTCCTCAGTGAAGTAAACTTACTTTCTATTGTGGCCAGACTTGTTATATTTAAGTATAATGACCCAACTTAAAAAAAAAAAAGAGAGAGAGAAATCAAACAACAAAAGACTTATTATTTTCAAGACCTTTAGAGCCAATTCAGAGTGCCACAGGCGCTCACACAGTACATCCCAGAAGTTACCCTTTCTCTGTGTAACACATGGAGTGGATTCCAGCTATAATTTCTACAACATTGCCGCAAACATCATCCCCCTCACCGTACGTATTCTGATGCTCCTCTCAATCAAGCGGCTGAACCACCACAAACAGAAATAAAGGCATGCAAGGAACTTCTCAGGAAAGGACAAAAACCCTCACGTTTTTTGCACGGTAATTAATTATACATGTTAATTCACAAAACCTACTGCAATTTACCAGTGATGCTGAATGAATTAATGAATGTTTATTCATCTCATACTGAGGATCATTTTCATTCTAAGTGTGTACTGTAAATTCCCCCTGCTAATGGTCACAGACACAGAAGAGCAGTCCCCTGAATTCAGCTCTCTTCAGCTGGGGTGACTGAAAGTTTCTGAAGTGTTTGCAGTTTACAGAGATACACTGAAACATCACGGGAAAAACACCGGGGAAAGAGGAACAACCTCCTGAGAGACATACAGATGCTCTGAGATCTGAGCTGCAACCAACTTTGCCTGACAAATCTTTACTTCCTTGTCATTTGCTATTCAAGTTTAAAAAGGAATAGTGGGAGATGGATAATAGTAACAGAAGTGAAGTGGGACATGCAGATGTGACATGCTGGACCCCAAGCGACTGCAGAGATGTGATCCAAGAACTGTGTTAACTGAGAATCCAAGAAAAGAACCTGCCATAAACATCTAAAAAACAATGATCTGTGCATCGTGCATACACACACACACATCAACTCTGCAGGTATTTGTGTGACTGAGGATCTCTGTGCAAGAAAGTGTGTCCTCGTGGCTGTTCCCTGACAAACAGACATGTATTACATGGACAGCGTCTGGGTCTGTGTATGTGCGTGTAACTATAGTCAAACACACACAATGTAAACAAATGGTAATGATTAACAAAGATACTGGTCTGTATCCCCAATTCCAACTGCAGAGGGAAAATTGTTTAAAAAAAATTTTTCAAAAAAATTGCATGTCCTGAGGTTCATTTTTATTGCTTCCCATTTCTACTGTTTGCTATTATCCGCATGGCAAAAGGAGAGCAGCGTATTGATTATTTAACTAGAATGTTTACAAGAATAAAGCTGGGATCTCTGAAAATGAAACATATGCCTGGGGCAAAAAAAAAACAAAAAAACAAAAAAAACAAGAGAGTAGAGAAGCTCATTCTAAGGATGATGCTTGCCCCAAATGATTTTTTTATATATAAAATTTATATAAGTATCTATATTTATAATGTAGAGAGACTTCAGCTAAAAAAAAAAGTCCCCCAGCAGGAAAATGAAAGGACTTCATTCTGCTTCAGAGAGTTTACAAGCATTGTGTTCATCACAAAGTTCAAAGAATAATCGAAACTGCTTGCTTATAAATTTCTACGTATAATCTTAGTGAAGCACATGAAATACTTGAATCTATCGATTGTATGAAAAAGACAAATACATGATCATGTTGCCAGATCAAATTTGACATCAGAAACAGTAACAGTTTCCTCAGGTAGTTGAACTAAGTTAATACAGTGCACATGAACAAAACCAATTTTGTTCTATTATTGTAATGATAACAAACCAAAGGAAAACGCCAAGTATTCCAAGTAAGTCTGGAAAATTAATTGCATTAAAGACAACCTTGGAGTAGAGCAACCAAGCCAATTTGACTTTCTACTAAGGAAGTGTTCTAGTTTCAGAACAAGGATTGAAAAGTGTTAAAACAGGTCTTTTCTGCATTTCCAAATTTTAATTTTCTCTGATCTTTTAATTCAAGTGTTCTTTCCTGTCCTTCCTTTCCATGAGTGTTCCTCAGCCCACTTAAAATGTTTTTATCTTGCCTTCTTTTCTGTGCCTTTACTATCAAATTCAGTAGGTTTGAACGATGAACAGCTTGACTTAGCATATTTTTAACCAGCTGGTCTAGCACCTAGCTTGTATTGCATAGTCAGATACAACCAAATGTTTATACAGGAGGTAGCTTTCACGAAGATGAGAAAAACCTCAGTAACGCGCATCCTGGCATTCTTTCATTTACTGCTTAGAAATGAAAGTTTGGGTTGTTTACTGCAGCCGCACAAGGGGCTATTAATAACCTTTAAAAAAGAAGCCGGAGGGGAGGGATGCGGGACCATCAATGGACGTATGCACAAGCGCCTGAGAAAACACTTCCAAACCTCTTAGGAGAGCCAAATCATATGAAATAAGGACTAAACTCTCGGAGGTCACAAGCCGTCACCAGTGACAGCAAAAACTTAATTCCAAGCAGGGAAGGCTCCTGCTTCGGGCAGGGGGAGACGGGCACATCTACGTCATACCCGCAGCCCGCTCGTCATACCCAGACCCCGCTCTTGACACTCCGCGAGAGAGGCGACGGCTAAAACTTGGGAGGCAAGAGTTTCACTTTTTTCCTTTCTTTTTCTGTTTGCTTTTTTCCCTCTCTCCTCAGGCAGAAAGATGTTCTCCTGACGGAAGGCTGGGATGTTAACTTGCCTAAAAATAATAGCTCCTGCTAGATCAACAAAAGGTCATGTGCTCGGAGAGCGCCTTCCCAAGTTTGACGGGAGCCTGAGGTTGGAAGTTGAACCCCCCGCCTGGCCGCCACCGGGCATCCTCTGACCGCTTCCCGGGGAGTCCCCGGGCAGGAGCGGGGAGGCTCTGCCCAGGAAGGTGGCTCGGCGGGCCGGTGGGGTAGGGGAGAGTGTGCAGAAGGAGGGCACGGCAGCCTCTGCGGCCGCGGAACAAAGCTGCGCGCCGCGGGCGCACAGCCCGGGGGCCAGGGGCTTGGCGGCGCCCGCCACCCCGGTCACTGACACGGCGCTGGAGAAGCCGAGGTACCGCGGGGGGAGCATCTCCCCGGCCTCCTGCCGCCGAGCGCCGGAGTTGCGCGCCCGTCCCCGCGTGTCCGTGTGCCCGCTGCCCATCCGTGCACACGCGCGCGAACAGACGTGCTCGGATAGATTAAAAAATAAATAAATAAAAATAATACTACACCAACAAACAAACCACGAAACAGAACAAAAAAAAAAAAAAAAAGGGAAGAGACACCCCCACACACATACACACACCCCCGCCCCAACAACTCGACTCACCTTTCAAACTCCTGAGGTAAATCAGGGTCAGTTAGCATGCTGGAAAAGCACAATTTCCCTTTGTCACAGCAGCCACCTATGGTCGCCTCCAACTGAACCTGTCAAGTGAGTCCAAACCTTCTAAACCGATTGATTTTCTCTCTCTCTCGCTCGCTCGCTCGCTCACTCGCTCACTCCCTCTCCCTCCCTCCCTCCCGGCTCGCTCGCTCTGAGCGAGGACTCCTTGACCAGTCTCTTAAAGGGGCAGCGCGCTCGCAGCAGGATGATCGCGCAGCTCCCCCCGCCGCGCTGCGCGACCTCCGGGGGCCTGTCCTTTCCTTTTAATTCTGCTCGCCCGCCGCCGCCAAACGGGAAAAGTCAACTCCTTCAATGTCCTAAAAAAACGTGGAGGGGGAGAGGGAGGGGCCGGGGGGGGGGGGAGGAGGAGGGGGAAAAAACAAAAAGCAGTCTGACAATCCACCTAAACCGGCAAACCAGGAGCAAATCCCCTGCGCTGAGGAAGATCAGTGGAGACAGAAGATAAAACAAGAGCAGATTGATTAAATTGAAACAGTTATCAACTCTCGGAGTTGAAATAGGGGAGAAGATATAAGACACATAAAAATGTTACCAAAGGCATTTGTGCTCCGAAAAATTTTCATTCCTTTCCCCCCACCCTTCCCGGTCTCTCGCTTTCTCTCTCCCTCCTTCTCTCTCTCTTTGGGTAGGGGAAAAAAAAAAAACAACCCACCAAAAAAAAAAAAAAACAAAAAAAAAAAAAACCAAAAAAAAAAACCCCACCACACACCCCGCACAACAATCAGGCATTGTTCTGAGGGAAGAAAAGCAACTTTGACAGATTGAAATATAGCAGAGGCCCCTTCAAGGAAACCTGTAAACAACTTGTCACTCACTCTGTCGGTCTCACTGTTAGCTCTTGCTTTCCACAAAGTGCTGCGAACCGTCCTGGCAACAAACCCAAAGTTTCCTCAGCTCCAAACTCCATCAAACAGCCCTGTTGTGTGCAAGGGAAAAGGTAGCCACATGCCAAAGCAGCGGGCGCGCACACGAACGCACACACACGGATGTTCAAACAACAACAAAAATAAACTTTCCGTTCGTCTGTTAGAGCTTTTCTCGTTTTCTACTTAATCACACCCCCCCTTTTTTTTCCCCCACTCTCCGGGCGAGCAATAGAAGTCCCTCGGTCGTGGCTCCCTCTCATTTCCCCTGCCCAGACAACCCCTGATAACAAGGTGGACGACGCGCGGCTGTAGAGCCTCGGCTGGCTGGCGGAGCGCAGCCTCCGCCGCACTTCCAATTATCCAGATAAAAATCTGGCAAGCGAGGAAGGCAAGCAGGTAACGGGCCTTGGACACGCGGGGACAGAGGCGCCGGCAGCCCCCGCATCCCGCTTCGGGGATACCCGCATCCCGCTCCGCTCCGGCGGGAAGGGCTGCTCCCGAGCCCGCCCCGGCGGGGAGAGGGGGCAGTGCCCGGGAGCACGCCGCGGGGAAATTCCCGTCCGAGCCGCGGGGATTAGCCGGGGGCTACTCTGGAAGCGGAGCGCACAATGCCTCAATAGTCTGCGCGGCCCGTGTCCGGCCTGGCACTGAACTCGCAGTAAGGGGAGGGAGGGGAAAGAAAAAAAGAGAAAAAAATTGGGCTCCCTGTTCTTTCACATACACGTGCATACACACCCACACAGAACCACGTATCTATACTCCATTCTTTCCAATTGCCCTGCCCTAATTATTCTCTCTCTCTCTCTCCCCCCCCGTTGCCCCCCCCCCCCCTTAATCTGCAGCTGGACAACATTAAGGGCCTTTAAAACCCACGTGGTTTTGACCCCACAACAGTTTGATTAGGTCCTTTGCCCCCCCTCTCATCCCTGCCTCCCAGTGGCACGGACATAGCAAGTTTACTTTTTGAAATATATACTCATATTTTCACAGAGCATCCATAAAACTTTCAACATTTTCATGCCCACTGGCTTAAGAAAAACGCCAAATAGAAAATCTTGTTATTTTTAATATCCAACAGCTACACTATTTAATTTGCTGCTTTTCACTCTCAGTGCATGTGCTAGAAACCAGCAGGCTCACGCAGAGGCCAGTCAGTCCAGTGTTGGTATAAAGGCATTATCAGCTGGAAGTCTGGGCTTATCACTTTAATCACGAGGAGCAAACCCACTCGCAACTTCTGCGCATCATCACTGAGGAGCACCCGACCCAACCACGGAACAAAACACTGCAGCCAAGTTTGCGAAGGTGCCGTCGTTGTTATGGTTTGTAAAGGAGGATCTGCAAAGGCAGCCTCCAGCCTGCCTTCCACCACCACGGCGCTCCGAGCTGAGCCGCACACAAATCTGTCAACTTCTGGCATGAGGGAGATCTAATGGCTCCTCACTGTGGGGCAGGGTAAACCAACTTCCTTTGGTAGCCCCCAGCAAATCATATTTTCCACAGAGGTCCATTCATGGGAGCCTGACAAACCTAGTTAATATGTACAAGGATTTTTCATTTGTTATTTAGTAGCTATCCATTTTAGGACAGCCGTGAATTAGACTTTGAAAAGCCAGCTGATGATTAAAAAGAACAATTCCAAATACTTTTTCTTTCATCTGAGGGTCTCAAACCATGTTAAGTCTCACATTACTCCTCTGCAGGTAATAAATATAATTAGGGCCGATTCCAAAACTTTATTTGTATTGAAAAGTATCTCACTCTGCAGGGGCTCCATTCAAATCAGCAAATCTCTGTGTGGAGTAGGAGGCTACTTAGTAAGAGAATTTGTCCTCAAATAAGGAAACTGAGATGCAGGCAGGCTTAGTAGCTTGTCCAAGCTGACACAGTTAGTCAACTCCAGCAAAAGGATGAGAAACAAAGATCCCACGTGCCTTGCAGTCAACAACAGCCCTTATGCTGCTGAAACATATATATATATATATTTGACCTTTTTTTCCCCACAGAGGCATGATTTTTTTACATTTACTGTTTTGTTTAAAACATGCTTCATTTCTGTATTCACATTCTGTAGGGCCCCTTTTCTTGGTGTTTCATTTTCCTCTTGATTCACCACTGCCCATCCATAAATGCTGTTCCTTCTGTCCCAGCTCTTGCTTTGCTTTCCCTATTTCCTCACGCTTGGCCTAGGAAGAAGTTTACAGAGTGAAGCTACACAGAAGCCACATCTGGAAGAAAATTAAGACACCTTTTATTAAAAGAAGTCTAAATCTCAACCATTTGGGTAGAACAGGAATACTATATTTTGACTGCATGTTAGCTCCATTCAGCTCTAACCTTTATCCAACTCAGCTCCACTCCACAACTGCCCTTCTTCTACCATGTCCTTCCTTTGTCTGTTCATATGTATTTACCCCTTCCAATATCATTTCCTGTTTGAGCTTTTTCAGGACAATGATCACATACCCCCCCCACCACCACCACCCCAGCTGGTATTAGGCCTAGCACACTGGGGCTCCTGGTTTGCTGGCTCTCAGCTAATATGATTATAAACCAGAGCAACCACCATCAACGTCAGGAATTACAGAAGAAGACATGGGCTAGACTAGGAAGAAGGAGAAAGAATCATATTAAAAGGAGGGAAAAACGAAAAATAAAATGTGGGACAAAAAACTAAGATAACTGAGCAAAAAGGGAGAGCTGAGAAGGGGAGAAGAAATGGAAGAAAGGAAGAAAATAGAGATCTCTCCCCTGAATGATTCTGACATGAACTCTTCTTTTACTTAACCTAGTTTACAATTACTCTTACACCAATAAATTTTGTGCTCAAGTACCTTCTTCCCCACTACCTTCATTTTATGTTTTCTACAACTACTGAGCTTCCTCTCCCAGATGACTGGGTCCCCCCAGTCATAGAGTGGTGTCCAAAGAGGAGGAAAAAAAACCTTACTGTTGCTGTCGTAGTAATATTGTATTACGGTATCCTTGTACTATACTGGATTATAAGGATTATATATATATTATTGGAATATAGACAATTAAGTATAGACTTTCTGATAAAATTATGGTCTTGTAGTAAGTTCAACTGCAATTGCAAGATGGAGAAAAAGCAAGTTAAGTGGTTTGAGGAAATCTTGAAACCTTTCTAAAAATCATTTCATATTAACTTTTAGACTTGCTTTTTAGAAATTGCCAGGACATGTCACAAAGGCTGCTAGCATATCAGAAAGTGGAAAAACTGAGAAATTTGGATAAATAACCACTAATAAAGAAGAAAATGTACATAAGATGCAACTGTCCAGTTTTTAACATAAGAAATTTTATCTTGTTCTGAAACTTTTGACTAGTAATAGGAAGCTCTGGCGCCCCTTTTTACTGAGTGGGTCATAGTTGCAAACTCCAGCATCCACATTCAATGCTGTCGATTCTTTCTTCTCAAACTGAGAATTCAGATACAAGTTCAAATATCTTTAACTGATGAGAAAGATGAAAACCCCCTTACTACTCCCCCAGCATTTCAGTGAATCTGCATTTCTCGTTTTGCTTCCTTTAAGGGGTGCCCAAAACAATGAAGTCCCAGTAAAAGAGGACAATCTGGGTTAACCTAAACAAAAAAAGCTCTTTTCATTTGGATGAGGGGACAGAACTGAAATCATAAACTCCTATAAGAATTTTTGTGCTTAACTGATTTTTTTTTTTTTTGCTATTGTGGTTCTCCAGTTCAAGAGGTGAACCAAAAAATCAATTATCCACCCAGCTCAAGTTAGAAATAACATAACTCTGGCATATTGCACAGGCAGAATCCTCAAGTCGTTACACAAGCATATTGGCAGAAGGAAAACCTTAAATGAAAAATTAGGTTTTTTTTTTTTAATCCTTAAATGATAGCACTTCAGTCTAGTGCCTTTGGCAGATACTGCAGCACCGTAAGCAAAGGAAGTTCTGGGGGGGGGAAAAAAAGAGCTTTTTGGGTTTTGTTGTTTCCACTGTAGGTTTTAATAATAGAGACCTACAAAGTCCAAGGCAATGTAAGATGTTCCACAGAATGATTTACTGGAAAATTCTCACAGAAAATATGCAAAACTCTGAAGATCCTAAACGGATTTTCTTTTTTAGACACACACTCAAAACAACTGCAGCATTAAGAATGAATCTGTAAGACTTCTAAGAAAGGGTGTTTTGGAACACACTATGGGAGAGTGGAGGGAGAACAGAGCAGGGTTGATGCATTTTTTATGAAAAATATCTTGCAAATAATGAGTGCTTACTTCAGAGCATGGAAATGTTTAGCTACAATGCAGTTTGGATCATATGCTCAGGAACAGATTTTTCCTTCCAGTGTGCATGCCTAGCTGCCATTTCCATTAATGGGAATTAAGTACATGTGTCAAGGGGAGAAGTTAACTCTTAGAAATATAACTAATCTATGCCTTTTTTAAAGAATGTAAATGCCACATCAGGCATGTTCAGTGTTGGCAAAACTGAATGCTGAATATAGTATAGCAAAATCTGAGAAGGAGAAGGCGGTCTGGAGGACTGAAATTTCTGTGCTATTTAGAGTTTTTCAATTTACTGCATTTCTTCAAGGAAAAGTAAAACCATCTCATTTGTAAGTGGGAAGCCCTCATTTATCAGTTATTCACTTGCACTTTCAGCAGGGCCCTGCCATCTGCAACCCTCCCTGTAAAAAAAGGACTGATGCTACCCTTAAAAAAAAATCTGAACCTCCATCTAAATTCAAACTTCTCTGAATATTACAATAAAGTCCCTATTTATTTTTTTAAAGGAGGTTGAAATTCCCTCTTTTATCCTGTCCCCTCTGAATCAGCCAGGGTAAAGGAATCTCAGCATTAATATATTTTCGAACTATAATATAAGTAGGGATTTTTAGAAATTAAAATAGTACATGTAAACACATATAAAATTAAATTACATATCTCTTTTAGCAATAAGTAAATTTAATTGTAAAACCGAGAAATATTAATGAGATGGCACAATCCTGATTTTGTGTCATGTGTTGGTCTCTCACTCTCCCAGCCCCCTCTATTTTGGGGGTTATTATTGTTTTATTATTTCAGTATACTTTCAGTTACATACAGGGTCTCTTTACTGTTTGTCCTAGTATCCTTTGTCTGCGCAGAGGGAAAAAAAAAATTAAACAAAACCAGGACCATTTAAAAAAAAATAGTCATAAAAATAGAGAACATACCCATGGATAGGAACTGTGCTTGAAATTTTTTAAGAAGCTAACTGGATTTCAAATTTACAGTTCCTTGTAAAGGTTCTGAACATAAAATGTTACTAAAATAGGAACCTGTTGCTCCGAGTCTTTTTTTTTTCTCCAGTGTTCTTTTTTCAGTGTCGTTATCTAGTGTGGAACATCCCATCCCAACTGAAGCCCACAGCCTCACATTGTCCCTGCTCTGCCTCCTACCTGGTCACAGGGATGATTCCTTTGACAGGTCTGTTTACTATCAGTGCCCATCCAACCTTCAGCCTCTCCAATGACAATGCCAGCAAGAATATTCTGCCTCAGTGTCATTCCAATGACTGCTGTGAACATGTAAATGCATGCAACAGTGATCCCAACCCATTTCATACAGAGAACTGACTCCCAGCAAAGGGAAATTACTCACTTTTTCCCTGGTGCTTGTGCAGAGGAGGGGTTGGTAGAAATCAAGACTTAACAGACAACTTAAGTTGCCTATAGTTAGACATAAGCTTCTGAGCCCAAGTATCCTAAAACCACAACTTTGATCTATTTGTAATGGCAGATAATAATTGTCGAGCGTGATTCCAAGTGCACTAAAATAGAGATCTTCCTACTTGACCCATTGGGCCTTTCTTCATGGCTCTCACAATTCTTATCCCACCCCATTCTCATCACTCCCACAATAACAATTCTGTCTCTTTTTTTTGACTGATTCTGTGAACAAGGTTAGTCATCACATTTTGTCTCTGTATTTCTAATCTGACTGCTTTTTCCACTCTAGTCTGCTCTAACTTGTACACCAAGGACACTGGGTTTAAAACGAACAGATTTGCTTCCATTGATCATCAAGCAACATGCAATTAGAAGTGCAAGGGTGTTTTGGAATAGTTCACATCACTCAGTCCTGTGTGTTTTGTGAAGGCATTCCAGCCTTCCTCTTGTGGTCATGAGGTTTGCTCTGGTGTTTGCCATCCAAATTCTCCACACCCACACATACATTGACTGTCTGATTTCCTTACTAGAAGTGGTTTTCTTGTAGTGCCATTACAGTAATTTGTGACACTTTTAGCACAGAACTACAGCCACCCTGAGCTAACCAGATTGAACTCTTTGCAGGTGTGCATGACTCAGAGTTTAATTCATGGTTGCCCTCCATTTTATTTGCTTCATTGGATTACAAAAAGTGGCAATATAAAATTCTTTCAAATAATATTACCATTTGCTATTCACTTTTTACTGGAGGAGCAGTGAAGAATTAGGTCTTTTGTAAGAAATATCCTCTATCTGAACCAGTTTACAATTTTGACTGCAGTTGCAATTAGACAAAGAACACCAAAAGAGGTAAGATTCCTACATTCTGTAAACTCTTTATCTATTTTATTCCCTTTTAGTCTGTATAATCGTAAGGATTCGTGTAACTGCTATCTAGCAAGTATTTCAAAAATAGAAATACCAAAATGTCAAATTCAGAACAAATTTGGAAATGTATTCCTTTCTAGTGTGCCATGCATGAGGTCCCTACATTATGTATACAGTCTATGATAAAATTAATACAAATCAGTGTTTTTTAAATGTAGTGTATTGATATTTAACTTGTTATACATGCCACTGTGAAGATTAAGCTGTAAATTAGGTGATGATTCTAATAACATTAAATGCAAGGGAAGGAGATATAAAACACATTGCCATCTTACACCTTACACAGTGAACAGCAATCAATGAGTATGTAGAGTTACGTTTCATTTGTAAAGTTACAAAAGCATACATAACCCTTAATTTATTTTAATGGTGCTCTGATGCAGTTTTATAAGTGATTTTCCACTTCTGAGTAAAAGCAAAAATCTAAATGCCTACTTTCAGCACACAGACTTCTATTCAGCCACGATTACAGAGAAATAAATACATAAGTATGGTATAAAGCAGACCAATGGCTTGTTATTGCTATTTCTATGGAGGCTTAACTCTTGCTTCTCATCTCTCATTACATGGGACAGCTAGAGCCTAGAAACATTGCCAGGGTAGAATGCTAAAGGCCCCTGGGAATGCTTCTGTACCTTGTACAGGGAAAAACAGAGAAAATACTGCCACAGAGTTCTGAAGCATAAATAGGGGAAAATCAGAATATCTGGGGACACCCTTCAAAAACCCTAATGCAACCCAGGTACAGGGCTGACTACTTTCTAGTACCAATTAGCTTGTAAGACAGATCTTCAACAGTTGCCACTGAGGTATATTCAGAATATAAAAGAATCAGAAAGGAGATATATAAAAAAACCAAAAACACAGAAAAAAAAAACCCAAAAAACACTGGACTGAGACAAACAGACAAACATTCGTTAAGATAAAAATACTAAGAAGTTTCTCAGGAATGTTTATCAAAGAAAATTTATGTTATAAATTTTCCTCTGCCTGGAGAAGATCCAGAGCTGAGTGTCTCTTCTCTTGCCATGTAACATTGTACTGAATCCAGACTGCACATTTGGTCACCCACTTTTTGCTTTCAATAACATTTTCTGTTTCTAATGTGGCTTTTGTTTTGTTGTACAAAGTTTAATTTCTCTTTCTTTTTGATTCATTTTATTTTTGTCATTATTTCAGAGTTGTGTTAAAGTAATTAGTGACATGATGCCAAGGACTGAACCACACAAGCAACCTAAATATTTTGATTCAGTGAGAATGCAGTCCATAATTTACAAAGTGCCTGACCCCCATCCAATAAAATAAATAAAATAAAATAAATTAGACGACTTCTGTATGTTAACTGCCTGAGCTATACAGAGAACAACATCAAAATGCAGAAATAGTGAAATGTCACCACATCAGATATAAGATAGTCTTTTGACACTTTTTCAAGAAATGAAATCACATTTGTACTTACCTTTTTAACATTTGCCCCCACATGATCAGTCCTGTCAAGCATTTCTCCTGGTATTTGCATGTGGCTACTGCCCTTTCTTGAGAGCAATGTGGTTCAAAATCTGGGCAAGGATTTCACAAGTGAGAATGTCACAGGTGAAACTTGTTTTCTTAAGGAATTCTGAGCTAGCAATAGAATGGCAGCAAGTGTTTCCAGAAGTGCAAATTGGATAGAAAATAAAAGAAGAAGGAGACACCTACCTTTTTCTTCTTCAGGTTGTTTTTTTTTTTAACTGGCCTTGACTTTTTCATTTATTTTGAAACTTGCCATAAATTTTTCAGAAGGGTCCCAGTACCGTAGTCGAAGTTAAAACCTGCTGTATGCAGCCAGGACAGGCATTTGGCACAAAAGTAACCATACTGAGCTTTGTGCCTATAATCTCTAAAAAGATCACAGCTTTTAGGGTGATTTGTGGGCCATGATACATAGGGCCACAAAAACATGACATTGCCAGGATTTGTGTTTCATTGCATGAAAAAAATGTACATTGCTTAGTAAAAGCAATTTTTTCCTTACGTTAGTTTGAAAAATCACCACAGAATTTAAGTGAGGGCTCTGCCTCGGACACAAACTACAGCTTGCATCAAAGTAAGAGTCAGGTCTCCATTATATTATCTCCTAGATATTTCAAACAAGGTGGGCCCAGACTAGACAAGTGTTCTATAATGAGGGGGGAAATTTATTCCTGTCCCTCATCTCCTGCTGAATGCTTTAACTGCTTTATTACTTCATAAAAGTATATAAATCCAAATATACGTTACTTCTGAGCCAAAAGTAAATTACAAGTTACATAAAAGACTGTTTCCCTATTTTGTGTGTTTGCATTTGACTGACTCATTCTTATAATAACTGAAAAAATAAAAAGTAACTGATCTCGCTTTTATTTCATAAACTTCTATTCTCATTATTTATCTTTTCTCTAAAAAGACTCTTAGCTTTTTCCTCATACAGAAGTCAGTCTATTCAAGCATCTTGTGAAGGTCTTTTTCAAAAACTGCCATTGAAGGGAAAATAAATCTAATGATTTTATTTTATTATTTGTTGACAAGCTCAAACAATTATCTTTATACATAATTTTTTTCTCTACAAGAGCTATGCTGATGGATAGCTATTGTATCACAACACTCATCTATATGTCTCCTGATTTTATTTTTTAATACCATTTCAACCAATTTATCAAGTAAGGAAAGAAAAGTCATTAGACTAATTCTCAGCATCAATTCTACTGTTCAATTAAAGGGAAGCAGAAAAATGGCTTTCTCCAACCTTACAGGTTAGAAGCCAATATTAAAAGGAAAGAATACATATTAAGTTAGCAGCCCTATTTGAGCTCATCATAAATTTCCCGTTGCACATTTTGATATGTCCAACTTTACCCACTACTCTGTTGCTCTTCATTTGTTGAGTTTAGCATCTACTTTTCCTTCACTTTTTTCTTTGACAGCAGCCAATCTTTAATATTGCAAAAGAATGGCTACAGGTTAGGTTTCCCTCTTAAGCCTTATACAGTTGAATATGACTAGGAAATAATTCGGTTTTTCAGCAAATCTGTTATACTTTTTACCTATTATTCTGTGTTACAATACCAAGGAAAAAACCTTAACTAGTATTCTGTGTCACAGTACTGAGGGAAAAATTATTTACAAAGTTGACATGGATAGCCTTTTAGAAAACATCTGAACTTACTCCGTGTAACTTCAATACATCCCAAGACATTATGGTTGTTTTGGAAGAGGTTTTCCCACATTTCTAGCTAGCAGTAATCCTGATCTCCTCCAGTGTTAAGCCACACCTATTCCAATGCCACACTTCCTCTCCTAATATCGTACAATGAGCTGTGCAAATCAAGTTTTCCAACAACTTGGAGCCAAGTCCATACTCCAGACTAGGGAAGCCCTCAGGGGTTAATGAATTTTAACCATGCATTGATACCAAGGATATCTAGAAAATCAGAGCCTGTATTTGTCAATGTGGTATGAAATGGCATTAGCTCTCCAAGAACTGAGGGAACTATGGGTTCCTGCAACCAGGAATTGGACCAGAGATTGTACAAGATGTACATTTTTTACCATGTAAGAGTTTTGATAGTCTCTGCACATGGTTGGACTAGTCCGTGTAAGGAAAAATACTGGGTTTTTTTAGAAATGATCCAGTGACTTGCATTTACAAATCTGACTGCAGAGTTTTGTATGGCTACTGTGCATGGCTTGAGTATTTTCATAAGCATGACAGAAAGCATATAAAACCAGGATGGTAGAATTTCAGTATTAATCAAAACCTTACAGGTTTTTTTAAATTTAAATAAAGACATATTTCTTATAAACCTTACAAAATATATCATTGCACTAAAACTTCATCTGCAAACACAGTTTCATTATTGGTAAATACTCACAGTCTCTCTGCCACTCTCCCTGATGTCCATACAGGACCTGCAACCTATCCCTAAAACATAGGATAGTCAATGAAAAATTCCTACAACTGTGTTTTTAAAGGTTGTTACACACAAGATCTGTGTACCACAATGAATGCTCATATGTGAATATTCAGTTATTAATATAGCACAGGGAGTTTACTAAATGGGGAGGACTACAGTGAGCAAACCTCTGAGAAACAGTTTGTTGGACTACTCAGATTTTCAGGTTCATGAATACCAAGAACAGCAGGAGGGAAGCTCATCCCCACCTACATGGGCAGCACAAAGGCAGCAGACACATTACACACACTTAACCTGATCCCACATCACACGAACAGTGAATGCTGTGTACCTTTGCTCATTAGCCTGACTGCACATAGCCACTCTTTGCATAAACCAGGAGGGCCTGTTCAGGATTTTCAGATATTCAGCATCAGTCGCTGAAGTCAGGTGTTGCTGAGCTGTTTCCGGCTGTCCAAAAATCTCATAGATATCATAGATAGCACAAAGCAACAAGGCAGTAGATGATCTCTGAAAGCCATAGCATGTTGCTAATTCTTAACAGTTTGTGTGTCTAGAGAAGTTTCAGGCTTAGAACATTCTCTGAGTCGGCTCTAACACAGACCAGGAGCCCTTTGCAAGCCTCTCAGCATCATTCTAAACTTGAAGCTGGGATTGATCATTTCCATTCCCATACCAGTGAATATAAGCTTCCTCACACTTAGACTACAGACAATTCTTACTTGTGGTGATGTATTTTACGTAGTATTTGTGGTCATTTTCTGAAAAGTGTGACCCTACTCTTTGTACTTAGGCCTTTATTCACACATAACCATGTACGTATCATTGCTTTCTCCGTGAAGGAAGTATTCATAGAATGTGTTCATTTTGGGTACTGAGATATATTTCAAACATTAAAAAAAAAGAACCCCAAAAACCAAACAACCCAAGCCTAACAAAAATCAGGAAAAGGTTTTTAAAAGTGCCTTTATGAATATAAAGGATCTATAAAGCTGTCACTAGATGGGTCCATAGCAATGGATTAGACTTGGAGACATGTTACATACAGAACACTGATGATTAAAACAGATGCAATATAGACTAAGAGAGAAGGTGGAAATGGGAAAGTGAAATGGGAGGGATTCTTTCCTCCAGCTGCAGAGGCATCAGGCCTGGAAACCAAAGGGCTGAGGGGCTGTATTTTGCACTGGCTGCCCATCCTTTAGATAGCTTTTGTTAAGAAAAGTACGATTCAAATAACAGCAGAAGTTACTCATGTTCTCTGGTAAGCAGGTCCACGTGCTCACATGAAAGTTCTCCTTTCTGTAAGAGTAAGGTTAAAGATAAAGGAAGGTATTTTTTCAGACCCAAATCTCTGTACCTTCAAGCCAAAGGAGGAACATGAGGAACATTCCTTATTCATGCTAGAAAATATTTATTTGCGGCAATGAGTGGAAAGGAAAGTGTAATTTCTTAATTTACTTTCCTCTTGAACTGCCATAAGAGTAAAGTATGGGTTCCAGGTAGAAAACCCTTTATTTTTGGTCTGGTCACATTTATTCAGGTTTAGTCAGACTTCAGCTAAGAGGAAACTGCCTCAATGTGGCCACCATGACAGCAAGGAAGGAATAACAGGTATTTTCTCATTTCTGCTAAGCAGAAGCTCCTATCAGAATACAAAGATGATGAAAAACGTGGGTGGATTATTTGGTTCCAGCTGGCTCCACATCACACAGTTAGGAAATGCCACGATCTTTGACAGGTTCATATTAGCAAAAATCAAGCAAAAGATTATGGGAAAGCTTCCCATTCCATTATCAAATAATTTGGGGGAGGGAAAAGGATGGGAGACTACCAGTTTTTCTTTCTAAGCTCTCAGGAAATGTCTATTTTTATGACCCTTTTAATGTTGAAAGCATTGTCTGAAGTAAAGACTAATCTCAAAGGATGTGAAAGCAAACCTATTGTTAGACTGCTCAGAAAATGTAAAGCAGGAAGAAAGGAACCATTTTCATCTGGTGGAGCTGCTGCCCAGCAGGTCTAAGTGACTGGAGACAGGTGCCAGGGCCTGGAGCCCACCCCCAGTACTCCTTCCACCCTGCCCGTGGCTCAGGACCCCATTTCAGCCGCAGGGCCATCAGCCCTTGTCCCAGGGATGCTGCAGCATGGCCAGTCTCCAGCTCCCCACAGCCCTGCCAGACCTGCCCAGCCATGGCCCCACATCCTGGCCCTGTGGATGTACCCCATGCCTGGAGCTGGAGCTGCCCTGCTCCTGCTCAGCCAGCCTGGGGGGAGCCCCATAGCCCCAGGCCCTACTGACAATAAGCCCTACTTCATCACCCACCCATAACACAACCTACCCAACAGCTTCCAATACCTACAGCAAATAAAAATCAACATCACAAGCATCTTCCTTAGGGAGATGAGAGTGGGAACATGGCACCATATGTGAACACACTACCAGTTACACACATAAGATGTCTGTACACTGTATTAGGTGTCTTAGACATTATACAGTCTGATCTGTGGAAGGAAGCCTATTAAAGAGCACGGGGACAGTATTTAAATGCTACACCCACTGGTGTTTGAATTCACTGCTGCCAAGAGACTGCTCCTTGTCTTTGGACCACACAATTCAAGCCTATCCTGTTCCTTTGGACCTTAATAGGCTGTTGATTTCAGGAGAAGAAGAGGGCTCACCTTGTTCCTCTGAATGCTGCCAGAGGAGGAAGGAGGGAGGGCAGTGCCTATGGCTCTCTGTGCCCCACACACCAAACAGGTCCGTGACTCTGATGTTCAGTGAGGACACCCAGGGAATGGAGAAGACGGGGCCAGTCCTCCTGTGCCTGATGGCTACAAGCTCATGCCTTGCTGTTCCCAAAGATTTGTTCCAACCACCAGGTACTAAAGCTGCAACTACTGACCAAAAGTCTGTTTAGAAACTGGTACAAAGTGCAAAAAACTTGCTTTGCTGGGAAATTTAAGTAGCACAATGACAATCCACTAGCACTAGAAATAAAATATACAACTGAGAAGATGGCCCTTCACCTTCCACACCCTCTTCCATGGCCTCTTCCTTCATTTTACATGAAAATGGCCAGGGATGAAGCACTAAAATAGTTTCATTACCTAATTCATTAAGCTAGAAGAAAAATATCTTTCTGCAGCCAAATTACTCTTTCATTCTTTCTGGCCAGTTCAAACAATTTCATTAATAACATTACAGATCTCAGCTAGCCCCAGCCTCCCCTTTGTTCTGGTGGTTAGAACACTCTCCTCAAAAGTGGGAAACACAATCATATCCCCCTGTGGCAAGAGGAGAGACTACCCCCCACCCCCGCCGGCGCGGCCGGAGGAGCACTTCGGGTGGGGATCTGGAGAGATCACTGAGGAAGATAAGTGCTACACTGTTCATTTCCACCAAGAAAGCAGAAACTGAGTGCACTTTATTTTAAGTTAAGGATCTCTCACAATTGGGAAGTTTCAGCACAATCAGGGCAGACAGAAGCTAAGAGGAGGTTCTTGGGATCACAAGATTTCATTTAGGCACTTAGGCTCTGTCACTGTTCACATTAAACACTTGCAGATCTGAGCCTAAGTGTAGCTCCAGTTAAAGGGAGTAAGATATTCCCTGTGTAAAGAAAATGGATGTGGTTGGAACGAAACTCCCTGACAGGAAACAGGCTGGAAATACATGTAAACTCTAGAGTTTGAATCTGGTATTTAGCAATCTCTTGGAATTAGTACCTTTGATCCTGAAAAATACATGTGTGCTACACCTTAAAATCTGCTCAACGCCACTCAAATGTTCAAGGAGTGGTAAAAGTTAATTTTTGTTAAGTTTTACTGTCAGACCACACCAGGATATGTGCAGAACTCATCACAGGGCTCTTGCAGTACAGTTAAACAATGCACTCAGCCAAGACAACATAAGACAGCAGCACTATGTCCATGAACTAAGTACTATGGGATTAGCAGGGTTCTCTCTCCAACAACACTTAAAAGACACTTAGCCCTTTCTGAACAATTGTGACTACATAATGAACACTTTTGATTTCAACATGCATCACCAAAAAATACATATCATGTCATCTGTAGATACAGAAAGTGTCACTGAGGTAAAGATGAGGTGCCTAATAATTCAAACAGGTGACCATAGGGCAGGAATTCCCCACTTTACAATGCCAGTGTTGGTCCAGCTCCTTTCAGATCTTTAAGGTCTTGTCAACCCCAGCACTAAGCATCCCAATCCCAAAAAAAAGCCAGTAGCTTTTTTATGGGGCTTCCAAGACTAGTTAATTTTTTTACAGCACTTTCAAAATACAGAGTAGTGCATAAGTGCACAGAATTGCAAAAAGAACTTACCAATGGATCTTTGGTGAAACAGTTGTTTCAACAGCCACAATTTCTCTCATTGAGAGGCTGTTTTCTTTGAGTCACTGTTAGTATGTTATTGACTTCTCTAATACTCAGCAAGGGATGTAGAAAACAAGACAAAAGTTCAGACTGGAGTGGATTCCAGTGGGACAATACTCTGCAGCTTTCTCTGATGTCCTCTCATCAATCATCTGTTTCTAAAATGGCAGAGATGGTGCGAGGGATGGAATACTACTTACTGGATGACCTGGAAGTGTCATGAACATTCATTTGAGAAAAAAAGCCTCAAGGGTTGCTCATATGTAGTTTCCCTTCTTGGGGATTTATGGCTGGTTTGAAAAGATGAGGCTCACAGTGATGGCCATTGTAGCTGATATGCTCTTTGGTGCGGTATTTGAATTTTGGTCAACAGAGAATTTTGCTGTATATGCATGTGACATATCCAAGATCTTGAGTAAAGCTGATAAACCAGAAAAAACACTTATTGCAAATCTGATAGATTTCATGTCAATATTACGGCAAAGAAGCCTCTTATCTTGTATTGTATATTATTTGCTTCTAATTAAGCCTGGAAAGAAAAAAGCAAGGAAGAAGGCAAAAAGACCAACAAAACTCAGAACTTTTTAAGTTCTTCAAAATGGTTCTGTTCAAACAGCAGATCAAAGTATAGACTGGTTCTTATTTTATCCGGAGTTGGCTTATCCATCGACCATAAGGACTTCTTTAATTCCTGTAAAACAACTGTGTGTTCAGGAGAGTGTCTATTCTGAAAATGTTTCTATTCATAAAAATGGTATTGCTGAATTCTAGCTCTCCAGTATGTTTGCAACTCAATGTGAGATTTACTGGCTGACAGATAAAAGATGTCTTTTTCAAGCACCAGTCCTGAACACTCAGTGAGGGATCATAAAATCAATCTGGTTACCTAGTGGCTCATCCAGCAACAATAGGAAGAGACAATTTGTTCACTGTCAACACGTGGACAACTTCATTGCCTCGGCTGCCTTCAGAGGGGCCATGCAGCCTTGCGGAGGAGCCATGTTTGGATGCCCGCTCCTGATGCACAGAACAAAGGGAGTCTCATCCCACTGTTCTCTGAGCGTGGAGCAGGGGTCGGCAACCTTCCAACAGGGATATGCCAGATTGTAATTTTCTTTCCCAAATTAGAGTTTAAGAATGCTGGCAGGAACTTTGCAGGAGCCAACAGACGCTGCCTCTCAAAGAGGCGACATGCTGCCAATCAGCTGATTGGCACTGTCTTGCCTCTGTGCGAGGCAGGGGCTCTGAGCTCCTGGGGAATCAGGATCTCAGTAGGAGCTGATGCTTCTCAGGCATGCCTCCTGCACTGACCTTCCTATGTGCCATTCTATAATCTGACCTATTGATGCCATAAGTGGGCAGCTTGTAGCTTCTACCCTTAAAAATCTGTCCAGAATTCAAAGCCATATCCCAACTTGGGCACTGATTCTAGCTTGGAGGTAAAGGGCCAAAGGAAAGAAAATAGCATTCAACATTCCCTGAAACTTGCAAAGTCATAGGAAATACAAACTTCCTCAGTTGTGCAAGTTTACTTTTAACTCTTGAGTTTCTGTCTAGAAGTGCATGGGCAATTCCAGTGCCTGAACACACACTTTAGAGAAAAGAAACACCTAAAATATCGCATATGCCCTTGCACTTGCTTCAAATTTACATACCTCTTTCACTTTCAGGAGTAGAAAAATATTTTCAATTAGTCAGAGAGTAAATACACATAAATACAACACAGTGGTTAGGGTAGAATAGATAATGGAAAGCAACTGCACTTTTCAAAATGAAAGATGCTTGAGAAAACAAACAGTAATTTTCTGAGGTTTTGGGCAAGGCAGTTTTCTGAGCTTAACTGAGACATAGAAACTACCATCCCTACTCTTTCATTCAAAAAACTGCAAAAGGGGAGAAGAGTCATCCTACTTCTTTCAGATCTTTAGTGAGTAGCTGTCATGTTTTGAAGGCTTACAAACTGTGCGCATAACCAGCGGCACTGCTGTCAGCCAGCAAAGCATGGAACTCGCTCTCCTCAGTTTTGCACTTTCTAGCCAAACTGAGTAGCAATGCAACTGACAGAGCTGCCACCAGGTCCTCTTCGAGGTATTTAAGAGCAGGGCTGTCTACTTCCTATCTTCCGACTTCCTTTTCCATGCAGGCTGTAGTTCACATTCCTCTAAGAATAGCAGTGGCTCCAACTTCTATGCCACTGGCAGTACTTCCCTGGCTTTTGTTCAGTAAATAGTCTAATTCTGCTGAGCTGGTAGCAGCTGAGATTGTTAGTGATATATTGTCCCAGCATTAAATACAGTGTCACCTGGCAGGATGATTGACTGGAGCCTGGATCTTGGCAGAATAGTGTTTTGCAGTTAGTTTGGCATTTCTTTATTAAGTTCAGGTTAGATTCACTTAAGGAATGCGCTTGCCAGCTATGCCGTGTTTTCGACTTTATATCCATCATGATGATAAATGGTCTATTTACAAAGATATTCATAATTAAATTCTTACCTTCTTTTCCCAGCCCAACATAAAACACACCTATCATTGTGTTCTGTTGAAGCTAGCCAAATCCCATTTGAAACATTTTCAGACATCGGCATAGGATCCTTCCCTACTCTGCTCAAGTCCTGAACTTTCGAAAGATGAATGCCTATTTTTAGGGATTGACATTGTTAAAAAAATGACAAATTACACAAAAACACCCTTCACTTCCTTCCCTTTTTTTGCCTCTTTTCTTTGCCTCTGTATTCCTGCAATTCAGTGAGCCATCTAGGAATACATGAAATTTTGAGTGTCTGCCTCCATACCTATGCAATTATCAGAACTGTTATAATGGTAGTGCCTAGGAACCTCAGCCACCAGTGGATGGTAGCTGCTACATAAACACAGAGAAAAATCATAGTTCCTGCCCCAGGCATTTTGCAAGTTATGAAACAAGAGGCAGCAGTTAGACTGCAATGGTATGGAAGCAATGAAATACATTTGCTCAATATTATTATGCAGTGGTTGCACAGAGACCTATCAAGTTATTTTAGATATTAAGACAAACTATCAGTCCAAACAGAGTTTCAACAACTTCATACACCTCATTGTCAAGCCTTGCAGACAACCATTGTTTTCTGGTTTATTGCTTGGGAATGGCTCAACTGTACCATTTCACCTCCTGCAGTAATGGACTTCTGTCCAGGGCTGTCACTGCTACTCTGAAGGCTGAGAGTGCAGACTGAGAGACACAGCTGTGCTATGAAGCAGTTATGCAGTAAAGAAGTTATTAATCCCTACAAGCATATAAATCACCGTGCCCAAATGCAGTAAGGTTTCTCTAGTATATTTTACTCCTCCTCTGAAATATGAATTTCTCTTGCTCAACCTCCCTTATGATATCCATAGATTCTTTTTTCTGAAGTACCTGGGGACAGATTCTAAAAAATGCCTTAAAATGTAATTAGACAATCACTCTGTAGCATTCAAAACTGCTTCCAGAAGTAGTGCTTAAGCACATTTTAAAATTCCAGATGAACCTCCCTGTGCCTAAATAACTTAGGCACTGACCCATCATGCTAAAGACTGCTCCAAAATTCCTCCTCTCCCCATACCCAGCTCAGTGCTCTGTGACAATAAACCCTTTCTTCCTGGGTTAAATCTGGTAGCAGCCAAGTTTTCCCTTTAAGTATTTAATTAATCTTATTGCCAAAGTATTCTTCTTGAAACCTTGATAAAGAGCCACTTAGCACTCAGAATTAAAATTTATGGGAAGGGAAGCTCAGATGGGATCTGTCTCACCTAATATTACACATCTTCAGCATAGCAGTTAATATCAGATCTAGACTCCATTCATAGTTAGCAGAGAGAAGTGGGATCTCATAGGACAGAATTAATTTGACACCTCCTAAATAACTACTAAAGGATTTCGTGAGTTGCATCTCTGCTTTGACCAGAAAGAAAGAACAGGTAACTCATTTTGCCACAGCATCTGCTTTGAAGGCAGCTGAAGTTAGGTGAGATGGATTGCACCACTGTGTCTGGAGGTTAAACCAGGATATTGATAGTCCAGGTCTATGAATTCTTTCCTTCATATCATTGACTCTGAACATAACCACCAGCAAATCATTTAACTTCTCAATGTTTCAGTTTATGTATCTATAAAAAAAGGTATATTATAGTGCTATTACATTCTAGATACGCTGCAGAGTCATAGCAAGGCAAAAGTAGCTCTTGAAAGTGTGCTGAGAACCTCAGAGGGAATATATTAGGTATGTGCAAACCATGTTAAAGAGACTACTAAAGAATGGGGGGAAACAACTGACAAGAGTTGGAGCAAGAAATAAAAGAGATTAAATTCCACTTGCTGCCATAAATGTTGTGAATAGTCTATCTTACAAATGTTTAGCATGTTACACATGCTCAAGAGAGCTAATATTTCAAGGTGGATTTTCTCCACACCACGAGGAGAAGCGAAGAACTTGGTTAAATTCTCATCTGGAGTTAAGGAGCATATTCCAGCCAGGAGAGTTGATTGTGCCATTAAGCCTGGCAACACCGTAAATGAAGCTCTTGTTGCATGGTGCTGATCTTCCCAGAATTCTTATTAAAAATGGATGAGTGCATATGCTTCCAAACAGCCAGGACATCATTTTTTTATTTATTAATCCCATGAGCATTGCTCCTCGTGCATTTTTGCAAGCTTTTCATAAAAATGAAAGGGGGAAAAAAATTGTGGGTTAAGATGGCCATTTGCATGGAATTTTTTTCCCACTGACAAAAGTCTAAAGGAGGCACATGTTTAACTTGTTGGTCAGGACAACACAGTAAATTTTGGTTCTGGATCTGGTGCTCTCCTGGCCTGTGTCTGGAAGCAAATAGTTAATGTTCCACATGCAGCCAGAGGTGCTGTAAAGGAGGGAGGAATTGAGCACCCGAGGTGATTATAGCTGAAAACATGACTCTAATGTAGGGAAATAATTCATATTTAAATAATTGATTATTATCTACAAAGTTATCATTATAATCATGTTTATAATGAATGCATGTTTTACCAATTTGAAATAACTAAGTATTCTAATCTTAGCAAGCTTAAAGAAAGTCTGTTAATGAGATAAGAATATTTTCCTTTCTGCATATGCATTAACTGCTCTTTTTTCAGTTCAGAAAAGATGCTTGCAAATGGATTACTCTGGGACGTGTTCTTGCCAATTTACCAGTGAGTGCAGGTAGTATCAGGAGATACACTGCTGGGAAAAATCTAGGTTTTAAATTGTACTTCCTACTTCCAATTGATATGGCATTTCCCTTCAGTTCAGTGTGCCTTTTCATTCAGTTCCACGATATCTTCACTTCTATATTCCATCAGTGGCTGTGCCAAATAGCACTCCTGAATATTTCGGAAGCACGTTCAACTCAAGGCTGTGGGACACAAACCATCCTCTTTTTTAGTGGGAACGGATGATGCTCTTGTAGGAGCACATCCTTTGAGTTGCCTCAGTTATTAATTTTCATTCTTCCCAGGCAGAGAACAACCTCCCATTTCAAATGAAACCTGTATTATAAGTATCAACACCATAGTCACTTCGAAACCCATGCTAATACTGCTAATATGATAACTTCCACCAAAATTAGTAGAATTCAGGAATTTAAATCATAGAATCATAGAACAGTTTGGGTTGGAGGTGGCCTTCAACATCATGTAATTCCAAACACCTTGCCATGGACACCTTCCACTATCCCAGCCTGCTCAGAGCCCTGTCCAACCTGGCCTTGAATATTTCCAGGGATGGGGCATCCACAGCTTCTCTGTGCAGCCTGTGCCAGGGCCTCACCACACTCATAGTAAAGAATTTCTTCCTAATATCCAATCTAAACCTACTCTCTGCTAGCTAGAAGCCATTCCCCTTTGTCTTTTCACTACATGTCCTCGCAAAAAGTCCCTCTCCACATTTCTTGTAGCCCCTTTAGGGTCTTCCTGGAGTCTTCCATTGCCAGGCTGAACAACCCCAACTCTCTCACCCTGTCCGCTTGGAGAGGTGCCCTCAGTCCTGTGATCAGCTTAGCTGCTCTTCTCTGGACTTTCTCCAGCAGACCTACATCCTTCTTATTTTGGGGGCCCCAAAGATGGATGTAGTCTTAAACCTCCTTAAGGATTGGACATTTAGTCTAATATAATGAATTTTAAAGGTATTTTACTTTGAAACCAACTGGCAAATACAGTCACCAGAGAATATTCCTGCTTATTTTACAAACAAAGCCTCACATATTCCACATTTTACAGAGGGTTGGTGAATCACTGATGGTCCACTTAAGGTGATCAGCTTTGACACAAGGCAGGCACCTTCCCCGTGTGCAAACCTCACAGCTGTGGTCAACAGATGGATTCAAATTCAACATACCTGTTTTGGAAAGATGAAAGACTGGCAACAGGTATTTTGCTGGTTGTGTATTCAGGACCTCTTCACCTGCTTCCCTAATAGTGCATGGAATTGATCCTCTTCAGGTTACGATAGCAAAAGGCACTGGCTCTTCCCACTCCAGATCAAAAGGAGAGCATTGTGATACAAAGACCACCCTTTAGGTTACTACTTGTCCAATTAGATGGACTGTGATGGATTTTCTGTTGTGTAATTTGAAGATTTCAATGATAGGAATGAACAGAATTTTGAAGTATTTAAACTAGCTGAAAATACTCTTTTGCCGAGTTTTGCAAGATATTCACAACTCTAAGTGCCATCTTTTTTACCACATGGCAAAACACTGATTACCAGTAATAGATTGATCCCTTAGGAAAAGAACAAGTCTTACAGTTAGAGTACTGCCATTGTTGAGAGACAAGTTCCCCTGATAATCATAATCAGCACTTGATATTGCAATTAATGCTACTGAACATCCTTTCTTCAGAAGTTTGTGAACTGAAACTGTACTTCTACTTTTCCTAGTCATATTGCAGCTCCTTAGTGTATTTTAGCTCAAAGCAGGAACCTGGACTAAATTTATATTTGTCGAAATACCAGGACCTAAGCTCTGGCTGCAGGTTACACATAGCATGTGTAATTGCATGTTTGCATGAGAGAGAAATGGAAGTATATCTCCTGCCAGACAGAAGACTGACTTTTCCCAAAGAGATCCCCTACACTACATCCAGAGGCACGGAGGCCACCTAAGATCTTTTGCTTCAAGCCTAACACTCTGAGCAGTTTCTTTTCATGCCAGCAGAGTTTGTCTCTTTTTTTTTTTTTTTTTTGGTCACACTGTTAGATTCCCATATCACAGTCATCCTGCTTCTCCTTGTGTCCTCCTTCCCTTATTTTATGAACTCCTGCAAAGGGGATGTGTGGGAACAGGTCTTCTCAAGAAGCAGAGCTGCTATGGAGTCCAGAAATACCGGAAACAAAACAAAAGCCCTGGAGTCTTATAGAGAAGATGCAGTCTCCATGGACTTTCATCCACTTGGAATGATTATTTTAACAGCATCCAAAAGGGCAGTGCATATCCTGATACGAGCTCCAGTAGCAGGGATTATGCCTTTGCCTCCACAGCGAGCAGATGGAGAAGCAGTACCCTTCAGTGTGGTCTGTGGAGACAAAGAGAAGACATGCACCAGACATGTCTCGGGCTCCCAGCCAATCCTTCTTCCAGTTTGGTAGGGAAGTCAGCTATCCTGTGCTTCCCTTCAGTTCAGTTATAAACTTCTCCAACCCTTTAGTTCTTATAGAGCATAAAACAGCTGCTAACACAGAGATCAGTATAATATCAGTGCCCTACAGTCTCAGCCCAAATACCTCTGAGTGATTTTTAATTGGTAGGTGGTCATCCCATCCCTTTTCCTAAAAAGTAATGCTCACCTTCAAATACCCTTAAAATTGTCTTTGAAAATGAGTTCACATTGATGCCATTATTAGTTCAGAAGATCTATCCAATTTCAGGTTTTTCATGTTTATTAATTAAAAGGTGACTGAAAATGACATTGTCAAAGTCTGCATTAAATTGCTCTCTTTGTTTTATGATGGTTAAAGGTCCCTAAATAGAATTGAAAAGGCCACATGTGTTACAATATTATTATTATTTTTTAAGCAGACACCACTTTGTCATCGTAGACTAGATTCAAAGCTAGAGGCCACAGTCAAACACACAAAACAATAGCTGGCTTTTTTCTCTTTCAAGTTATTGATATGTAAGAGACAGGACAGAGTAATTGTTTAATCACGGGCACATTGCTTTAAATCTCATTCTCAGTGCACACAGAGAAAACAAAAATGGATGGAAAGGGCACTGAGGCATTTGAGATGATTGATGGCAGGTCAGTGGCCAATGCACAATAGATATAAAACATAGCAGATCAAGAGCATCACATTCAAAAAGCATTATAAGAAGTTGATCTCAGCCAGAGAGATGGTTAATACTATAAAAAGGTGGAAATACCAGGCAGTGTGCAATATCATATCATGGATTGCATCGGGAAAGAAAAGGTACGAAATTGAGGATGGCATATATTTTTGCTAGTCTTTAGAGCACTCACTTTGAAGCAGTATTTGCCCATTTTAATAAATTTTATGCTCCAGAAGTTGACCCTTTCAATTAAAAAAACGGACAGTGTTACTCAGGAGAAGCAGTCCCTGTGACCTCAGTGGGGGCAGGCAAGACATCCTGATTTCCGGCTAAATTCCTGTACATCCTAACAGCACAGGCCAAAT
Source organism: Corvus kubaryi (assembly GCF_017639235.1). Classification (NCBI taxonomy): domain Eukaryota; kingdom Metazoa; phylum Chordata; class Aves; order Passeriformes; family Corvidae; genus Corvus; species Corvus kubaryi. Next base: position 5,521,643 of record NW_024582060.1, on the reverse strand, counting down.
TCATTGACACAGCAGATAACTCTTTACATAGCTAATAGTTTGTACCTACTTTGCATGCACAGCACTCTAGTCTGGACAATCCACTTGGTCCCAAAGAAAAGGCAGGAGGAAAGCCTTTGTGGTTATTACACTTTCCGAGGTTTCCCAACCACTTCACGCAATTCGCTCTGTGAGAATTTAACATGCCGCTCTTATTCCTGTGATATGCATTAGATTTTTAACGTAAATATTTAATGTTTCCAGATCACAGGAGACCATCCAGCTGAACAGATTATAAAACATTGCAAAGTTTAAAGCAACACATAGCAGAGTAGTACCCAGCACTCTGGGAGGTTTATGAGGATAAGAAGCCCCCGGTTTTCTGATTGCCCTCACTGGAGGTCTGTGTCAGAGTAGCATGAAAGAGCAATTAAAAAGTATTTAAAATGTACTATTAGGTTCTGGTTTGAATGGGTACTAGGGGATAAAGTCACTGTCAACAGCTGGAGAGTTAGCAACTGACAGAAGAATCAACAGAATTCTGCAAAACCTCTGGAAGTGTGGCTGGAATTGGGAGCTGTTCAAGCTAACTGTGGGAACTTGGGGAATAAATATTTTACTTTTTTTTTTTTCTATGATGTAAGGTGTTACTGCTGAGGGCTACAGTCCCAGCTACTTTTTATATCTACATGAAGCTCTGTGGGCTTCCAGGACTCGAGCACTTTTTCAATACTCAGATCTGAGAACTCACGTTAGAAGGCAGCCACAGGCTTTCATACATGTATGAAATGTGAGCTAAGAAGTTTCTTCACATTAAAGTTTCTGTGAATCTGTTCATGTAGATGGAACCAATTTGGCTACTTACCAAAATGGTATCAGAACCTGCCCTTTGATTGCCAGGCAGAAAAGATCAGGCAGCTCACTGACTGATCAAGTGATTTGTTATGACCTAATTGTATATTTAGATGTAAATGTTGCCTTTGCATTTGCCTGTAAGGGCACAATTTGACCCTTTCGTTTTTTTTCCAGCTGAAATGAAATTCGCCTAAGTAACACATCAAAAGAGGTAGGAATTTGCAGTTGGCACCATTTAAGGATTCATATTATCTATTGATATTACATTAATTAGATATTCCCCTGTTCAAATTATTCAAATCTTTTTTTTCAGGAAAGAAGAAACATGGCTTGTACTAGAAATTAATATGTGACGCAGCATTCAGCAGCAGCTTTTGCTCTTTTCTTGAAACTATCTTGCACAAGTGACAGGGAGAAAGCTTGGCTAAGAATACTCCTAGATCAGGGATATGTACCAAAGCAATACATCACTATTCTGAGTAGTGATTTCAATAGGATGGTTGCTTGTTTGCAACATTCAGCAAATTATATTCAGGATTGGGCCTGAAAAGCCTGATTTTGTCCAAGGAATTAAATGGGCCAAGGAATGAATCATACTGAGAGCTACCTATGTAAGTATATCAGAAATCCATCATAAAATCAGAGCATTTCTGTAATACAGTGTGGCTGAATTTTGCTGGTGAGTGTGGTATAACAGCTCTGTGAGTGGACAGAGAATTTCAGTCCCTGGAGCTCAATTCATTAGGCTGTACAAGCAATAATGTTATTTGTTTGAAGCAGAGGAAGACTATTTCACAAGTAATATTTGCCCCATTTACAATATGATAGAATATGCCACATTTGTATATTTTAGTTGGATATCTGGCTACTAACAGGGAACATTTACAATTAAAAATACATTATCCTCACCTAAAAAGTCCTGATTTAACAAGTGAAGACTGTTTACAAGTTGCCTGGAAGTTTAAGAGCCTTGGAAAATTATCACAGATCACTAACCTGTTAGTGATGATGTCTATGATGACTATGTTTTTATAAAACTATGGGGTTTTTAGGAGCACCAGGTCCAGGCTACAAGTTGCAGCTTTACTCCCCAGACACACTGGTTTTCTTTTCAACCGAAACTGCAGGGAAAGTAAACACTGTCAAATCAGCCAGTGTTCTGAACAGCCATCATGACAACTTCATCTTAGTATGTCAACATACCAAGTATTTCTCCTAGATACCTCCAAGGGCCAGATCCAATGACCTCAGAGCCGGAGTAACTTCCAGTGCTGGAAGCAGGTCTTCCTGCTGGCTCTATAAGAATAGCAACAAAATGGATGTTCCTTAGAGAAAACAAGGGAGACAGAACGAACCAGTGAAAGAGGAAGAAGACGTGACATGCAGAAAGGGATGCTGGAAGAAGTCAAAATGGAAATGCAGAAGGAAAGAGGTTAAAGGAAACCATGGGACGTGTTGATAGTAAGGAAGGACAAGACAAGGATTTGAGCTGTGAGTGACTGAGTTTATACCCAAATCCCTCGAATTTTCAATCTCTTATTTTATCCAGCCTCATAAATACACATATATTGCTCTGCCATTCTCCTGCCAGACAGAAGACTGACTTTTCCCAAAGAGATCCCCTACACTACATCCAGAGGCACGGAGGCCACCTAAGATCTTTTGCTTCAAGCCTAACACTCTGAGCAGTTTCTTTTCATGCCAGCAGAGCTTGCCTCTTTTTTTTTTTTTTGGTCACACTATTAGATTTCTGCAGCTGCTCTGTAGCAATTTGCCATCCACTATGGACCATAGGTGGTACAGAGGAAGGAGGGGAAGACGCCAGAAAGGAGCCAGGTAAAACTATCACCTTTTTCCAGGTGCTTATTTAGAGATACAGCACTGGGTAGCTGCATTCATTCCGAGTCTAGGAAGCTACGACCAGCCAACTTTTGCCAATAAACTCTACTGCAATAAATTTTTTGAAGTGCTACAGATCTGGAAAAGCCTGAATGATCAGAAAGCATTTTTGGTTTTTTATTTGTTAGATCCAAGGAGACAAGCTGTTATTTTATTGCTCTGTGTAAATGCTCCTACTTTGATGGACAAAACGTCTAGCACAATTGGACCACAAAGTGACATAAATCCCAACAGAACAAAAATATATCCATTACCTACAGTATGTCCGGAATCAATCTCTGTGAGGGATGATTATGGTATTGACCTGAGATCTGTCAGTACATTTCCTTCTGAGAAGTCCCTAGTGCTTGTAGACAGAACCCCTGTGGGGGTTGTCTTTCATGTACACCAATATGAACTGAAGACTAAAAGCTTGCCTTGTGCGTGTGCTTTTCATAGCCAGATTAAAACAATTAATGTCTATTGAATTAGTAGCTCAATACAAGTTGTGCTAAAAGCATAAAGGAAATGAATGTATATGGTACCAGGAATCTATGTCACCAAGTCCTCAGCAAAGGACTCTAAGCAAGTCACGCCATAATATAAACTTTCACACCTCAGTGCTCCATATACCTGGATAAACTTCACTAAATATCTGCATAAATTTGGTAATTAGGAGGGCAGCAGAGAGGAAACAAAAGTTGAATAGGCTGTAGTCAACAACAGGAAATCCTTAGTGCCTAATGCATTGTAGCCTGTATTTATTACAAAGACCCTCACGTTCACCTGGAATTAATATAAGCAGATTTTTTTTCAGATTGTCTTTCAGTCTCTGGGGAAGATGCATCCAGTTTGAGTGCAGTAGTTGCAAGTGGATTAACCACCCAGAATTGCCTTCAAAGATCAAGTCATCACCCAGACCCAAAAAACCTGTCCAAAGCTAAAGAATTAATTCATGTACAACACCAGTGTTCTCCCAGAGGGAAGAAAACCCTTGTCATGTAGCCCTGTGTGATGTAGGTGGAAGAATCATTCTCTTTACCCCCTGGACACTAACCAAAATAAAGTCAGGAATTTTAGTATACTGCTAACTAATAGGATTAAACCAGGTACATGAAATTTGAGAATGTCTCCTGACACTTAAGGCTCTTTGGCAGTTTGTTCATCAAGACAGGAGTGAAACCATATTATGAGAAGCAATACAACAAGCTAAACACCATAGCCCTGGGCCTTCATGCAATCAGACTATATCATACCATTTTCTCATACACCCAGGAAAACTGAGATCAGCTGAACAGGCCACAACAAAGTACTCAAAAGAAATGCATGAGCTGCTTCAGTCTTTAAGGAGTCAGAATCCCAGCTCATAAAAACATAAAAGGGAAATTCCAAGTGAGTTACTCGGCTTGTGACACTCATCGTTGCTGGGGTGGCTCACACTCAAGAGCTGTATGAAAAAATCCTTCTCTGGCCAGGATCCTCATCACTTTTATCACAGAGATGGAGAGCCAGAGAGAGGGGAAGCTCACAGACAGGAGAGGGGGAAGTTCCGTCAGGAATCCCAGCCGTGTCAGAAAAGGGCTGAGCATGTGTTAGAGTCCCAAAGACACCTGGTAATCTGGTAATTCCAGATTTAGATTGCTTTCAGACCTTGTGATAGTGTGCCCTTGTGCCTGATCCCGTGACACAGTTCAGGCTTGGAAGCCACGCTTCTGTTTTTTAAGAATCAGTGGTTACCCAGCCTTACCCTGGGGAGAAGTATTTGAAGAACAACAAGTTCTTTTGTCTTTACATTTTTAAAAACACTTCCAAGTGTGTCTCAGAAGTTTTTTAAATTAAAACACTAGCCACAGAGACTAGAACTGTTCATCATCAGCATAAAGATGTATAACTATCTTAAACTCTTACATACAAAGATGACTTTTACCTGGCATTCTGCAGTGATTCCAAGTTTTAGCATCCTAAGAGTTTAAAGGATGGGACATGGATTGCACATTACAGTGTCTGATGCATTAAAAAGGGGTTTTCCAGTCATTTTACAGTACATCTGCAGTCAAGCTGGGACTATCACTCCATCAAATTGGAATAAATAAATATTTTGCATGCTTATAAGCACCATAAACAAAGTCAAATATGCACTTCTCGATAAGAATTCACAGAGTTTTTCAAGCGTCAGTTGATTAACCAAAGAAAATTGCAGAAAGGGACACAAATGTTCCCATATCCACTGTGTAGTGGAGTAAAGTGAGGTTAAACCCCAGCAGGGGGTGAGTGAGTCTCTGACTGTCAGGAGTACTGAGGGGCAGTCCTCAGCCAAGAGCTCACCCTGGCTCTGCTACAGGGCTTGCTCCTGCCCCAGCACCCTCGCTGAAGATCCTACAAAGCACTTACTCATATTTAATCATGGAAGTACTCTGGACCTTGCAAGATCAAGCCTCCATGAAATATTTAAGAGATGTGCATACAAAAACAAAGGTAACTGACATCAGGAATAGCCAGGGAGTCTAACAAATTGCTTTAAAAGAAAGGAAATCTGCATAATGATATTAAGGAAAAAAAACCCCAAACATTCTAGGAGAAAATAATTCAAATATCTTATATTTGAATCTGATAAGGTAGTAAAACCCTGAAATTATATACAATAAACATCACTGCAACAGATGTGGGGACAGCCAAAGCAATCACAGGAAAACTCAGGTTGCACTGAGGTAACTTCAGCTACAGCAGCACAAAGGTTGTTCCTGTTTACCAAGTCCCATATAAATCTCATCAAGCTGATGTTAATTTCAAGAGTGTTTTAGCACAGCTGGGAAAAATTCATGCCATAGAAACCTTGGCTTTACAAAAATAGTAGTTTCTGAAGTGTGCTAATTATTTTATAAGTATACAATGACTGGAAATACTTTAAAGGCAAACAAACAAGAGTGGATTGAAGCGGTGGGTTAAAATTGAGATGCAAACCTTTCAGTAGAAGCATTCAAACATTTTCAGCACAGATTTTGATGGATGGATTACTACATTCTGCTTACTCTATTCTCCCCCTCCCCAAATTGTATCAAAATTTAATGAGAAAAAAATGTGTGGAAAAGGAAAAATAATTATGGATACAGTTAGTTAGTCAATAAACATTAAGTAGCCATAAAAAATCCTGAAGATTTTTTAATGTATTTATTCCTATTATTATTTATATTACATTAGCATTCACGAAATAATGCACACTTGACAAACACAGAGACATAATCTTGTCCTAAACAAAAGTTTACATTGAGAGACAATTAGCATGAGGACCTGTAGCTCCTTGTTGGGCTGGGTTTCTGGTCAACACCTATGGCTTTATTTACCACTGAGATGTGCAGCCAAACAAGTGAACTCTCTAATGGTACAACCATGGTTTTATGGCATGGCTTTTTCTGTCACGGAAATACATTAATTCAGGTATGCAATGGCAGTTACAAAATATTTTTAAACTGGTTTCATTTCCTTGTTTCTTCCACACTGCTGCTGGAGAAAGAACTTCCCAAGGTCCCTAAATTTCTATAGGCTCTAAAGAGGAATAAAAATAAAATAATTTAAAAGAAAATTCAGATATTTTACTATGGATTGTCCTCATGACTGAGGCTTGCTGATCATTCCCAGCAGCCTTCCACTCCCTCCCTGACCTACGTACAAAACCAGGAATGACAGCACAAAGGTACTCATACAGAATGTCCTCTCCTCTGCCTAGTGTCCCAAGCACTGGATAATCTTGGTTAGTTGAAGAGTGAAAGAGAAAGAAAATGATTGCAGAGTAAATAATCTCATCACTTCGCTCATGTTGACTTTTCCAGGCCTGTTATCAATATCATCTGCATCATCTGAAGCAAGATACAATTCAATATGCTGGAGACTCAGCAAGAACAGAACCCAGGAAAAGAAAGGTCCAAACAGAAACTCACTCAGAAATTCTGTCAAATGGGACTAGAGGCACTGCTGTGCAACTACAGTGTGGGGGACAGAATCCTGATGGACCAGCTCTAATGTATTTAAACACTGATAGATCAGATCTGCCCAAAGTCAGTACCTTTGTTGGAAGACAGATGTATCTGCTGATACTTAGATGCACAGAAAGTGACAGATCACAAATCACAAAGTCCTCCCTCCCTACATCCACCACAGCAGTTCTGTCCTGGTTGTGCCTCGGATAGAGTTAATTCTCTTCCTGGTAGTTAGTACAGTGCTGTGTTTTGAACTCAGGATGAGAATAGCATTGATAATACACTGAAGTTTTAGTTCTTGCTAAGCAGTGTTTACCCTAAGTCAAGGACCGGTCAGCTCCTCACGCTGTCCTCCCAGGAAGGGGCTGGAGGTGCACAAGAAGCTGGAAGAGGACACAGCCAGGACGTCCGGAGGAAAGTTGGCCAACGGCTCAGGAACATACCAGGCATCATTGGGTTGGTGATGGGCAATTGCTTTTTACTTGCATCTCCTGTCTTTCTTGGGGTTTATTTTTATCTCTTTCCATTATTTTCCTTTTTATTACAGCAATTGATCCTTTTATTTAATGCAATTATTAAACTGTTCTTATCTCAACCCATGAGTTTTCTCACTTTTACCCTTCCCAATCCCACTGGAAGGGGAAAGGGAGCCTGTGCAGTGATTAGTTGCTGGCTGGGGTTAAACCACAACTAATTCCCTACTTGCTCTTCGGCAGCACCTGAAGGAAACTGGAAGCAGAGTGACTGCTCAGATGCGATGATCTTCAATGTCCAAACAACAACCAACATAAAATTTAATTCAAGCTACACTACAGGGCATGTTTTCAGCATTTTTAGGGGGTGATGATGCTTGGGGAATTAACTACAAAACTCCCATTATTAACAGAAGTCACACAGCTAAATCCCCACAACCTATAACAAAAATATTGCCTTACATTTCTCACTGGTATCATTCCTGATCTGTGCTGACAGCACTCTCATCATGAATAACATTATGTCAGGCTGCCCAGTGATTCCTGAAACTGTCAACAATGTTTAAAGTCAAGTTCTCCAAACTTTTTAAAAGTTAATCATCTTCACTCTGGAAGCATAAAAGTTGAATGCAATAGAAAATGTGCAGATTCACAGCAAGTTTTATTGACTTGCTGGACAAAGACTTCATCTAGCTGCTGAAACATTTACATACTACAAAGCACTATCTATAGAAAGGATGTCCTTAAAGGCCAGAATATACATGAGATGGCAGAAAGAGTTGAGAAAGTATGAAGAGTAGTGCATAGTGTACTTGACTTTTACACTAAATTATAAAAGCCTTCAGTCAATCCAATGTGTGCAATCAGCCTAGTTTAGGGAACTTCACTGTAACACCATGTACAAGCACACCTGAGAAGGAAAAAGACTTGAGAGACCTTAATTTCCTTGTCTTCTTCTGTCACATTCTGACTTAAAATGCCACATTTTCAAAGCATGAAAAACCAACAGTCCTTAAACTTCCCTCAATTTATTTACTTTTTAAATTACTTCTCATCAATGTGATGAAAAGTTCCAGAGTGAAAGCCTGAAGTGAGAGTAATCAATGTGCTCTTTACTAGTTGAAATTCTAAATTTTCTTTACTAGTGCCCCCTAGGCAGGTCAATAAGAGGCACTAGTAAAGATAATACCTTTCTTTCTGAAAGGCAGCCAATCAACTTGGCATTTTTAAATGTCTCAATTACAAATAAGTACATATATAAAATGTTTCAAATTGAGTGCCTGATAAATGTTGTATACACTTTAAACACCTATGTTTAACATCCTTTTCTCATTTGCATCCTTTGCACTTCCCTTTTGTTGTCTAAAGGGTGGTTTTCAGCAATAATGACATTAACTTGTACTCCAGACCTCCGAACTATTGACCTACACATGGCCAAGCACACAACTTGCAGGATCGGGAGGGGAATAAAATCCCTCAAAAGTGGAAGCAACAAACAAACAGATAGCATTAAACAAGAAAACTACTTTTTCCCTGCTCCTTCAGCTATTCATTTTACAAGAATTATAGCAGGCACAGCGTTCCAAGGCAGAAAGAAAAAAATCAATTTGCTACTGGAGAATGGCTCTGTAAACTTGCTCAAGAAGAATCACTGTAGGAGGGGACTCGGGTTTCCATGAAATATCTACTGGAAAACACCTCAATTGACCACTACCTTTCTGTTACCAAATATGTTTATCTTTTTTCCTAAGTTCATAATACTTCCATGAAAAGGAACTCTATCTCCTGTCATCATCTATTACAGGAACTCTGTACATATTGGTAAAGAGTAAGCAGGAGACAAAGTTCTAGTGAATCCATGGGAAACCTGGTTAACTGCCTGAATTGTAAAGCCACTCCAGATTTCAGTTGATCCAAACTGAACTGAGTTTCTGAAGCTTCTATAAGCTTTCATTACTCACAAGTCTTCCAGTCTGTGCTTCTCTCAAAGCTGCAACTCCTTGAATCAAGTGATCACATTAGATCACATTGGGATTCACTTTTTAGAAGTGGAGACTTACTGTTAATGCCCAGCTGAATGCACTGAAGAAGTCCAGAAACAAAAAGTCAAAGAAAAAATGATGCAGGAATTATTATTTTATAATACCAAGAATATTATGCCAAGTTTTCACTTTGGGATTTAATTTATCATTTTCAAATTGTACCTGCTGGCAGCACTTCTATTTTACTCTCTGGACCGTTGAACTGAAGCACTGAACAAAGCAGCCAACAAAATCTCTGCACTGGATCGAAGTCCTCTTCAAAGATCTCCAGCATATGTTTTTTTAAGAAACAGAGGGTGTATCTGTCAGCTTCCCTCAAGAGCTAATAGGGAACAGTTCCATTTGAAGAGGAAGGCACAGTTATTCTGCTGGTTCCCTATTAACCTGGGAAAGCCTTTAAACCAAGGATATTTCCTCAAAGTTTCTACTCGTCTTTTTCATTTTTGAAGGAGCAGACAGGAGATGAAGTAGAATGGAGAAACAGTCTCATGGAGTGTCCACATGATAGGGCTTGTCTTATAGAAAGCTCTTATCTGTAAGAAATTTATTCACTCATGAGAATCTAAACATAGCTCCCTGCTCAGAGAGAAAATACAAATGATACACAGAAGTCCTCTCATTTTGGTACTGGGTAACCATGGATAAAAATAAAGCAAGGAAGAAGAAAAAGTTATCAGAAACTATTTGCTTGAAGTCCTTTCAAGCGCCCCCAGTCAAGCCATTGATGTGGTGTGGCCTAGGAAGAGATAAAGCAAATGAAGATCTACAGCTCAGTCAAATATTGAACACTGGCCTCTTAGACTGGACATGCTTCCTAAAGAACAGAAGGATTTTCTCTCTCTTTTCCTCCCCTCCTTTCTTCTCTATTGTCAGAAACCAGATAGCTGTATTAGTGAGAGCCACAGAGGTGTTACTCATTAGCACCACGTTCTCTGACAGCCAACATGCACCAATAATTTTGTCGTCTCAGGGGATCCAGCCACAATGTGCATCTCCTATGTTTGCCAATAATTGCACTAATGTTCAATCCTACACCATGTAAATTCCCTCCATCAAACAGATATGTTTGACATTGTCCTGAAATGCGACTGAAATGCTTTTAGGTCCAGGCTATGCTGTTCAGCAGTGCAATTACAATAAAGGAAATAACGACAAATATATTGAAAAAATACTGGGAGTGAGGGTGATACAGCACTGGACCAGGTGCTTAGAAACTGAACAAGATCCTGAACAAGCTGAATTACTTTCCAAGCTAGACCTCCTCTGAGTGAAGGGTTGAACCAGATGGCTTTCAGAAGGTTCGTTCCAACCTAAATTCTGACTCTAAGTGTGGTTTAAATGGCCAAACTGCCCACTGGTAGTGGATAGTTAAGGGTTGCTTATGTGGCAAACATTTGCCATGCATCCCATTCTCCCAGGGAAATTTCTCGTTAAGGTGAAAGAGAAAGTAAAATTGTTTAAAGTGCCAGACCAAGAAACATGAATTACTGTAACTTGTCCTTCCAAGTTCTTCACAAGTCCTCTAAGTCCTATATGAAAAATAGTTAACAATTCTTAGAATAACACAGATCTTCATCCTTACAATGATTATTCAGAAATTATTTTGTTAAAGGAGTAGGTTTGCCAAGACAAAATTCATTCAGGGGTTGCTTCAAGCTCTGCTCGAATGTTTATATCAACTTTTATGCAATCTGACATTCCAAAAAGAACTGACAGTAATGGACTGGAAACACAGGGAAACCATTACAGAACACAGAAAAAAGAGTTTCAAAAGAAGCAGAATTTAAGAGCTAAATTTCTTTAACTGGCTCTGATAAGGGACTGGCTGAACAGAAACTCTCTGAGGAGCTTTCAGACTAACAAGATGACACTCCGCATTGCTCCAAAATGCAATACAAAAGTTGGGATGTGAGGCTGCAGCAATATTCCCCTCTGGCTTTTATTTTGTCAGATCTGATGGAGCCAAGCAGCCTTTACACCAATTAGCAATAAAGATGGAAAGGCCTTCCAGGGAAGCATTAGTGTCTCCAGGAGAAAGGTCCTGGCACTACTCTCTGGAAACCTGTCCCCATCCCATGCTCCAGGCTGGTATCAGGGGGCCAGCATCCACTGGAGCCACAATTTCTGAGGCTGCAAGGCTGCAGTGCAGAGCATCTCACCTTCACCATCTCAAAAAAACCCTAGCTGGTTGAGGCATTAAGAAATCTTAGCTGTAAATCAAGTTGATCTAGACATTTATACAGTATTTCAGGTTTTGGCAGCAGTACCAGGACATGAGAGGGGTCTTCCCTGGGATAACAGATCTCCTCCACTTCAAAAGTAACAATCAGATCTAAATGTGTCCTTAGAAGTGCATACAAAGACGTTGTTGTGATGACAGTGGTACAATATTGACAATAAATGCTCCACCCTTTTTGCTGGGGCTGAAGCAGACATTGAGCTTTCCTGAGACTAACAATTCTCTGCAAAGATGCTTCCACCTCTGTAGCTCCAGCATTCAGTAAAGCTCTTGGGTCATGCTGGAAATGTTTTCTAAAATGCTTTTTTTGGTTCTTGATTCCTGGTCTTCCTTTTTTTCTTTCCTTGATAATTCCTAGCTGGAGATAATGCTCCTTGGTGACCAAATGCATACATAGCACACCCCAGTAGGACTAATATTACTTTATTTATGTTATGATGCCTGTTTAAAAAGTAATGGGCCTCATACACCCCATCACTGTAAACCTTTTCCACAAGATGCAAGAACAATGTGGACCAACAAAAGTTACTAAATTCCCACTCTCCACCTATCTTTAAGAACAGGAAGGCTAACTCTAGAGTCTCCTCAAATTATAATGTAGCTCAAAGTAACATTTTTAACTTGTTATGTGGAGTAATTCTGGTTCTTTCTAATAATGGCTGAATATTTCTACCCCTCTCCTCTTTACAATTTGGAGCATTCTAAATTTCTGGTTTCTTCAGAATTAAGATTACTACTAAAATAGAATATTGCCATTTAAAAAACTTGCAAAATATTTGTCTTCCTTTCTTTATACTGCTAAGAGTCTCTGACTGATACCTCACTCTCCAAATCTTTTCTTTGCACAGTGCCAATTTTGTACTGAAGGGTAGTGTCCTTCTCCTTTTTGCACACAGATAACATAGGACCATTTTTCCTCCCTCATCTCATTTCATGGTGTTGCAGAATTACTGTGGACATTCTTCTCAGAGCCTGGAAAACTATTGCCTATGCTGGGCTAATTGCCTGTGAGGTGACAACTGCTCCATCCACATGTCTGCAAAACATCTCAGCAAGTTGCTCCAATCAACAAAGTCTAGTATGTTTGATTTAATTCTCAGAAGAACTCATTCAGGTGTACCCAAAGAGGCATGTATTGAAACAGAATAGGTAAGGATTAAATGTTCTGCATATACCCAGAGTCCTGCATCTCAAAGCCTTCCTAAAACCCTAATTAATTAATTAACACTCAAGTTATCCTCCGTGGTAGAGAAATACAGCTTTGCCTACTTTATAGGTCAAGGTCTGAGGCAGAAATAGGCCAAATTAATTGGCCAAGATCCAACAAAAAGCACATGGCAGAACTGGAAATTCAAATATGACTTCACTTGCAAGATGTCTCACATTCCCCACCCAAAAAAGCAGCTGTACCTTCATTCATTCTTTCCTCCCGAACACTTGTAATTTTTTAACTTGATGACCATAATTTCCAGTTAGAGGGAGCAACACATCACTGAAGCAGCTCTTAAAATCTTCTTTAGAGGAAGAAAATACAAGTACGGTACTTCAGAGCAATGCAGAATAAGAGGTTTAGGGTTGTTAACCTGATACTTGCTCTGATTAGATCAGCACAGTCCAGGTTTGGAAAGCTCAGATAAACTAAAATTGGTAACTTTGATATTTTTGTGACTTTATGTCATCATCCATAATGCTACTGTATGGTAAAACATTATACATGATGACATAACACCTGGAGAAAGCATTATGCTTATCAGAAGGCTGTGGGTTTAGCCAATTCAGTTCAAGACCTCATGAGCATTTCTGAGCTTTTAGCCAGGCTCTATCAGCTCTGGTTATTACCTCTGTCCGTTTTCTGGCAAGCTGCTCCAAAATAAGAAGCAAATAACGTGGCTGCATTGTCTACCCAATGCAAAAGCTACACAAGGGTTTAATAGTTTGATGCACAACAAGAAAGATACAGGTCATTGTTTTCTGTTATGCCATGACCTTGTGAAGGTAACCAAAAAGAAATTTAAAATAAAAATTTAAAAAAAAATCAGAATGCTCTGCCTTCACAAACCTCTGCCTTTTGTGTGAAGGCAGCTCTAAAATATGTGTCAGGGAAGCCACAATAGTGCTAATGAAAGAAAGTGGAAGAAAAGTTGTCTGTGTCGCTCAGAAAATCCCCATCACATCTAGAGGAGACGCTCCCAGGCAGCAACTCTTTAGTCCAAAGTTTTAACCGACTCCTTAAATTCACCATCTCTGGGGCCTGGCTGCTTAATAAAGACTACAGGGTGTTGAGAAGCACAGTATATTATTTCATTAAGTGCTTTTTCGGAGAAGGGGATTTAGAAGTAAAACTGCTGGCTTTGTGTGGCAAGGTTATGACCTTTGACAACTTTGGAGCTTATCTCTTTCATCTTCCCACTCCCCCGAGACCCCGAACTTGCAGAGGGATGGAAACGGGTAAGCTGGGGCCAGACAGAGTCCAGCATTGTTGTGGGGCTGCCTCCTCTCCCTCTCCCTCTTTCCCCTTCTCTCTCTCTCTCTCTCTCCCTCTCCCTCTCTCTCTCTTTTTTTTTCCCCTAAACAAAACAGATCTGAACTGAGCCAAGGAAACAAAAATGTATTGTTCCTCGCAGATGGAAGCGAGTGTCGCCTAGGTAACCAGATTAATCTCCTTTTTCTCTCCCTTCCTCTCTTGTAGTGCGGTAATCGGTGGGCTCTTTTCACAAAAAAGCCAGCCTCAAAGCTGGGGCTCTAACTAGGTTCCTAATTAGCTGCAATTTACAATGAAGACAACATGATGAGATAATAGAAATTTGCAAAATAATGACATACCTCAGCAAAATATTCCTCCTCCTAAGAACCATTTTTATACAAAAACAATAAAGAGGGCCCTTCTAAAGCAAAGCTGGAAAATGGTGGTGTATTATGTGACACAGAACATTATTGTTCGCCTCTTGTTCCCCCAATCAACAGCTTATTGTTTGGCATCTTAAATAAAAATGACTCAAATACAGGCCACATAATGATCTCCATTGCGCTAATACACTGTATATACAGAGTAGTCAAAAATGTACCCAAGCCAAGGCCAGTGGGGCTGATAAAGTAGCAGGGCCCAGAAAGGTAATTTACAATACAATGCACTAACTATTATTGCTGGCCTTAATCACACGTATCTTCCTGATTTCTGTCAGGATGCGCTCTGACATCAAAAAAGGGCACTTGAACGGGGGGCAGCCAGTTAATGAAATATGATGGCTTGCATTTGTTTTCATGTGGTGGTTGGCTCAAATGAGGCAGCTTCAGACTGTTAGCCAACAGTCTTCCCTTGTGCGACATCAAAGGCTCCCATTGATGGCAGAGAGGGAGGGCGCGGGCAGGGGGATCGTGGGGAGACAGCGCCGAGGGAGGAGCGCCAGGCAACTCAAAGGACCATTAAATCCTAATCTCTACCTTATGTCCGAAAGAGGAGAGTGGGGAAACAGAGCGGGCCAGGGCCGACCTGCCCCTGGTTCCAAGGGGAAGGAGTGTCAGCACCTCCACATGCGGTGCAAGACAGGCATGGCCTGTGCACCACTGCTAGAATTGGGCATTTGGCTACACAAGGCTGACTTGTCATTGCAGACATGGGGAGTACATCCCTACTAGAGAAGAGTTCAGGGCAGTTTTGATCTCAACAGAAAGATTTCATAAATAGCAACAGATTGTCTAAAACTGTCAGGAAGAACAGCAGCATCAAAAGTCATTCCTTCTTTTATCTGTGGGCTCATCAGTGTTGACCGGTGCAGCTGCAAATATTCAAGACCTACAGATCTTTGAGGATTGTCCCTCAAATAAGTGCAACTATGGCCACTTTGGACAAGTATAGAAAAGCATTATCATGCACCCTGACCTGGTCTTTTGGTTCCTGAGTATGGCAAGAAGCCTAATTTCCTTCACAAAATAATTGAAAGGAATCAGTAATGTCATATTATACAGAGCAAGCCAGCTGCTGAAAACTACTGACAGGATACGTGGCTCTAGCAAGGTCCTGCAAGACAGTTTACAGCGAGGGTTAACCATCTCAAGAAGCACTGTAATTCCATTGCCATCTGTTTATACAACTTCTTTCATCTTTCAGGATCTCAAAGCACTAAAATGGTATTGTAAGTTTGCTGAGGAGAGCCACTGAATACATCAATGCTGAACATTATGCTATGCAAGAATAAGGAAAAGAAGATTTTAGAAGTACCCCAAATATAGCACTTTGAATGACCACTGCCATGAGGTTTAAACAGGACACAGGACAGACTGGGCTTTGGGGTTTAAGATAATATTCAAAACACTCACATAAGAAATACATGGGGGTACACATTGATCCTGAGAGACTTTAGAAGTGTAATGTGACACCTTTAAATCAACAAAAGTGAAAATTCAAACAATAATTAAAAAAAAACCCAACATGCAGATTTAAGACACAAAACAGTGCTGAAAATAGATTTGAATTCTGGAACTGCATCTGCTATAAACAAACACACCCTGGTCTGCAAAGATTTCTAGGAAAAAGAGAACAAGGTGGACAAATGTGAAGCATTCGGTCTTTAACTAGAAATAAACAGTAATAAATGGTCAGATTCTCATTTTCTTAATCCTATTCTCTCCATGCAAAGTGCGATTCAGCTGCAGAATAAGGTGTCATTTAATGTAACTGCATCAAAACTGGTTCTGAAAAACATAATAGTATGTAAGGTACTTGAACTGCTTGTCAGGCAGCCCTACTCCAACTAATGCTGAGCATCTTCTTATCCCATTGACTTCTCCCAGCACGGGAGCTGGCAATCTACCAGAAGTATGCTGACACACAGGATCAGGCAGCACCTAAGAAAAGAGCAGGAAAGTGCAGAAAATGGCTTTGAACATGTGAACCCAATTCAGTGTAAATCCTGTGTTGACATTACTGATCATAGAAGTCACTAGTGCTTTGCACCAACTGAAAGCCAGATCTAAAGATTTGTGTGTTAGCTTGTTTTTTTGTTTCCACATACTATATATGTTTCTATGGAAGGCTGAATATAGCCTGTTCCTTTCTGGCTCATCTGAAAAAGCAGACCCAGTTTACAATTTAGATTTCTAAACACAGAAATAAGCTTTTTACCTGGCACATGTCACTCCTTTGGAGCTTATACCCTAGTTTTGCTTAATCTATCTAGAGGTTTTATCATTGCATACTTAGATAATCCTGTGTGGCACAGCCTCCACACACCGAGAATTCAGAAAAGCGGGAACAGTGTTGCTGCCCTGCATATCCCATGCCAGAGTCAGAACAGCAGCTCTGTATCTGCAGCTTGGTATGATCAAAAACAGCTCACCATTTTACACAGAAAACATTAGCTCTCCCAGCTCCTTGGATGGATGAAATAACTCAGTAAGAGTTAGTTTCCCACAGTTACAGAGCTCTATCTGATATTGCAGGTGCACAATACAAACTGAATTCAATTGGATTTCTGTATACTCAGCATCTGAAGGTTTGGGAGCCTAAATATTAAACTTTTCTCCACAACAATCCTATCCAATGCACTGTACCATTGGAGGTCAAAACACTGGGTGTAAACCTGCAATACGAATCCTGTTATCCCTTTCCTTCTTTTTTTTTTTTTTTTTTAAGTTAGCAGATCTGTTTGTGTAAATAAATGTTGCAAGGCTGGACACTCAGTATATTTGCTTTTCTAGCATCCTGAGTGTCTGGCACAGACTGTGTTATCCAGGATCTATCTGAGATCATCTACACCATTCCCCTGGAATAGCACCTGCACCCTTGTGGCCTAGAACGGCTCCCACAATACAAATTTACAAACGGCTTTTGAAAATTACTCAAACCTCCTTCAGTATGAGAAAAATCTGGTGTGCGACACAACTGGCTCGCCTTTATTTAATTATGATTATTACCACTCCCAGGCTTTGGGCAGCTTTGTGTGTGTCAGCACATTTCTTTAGCATCTCTGATAGCCTTCAATCTTCCTGCCTTTTCTACCTTTGAACCAGTTGCAAACAGCAAGAAAAACTACATAAACCAATGGGTTCACGCAGGATACAAGAAAATCCATGCATCTAACTTAAGTTGAATGCTCTCCAACTCTATTCCTCCTTCTCTTGCCCCTGCCCCCCAGGGGAGGTGGGAGGTATGGTTTAAATCAATAACCAAAGGCTTCAGTTTTACAAACCCTTGAGCCATTAGAGCTCTGAGTTCTTGGTGCATCAGCACCAACCTCCCCCACCCCTGCACATACACACATGTAACACACATAGAAAAGAAATACTCCCAGCCTGGCATTAACAATGTTCATTCAGTGCTCTTTACTTAAAGGAAGAAAACAATTAAGTGAAACCTTGAAGTAATCTCATTCTGCCTATTTAGCCTCTTCATCCCTCAATGTGTGGTTAGTAAGTGTTGCAATCAGGGACTAAGGCCTGCTATCA